>NW_027117667.1:600000-1002675 GCF_038497685.1 Kockiozyma suomiensis
CAACGGGATCTTCGTCTCCTCCAACTAAATCTCGACCATACATAATTGCATCAACCGGATGTTCATGATTCTTCAAAATTGCTGCTCCTTTAACTCGACCTATTCTTTTGAATCCAATCGACTCCCAAATTCGGCGTGCGGCTACATTCGTTTCGAACACAAGATTGAATACAGAATAAGTGTAGCCCAACTTGGGTGCCCAACTAATGTAGCATTCGCCCAGCACCCTACCGATACCTTTAGATCGTGCGTTTGCAGATACTATGAATCCCGCAGAACAAACATGTGCGGATCGTCCTGGATAATTTGGCTTAATCTGCAATGGTACAGAATATTAGCATGACTTTCTCAAACTTGATACAGAGCTTTTAACCTACATAAAAGGCGCCAAAGCACTCTTTAGACCAGTCTCTGTTCTCTGTGATAGAGGGCTCATCTCCTAATAACATGACTGCAGCAAACGAAGAAAACCAATATGACTGAAATGCATCCAAAGGCAGCGGTTCCAGCATAGGGCTATAAAGAATAAGTTAGAGCGAGCTATTTCCTAATAAAAGCAAAAGACGAATCTCTTACAATGTCTCACCACGCTCAATCTCAACGTTAAGTTCATCACATAAAAATGCAAGCAACCCGATAGGAACTGCTGCTGGAGTAATTATAGGGTACACAGTCGCTGGCGTATGGTCGCGAAGAAGGAACGTGCAAGGCACCACATCAGGCGGAAGCGAAGGCTGTGGTCTTGCTGAAGATGCAGGGGCCGAGGAGGATTGAGAACTGTACCTAAAAGCAGCAATTGCTGGGTTCTCTATCATTGACTGGTGAGGCGGTACCATTTCTATAGATCAAGAACCTAGTATATACCCTCTTCGACAATAAAAAATGATGAAAACTAAGATTAGAGCACCTGTGGCGACCAATGCTCCCGCAGTTGCGGTGTTGAAGTGCAAATTACCCACAGACGGTTGTTGACAAATTTGCCTGTCCTGGAAATATACACGCGTGCTGGTCAATTGTTTACGCGTCGTGCACTTAGTTTTAGCTGGCAGGTGTAGATCTCAGCCGGCTCCTGCGTAGGTATCAGTCTTGCCTTGGACGCATGAAGTTTTTCGCACGGAGGTGTAGAATCCAGACTGTATTGTCACGTGATGAATACACCCCAAACCATACACTGTAAATAGTAAGTGTAGATACCACGTCTCGCAAATATCATGGAGTTGGATACTTGACAGATGTGACATAGCTCAACGTACGGTGTCCAGTTATCAAGCCAGAGGCAATATGCTGTCAAATAACAGAATGTGACGCGCAAACATGTCTCTTTCGTCATCTCCTTCGTCCCCGCGACCGTTAAATATTGCATCGTTAATAACAACTATTCCTGAACTAGTTTCATCTTACATTGCTCGCCAGAGTAATCTGTTGTCTAAATATCAGGATCCCATTGCAATTGGGCATGATAACGACGGCTTAAGGCGTTACAGAATACTGGGCCAAGTTGTTGAATACGATCCGATCGACGGAATTTTGATAGTAGAAGATTTCGAAGATTTACTATCTATGAGCGAAAATGAGCAGGACAGATACTGCGCACAGGCTCTTTTGCACTTACGTGAGAGATCTCCGCATCAACGATATCAACTTAATGTTTCAATCGCAAACGTGGTTCACGACCCCCGGTTTGATGTTTCCTGCACTAGACGGGGCATGTGGATTAACGTTCTCGGGAGATTGACCTTGAACGAGAAGATTGCTACTGAACATGGGAGGTTAGAAAATGGTCTAGTAGAGCATGGGCGAAGCAACGCTTGTGATTGTGCCAGCGAACTTGAGCTGGACGCATCGATTATTTGGGAATGCAGCACCGTGAAGCTTGATGGTACTAGGGCTCTTGTAAGAGAACTTGTGCGACAGCGCGAATTATCCTCTCGATCTCCCTTATGCTAAGATATTTTCTTTTTCGATGTGAATGAATTCGTGTATTAATATTACTTCAGTATATCATTGCAGGTCGTATATATATATAAATTTAGCATTTAACTCTCAACTCTTACACGTCAACTGAACACGCACAATGGCTCAATCTGCCTTGTCAATATGCTCCGGCAGAAAGTACCATAGCACAATCATACTTGCGAACAAGCTGATCGCTAGAGGATGCACTACCCATACACCCTGAGACTCTGATAGAAGACCTCCAACAAAAGGCCAGAGAGCAGCCCCAGCAGACCCGAATGCTGAAGTAAGAGTAAGCGTGAAACCCTGCGTCTTTCGAGGGAGAAGATCACTGAATATGGTCATGGCAGTTGGGAAAAGAGGGCCTATAAAAACACCAGCAATTGAAACAGCTACAGCTTCGCCGATAATATTCGGGATCAACCATGTCATGAGATTGAAGGCTATAACCAGTGCCAAGAGAATATAAATAACCACCCGAGGTTTCACCATTTTCGTTAGCACTTGATTGAGCACAAGACGTCCAGTGGCGATACCAGCCCAATAACCGGCAGAAACGTATCCGACTTTGGAAGCATCACCGTGACGAGATTCAATCAAAAATGAGACGATCCATCCACCTAGTGTGGTTTCTGCTCCCTGGTAAAAAAATATAAAAAATGTTGCAATCCACGTTGTACGATCATGTATTGCGTCATAATAGACCGACTTTTCTTTAAATTGAGAGTTAGAAATCACCGGATACAGAGTCTGAGGTCCTGTATTTCGAGTGTCGACCTTTTGGTACTTGCGAAGCATTTGGCTGGTTCCGAGATCGCGATCGCTGCCATAGAAGGACCAACCACACATAGCCGAGCTAAATATGCTGGTGCCAACAAGAATAAAATAGAAGTAAGACCATTTGATACCAGACGATGCCATAGCCGTAGCCATCAATGGACTGACAGTTGCACCAATACCGTAAGCCCCATGAACATAACCATATAGCTCTTCGGTATGTTCAAGATATGATAGGAATACATTGACTTGCGCTAGAATCAAAGCCATTCCGATTCCACCAAAGAAGAAAAATGTGGCAACAACAGGGTATTTAGGAGCTGGTGCCACTACTGTATACATAACAGCAAGAAAAAGTGGTCCAGTGGCCAACATCACAGTTCGGCCTACTCGAGTGTAGATATACTGACCTGAAGCAGCGATCGTGATAAAACCGAGGAAATTAGCAAGCCAGATGATTGATACTACAGAATAATTAATCCCATAGTACTTTTCAATATAAGGCAAAAGAGCACCAATTACTCCGTCATTTAGACCCATAGCTAAAATCACAAATGCAGAACTGCAAATTCGCCATTTGTTTCTTGGGAATCTGTGTCGTTACATTCATTGTAAGTACACCATGTAGCGGATATTTTAATGATATTATACATACGCGTTGATAGGGAATTTCCTCCTTTGATTGTCTAAAGCAGGTGCATCGCATTGCCCCAACGTATCATTTGGCGATGCTTCGGAGGGATGGCTGAGATCCGCCAGCTCAATGTCGCATGTCGTTTGATCGCCAGACCAGCTGCCGTTAGTATTTCCATTTATCCGATGCTCATACTGCATACTAGATGATCCCGAGGCAACACCCTTTGCCAAATGATCTGTTCTATTCCACGTCGCAGCGGCAGCCGGTAAAGTGATTGTGACGTCAGTGCCAGCAAGTTCAAGATGATCCTCAGGAGAGCTGGACGAGTGGGAAGGCTGCTCTAATATTGTCGAAGACATGCTAATATACTTCCATTCATCGGTATATCATAAAAAGGATTTGAAGCAGGAAGATTTAGTTTGCCTATATGTCCCTGCGAATCTGGGGATGGGCTAATCTGCAGACTATAGCTGCTAGGATCGTCACCAACAGTCGGAGAGTGAAGTATTACCATCTTAGGCTTCGCTTCCGCTCCGGATTAAATCTTGTCACTATAAATTTAAAATAAAGGCGTAAAACCCTAATTGTACAGCGAGAGCTTCTGGATATCCGTCAATTAGTCGTACTGTAATAAATCAGAAGTAAATCATCTGGTAAACATCTGCTGCGGTACGAAGAAGACTGTTATAATAGCAGCCGTTATTCCACCTTGATATCGTAATATTAAGATAAGGGGCCATTACAAAAGCTGTTTAAAGGTCAATTTAAGCCGCCCAAAATTTGGGTTCGCGGGGAAGCTTTATCTCCGCTGCTGTTCGACTATAGAAGAAACTTTACCGCAGGGTCATCTATTCCTACCTGGAGAGCGGTCTATAAAAGTCAGACATCGGGGACTACACTTGTTCAATTGATGTTCGATTATGTGGCCAGCAAATCATGTTTGATTCCTTCGCGCAACTACAGGCTGACTAATAGTTTAAGCATACCACCAGATCGAGATAAGCAGTATTCGCGCACAGTATATTGTATTATACAGCAATAATAAATAAACACGTTAATAAACTGATATATGAGGCATTGATTTAGCTCATCCGTATAATTCCAGTATATGATTTCATCCTCAGCGAAACCACACCTGATTTGGATTGCATCATTGACAGTAGCAAGAAATTAATAATTTGCATTTAGCATGAAATGCGTTAGAATTCGGACTTCAGAAAGTTGCCTCAATCGAAGCTTCGATAAGAGTATTCAGATCGTCGTCTG
Source organism: Kockiozyma suomiensis (assembly GCF_038497685.1). Lineage (NCBI taxonomy): Eukaryota > Fungi > Ascomycota > Lipomycetes > Lipomycetales > Lipomycetaceae > Kockiozyma > Kockiozyma suomiensis. The sequence continues at coordinate 604,637 of NW_027117667.1, forward strand.
TACCTTTGACCATCCCAGAAATCTTCTTAAATTCATCAATTTGTTCGACATACAAAATAATAGTAGTACGCAAAACCCAACGAATGAATTTCTCGGTTATCATTAGACTTCCATATACTCCCAGGCTAAACAGTAGAAAGGCGCCGCCAGCCACGATTGTTATGGCCGGTATTGACACGAACCCAATGATTAGCGACCAAAGGTAAAGATCGACCAGAATGAATCGATGCAGAAATTGGCTGTCGTTAGTAACTCCCAGCATATCGAACGGCGACGCCAAGTGCATAGAAGTGAGACAGAATACAGTATCTTCATAGCTATCCGAGACAACAGCACACCTACATGAAAAGAGAAATAAAATTAGCACAGACCATGAGCGCCACCACAAAAATTAACAAGTAGCGGTTACTGATAAATTTTTGACCTTAGTCCAATGACATCACGGCCATGACCATCCACCCAAGAGCAGACCCCGACAAACACCGACCCAATCACTACAGTAGAGGTCGCGATTCCAATCAAAATGTCCATTTTATCGTTTAAAAATTCTTTTGCTGATTTGATTTGTTTCCCCTCCACAGCCGCACTGATGGCTCTTAATATTTTAGCCAAGCTCTGCTCTGTCATTTGCTCGTTCCACACTGCCGATACTCGACGAATTGTATCGTATACGCCACGTTTGGCTTCAACTTTCTGTAGCTCTTCAAACTTCTCTTTGCCAACAGTCTCACGGCTTAAAATGGGGACATTTGTACGGGTTCTTAAACGAGGCACAGAACTTTTTTTGGAAATAATCCCAGCGCCTCCTGGTCTTATTTTTCTGTTTTGTAAGACGTGAGCGGCTGGGCGCAAGACTACATCTGGAGATGGCGGAGGGGGTCTCGGAGCCATAGATCCTTTGTCTTTGACATCCTCCGTTTCGGCAGAATAAAGAAAAGTGCGTCTTTGCTGAATGGATGCAGCAACATTTTCGGACTCTTGGAGTAAATTGATTGAAGAACTGAGAGAAGATGTTGACTGAGTTGGTAAGGACAACAATTCACCGGCGTCTTTAAACTCTGACTCCTCTTCTCCAAAACTCCCTAAAGAAGCCTCATAATGACCACCCAGATCTGTGAGAACATCTGTATGTGTCTTTCCACTTGCTGAGCGAGATGGTGGAAGTACAGCTAGATCGATACCACTTCCGCCCAGAGATCGTGAAATACCCATGTTTTCAAAAGACTGATCCACAGACCAACTAACTCTGCGAGGCAAAATTGAATTAGTAAATGAGGCCCTCCGACCTGTTAACGAGGGACCACCATTATCGGAGTCAAATGTAGGCGCAGTGGTTGACTGTCTCGGGGCCGGATGCTCTTCAAATTCACCATCGCTACTCAAGTCAGTATTATCACTACCGTCAGACAAGTGAGAATATCCGCTCTCGTAGGCATCAGGAAAATTCTCTGAACTATCGTCAATGTTATGCATATCTCTTAGATCAGAATAACGCTCTCCTCTCTCGACATCTGTTGAAGAAAACAACAATGAATCTAACTCTTCTATAGACGACACTGATCTAACCGAATGGGCAGCCGCAGTCAGCATATCAAAATCTGTCTCATTTGGGTTGCTAAAACTTGGATTGTCATTTATTCTCTCATCATGCAGATCGACATGGGCGTCTGCGTTACTTTCTGCAGCGCTCTCCTCCTCATCTTCCCAACCATGCTCGTCGCAATCTGCGTTTTCTTCTGATTCAATTACTTTGGTAGTAGTGCTTGTGATAATTATATGAGCTGCTTCATTATCATCCGAAATCGCATGATTTACGTCAGGTATAGGTGCATTTGCGGCAGGCTTGAGGCTGTCTTCAAGCCTCGTTCTTTTCAAATCGTCCTCACTGTACTCTGCATCTTGCTTCGAGTCTACCAGTCCAACTTGGTCCAGATAGCTTTCCCCCGAATTCGTGGCAGCTAGAGCTTCTGCATTGCTAGACTTAACAGTATGGTCGAAAAGAGTGCAAACATTCAGCGGTGTGAGTATCCTGGTCTTGTTTCTCAATGAGGAACAATTAGTCGATGCTACTTCGTCAGATTCCTGACCATCGCCATCCTTGATATGATAAAACTCAGCAGAGTATTCATTCAACTCATCTGTTGCAAGAGTAGCTTCGCTCTCGCTGCCCGTACGCGTCGGATCAGACTTAGTTGAGCTCATGTCACTGTACCTTTTTGACTGAATTACACTTGAATCAGACAGGAAATAATACTGATCATCCATTTAGATAGTCATATTAGAATAAGTTGAAGGAAACTGCACGTTGTTAAGAAAAGCGACCTATTGTTATACGAGTCGATCTACGACGCAACGGTTGTTGACAATTTGCGCGCGCGTGTTTGTATTATTTCTGCTGAAAGGAATACTCACGTGATACTGCTATGCCAGCTATTTGGAAGTAGAGGCCATTTCGCCAATAGCATATAAATAATCACATAAAAGTTATAACATATATACATTTGTCAAAACTAACACTATGAAAAATTCCAAAATTCCTAAAACTCCTGTAAAAATGCTGATTTGATAATATTCTGCTAGGACGATGTATGAGATGCCTTTCCATTCAACCACTAATAAGCAGTGACTACACACTCATGCGCGGTCGTTTACCATAGTTTATCATGGATACACCCAGAAAACTTCCCAGAGTTCCCATAATCAAAAGTAAAAGCACAACTGGAATCCGTACTGCCCAATCTCTAGAAGGGAAGAGTGTCTGTATTGGATGTGTGGTATCGACAAAAGGCTAGAATTGCATTAGTTTCTATATTTCGTACCGCATGCAAAGAGGGAAACTTACTATAACCAAAGTCCATATGGCGTAATACAAAAACGCAATAGTTGAAAGAAAAAAGATACTGATTGCCATTGGTCGTTCAGACAGGTCTTGATGCTGGCTTGAATTGCTCTGAGGTCTACGGCTTCGAGATGAGATCAAATGTTCAACTAGTCTAGTCTGATGCTTCCCCAACCCTATTGCCATTTACTGGCAGTTTCTTCCTTCACATGCGATTTGACTCTGTATCTGACAACATAAACAAGAAATCAAAAGATGGAGCTGACTTGCTGGTCTAATGCGGTGCAAATGGAAAAGGCTCTTAGCTGAGAATGTATAGGACGGATGCATACAGTAGCACGCGCTTACTGTAGCGCGCTATCCAGCTATTAAATAGCGCTATCGAATAATAAATGAGCAGTATTTGAATGTTATTTTTGGTATTAACAGTGTCAGATACATCTCAAACTCTTAGAAGTTAGCAATAATTCTCGATACTCGACAGCTGGAGCAGGTTGCGGGGTAGTCAGCTGGTTAGGTAGTGAAGAAGGAAATAAATAAATAACAGCCGGGTCCCAACACGCCGCCCGATTGCCAACCCTCGGGATCGCGTGCTCTTACCACACGCTCCTCTGTTTCCTTTTTCCATCTTGATATCGCCTCGTCTTTCTTGGCTAACTGCTTTGCAGAAGGGCTAATTGTTTAGAGATATTTCTTTTTTTCGTTGCTTTCATTTGCTATTTGTCAGATCGGTTCTATCTTGTTTTGATCGACCTGTGCGGTGATGATGCGTAGACATAATGACTGTCATTCGCACTCTGAATCGGCATTTGCTGGACGACTTGAATCTACTCAGAAATTTGAAGCATGTTGTCATTTTGGCTTTCTAACACAAATTTATATATAGATCAACATATCGCGACAAAGACAGCCTACTGCATCTCCCATCATTGCGTCATGTTCATTTTATTAGGTATCTCTAAATTGCTTGGCGATTTCTTTAATATATGAGTGTTGTATTACATTCAGGTTGTGATATTGATGTTTTCAGAGCAAATCCTCGTGCCGAGCACGCAATGGCTTTGTGCTGAGAAACAAACCGCATAATGTCTTTAATTTCTTGTTTAGTGTTTAGTAGTCGGATGTTTTCGGATATCAGATATTTTCTTGCATATGTTGCACTTTGAGTCGTGCAAGCCTGGGAAGTGTTAGCTGAGAGCGGATTAACTGTCTTTTTTTTTTATGTTGGCGCGATCTTCACAGTCTCTAACTGGATCATCGATCAAGACTGCTACTGAGCGATCGTTCCCCTATTGCCTCGAGCGAGTCACTACCAGGACAATTGAGAAACAAAAGCCAGGGGATGAGAAGGTTTGGTGTTAGAGGTAGTACAAAATATAAAGCGAGACGAGCTTTTTACGGTAATGGAAAAGTGATGGTTTTCTGCTTGGTTTTTTATACAGCATATCTTCCGACAAAAGATAAGAAGTGGTGTATTTGCGTTTACGTTCACTTGCATTTTGTGTATTTTAGGGAGTTTGCATTATCTTTTTCTTGCTCTGGTCCTTTGATGGAGTTTGAACTTTTATGTTTGGTTGTGAACTATCTTGGTGTTGGTGGCTATTTTCGTATACGGAAAAAAAAAGATATCTTTGGTAGTTAACTAGGGAGTTGGCAAGAGAAAAAAAGGATTTGGAAATGGAGTTTGGTGGATACAGCTTGGTATAGATATACAGGCGATGGGGCCTGTTTCTGGCGGTTGCTGGCTATGTCGATGGCATACTGTTCGACAAGACGTAATTCCGCGTTCTGCAAAGGTAAGTTGCATAACATCCTATCTGCTTTTATTTCTGAATTCGAACTGGGTCCAAAGTATATGTTTGTCGTCAATAATCATCACACGGTCGCAAATCAATAGTATGTTTATTATACCACTTCATTGTTGATGGTAGATTGTATATATGTAGAAAAGTAGACTTGCGACAGGCTCCCCTCTTTATTTGGGAATTCCACTAAATTGGATTCAAACTCCAGCAATTAATTCCCTTTGTATATATGCCTAAACCAATTGCCATATACATTAGAAAACACGAAGAAACATGAGAGACCTTAAGTACACTGTCTATATGACGTAGCTAGTTGTCTATTAACCTGATTATACAAAACCCTTATCTTTACTACTAGCGATGCGATGCTTTACACTGACCAGGCTGAATTGAAACGCGTAAACATCAGCCTTTTTCCCCACCATCGTCGTGCAAGCAAGATACTAAATTACTGGTCAACTTTTTTTGTCAATTGACAATTAGGTGACAAAAACTTTGCTGAGCCTGTAGCAGCATTATTAAATTATAATATTTGCTGTCTTTTTTGTGAATCGGAAACAATGGCACAAGTCTTCTCACGATTGGCAAATAGTTGGAAGCAGCGCTCATGGTCGCTTTTTTCCAAGTCGACGCTTTCTGGCAGTCTTGTTCTCATTAGTCTTTGCCTTTTTGTGTCGCAGCTTGGGATTATTTTTTCCAATTGGCGTGTGGATCCACCTGTTGACCTGGCGCCTGAACTGGATCCTGAGACTGCTGAAATGGCTAAGGCTATTCTGTCTGATCTGGCTAGCTCTTCTGTCGGTTTTGTCCCTGGTCTCTCTACCTCTATTTTGGAGTACGTGCATCTTATTTATACTAATTTGACGACAAAGCTGACTTTTTCAAATAACAGGTGTCAAGCTTACTTGCAGCACCATGCGCCAGAGCTATCGATCTCTGAACAACTCCGTTCCTGTATGCCGCCCATCACTGACTTTGAGCAGCAAACTGAGACTCGTCCCCTTTTTGAAATTGTTGCAAATACTCTGTTTTACACTACAGCTTTATCTGTGGTAGCCTATTGCTGTATCGCACTTCTGTATAGTCACGATGTGTCTGAAGTATTCACCCGTCTGTTGTCGATGATTCATACCACGATTGCTGCCGATGTCGACTTTAACGAGCCAGAGGATTTGATTCCTGACGAATTTGATATACCCATTGCTTCACTTCCTGCTAATGAATCTGTGATTTCGGATACCGGGGATGTTCCTGAGCCGTCGACTGTGTCTGTGCCTTCCCAGAAAACGGAATTGCTTGAGTCTGCTCCTGTTTCTCAACCTGCGCCCGTGGCCCAGATCGTGCCGCAGCGTCCCACTGCTCTAATTGATGAAGAACATGTGCGGGCTATTGCTCTTGCTAGCTCTGCAGCTACAGCTGAGCTATCGAATGCGCTCTTGCGTCAACTTCAGGTAGGCTTGCAAGGCAATAATCGAGAGATCGAGCTTTTGAAAGGGAAAATTATGGAAGTTGCGCAAACTGCGAAGTCTGACTCGAGAAACCTGCAAGGACGACTTAATAGAGGTGGCGATGTTAGACGTGAGCTTGAGAAGTTAAAAGAGGCTACGGGACGCTTGTGGCAGTGGGTGTACCAATTGTCGCAAGATTTACAATTAGCGAATTTTGATCGTAACTACTCATATTTTCTTTATTTATTTATTTTAGATTCACGAATGCTAACTTAAGCTCCGCGATATAGCTTCTCAATATCCGGCTGATTACTATGGAGCTTTTGAAGCTGAACCTTCCGCTCGTACAACAGCTCTCAATGGATCGCCAAAATCCCAACAAGGAAATAAATGCATTCTTACTATCGATGGAGTGCAATTTGATTTGGGAACTGCTACTGGTCGCGAACAATGGAATGAGTATTTAGCTGCGCGTAATGTCGCAACCACAATGTCTCAGGACCAGATGATGCCGGATGACAAGTACGTGCAGGATCAGTATATGGAGCATTACAATGCATATATTCAGCAACAGCAACACGAGCAACAGAGTCAAAGTCAGCATGAAAACTTGCAGATGGCGTCGCAGTCGCAGATGAAGCGAGAAACTATGGGCACTTCTAGAAGCTCCGATGAGGCAAAGTACTTCGAGATTGCGCTTTCCGATAACTCTAATGAGGACTTGATGTCTTCTGATGACGAGGAGAAGACCGCCGCAGCTTTGCAGCGTCCTCCACTTAGCATCGACACGTCTATGTCTACTACCGGGTACCAAATTCGGGGATTAGCTAATAAAGAGCTGTCATCCGGGACTACTAGTGCTGTCTCAAACCCATCAACCGGACCAACCACCACCTCGACAGGGAGTCCACTCCAATCGCTAGCTTCGTCTGAGGTGAGCACCGAAAGAGTCAGAATGCAGGCGAGTAACCCAGTTATTCTTGCTGCGTCTAATTACGCTATGCGCAATCTTGACAAGGCCTCATTCGATGCCCGCAAAGTTTGGGATGCATCCGATCACGCAGCTACACGCATGCGGCAATATCAGCGCAGTGCTTCAGGAAGCGATGTTCCAGATGTGCTCATGTCGGCGCATAGTGGGATAGAGATTCAGATGCCGGCATCGTCGTCGCTGATGGCGGCGACCAAGGTGCGGGATACGCAGAGTGTTCCAGTATCCCCGTTTACTACCGGAAGCGCGGTGCTACCTCGTGTACGACCTCAACACCAGCCATCGTCTCCTACAACTGATGATAAACGTATTGGATTGCAGCCGTCTATGCAGCCTTTGAAACAACACAATATGCAGCAGTCGTCGACAACCACACAGTCCACCACCGGCGGTAACAAAAATAATCCGGCGAAGCGGCATCATTATAATACAGGAGCATCACCGATAACGAATAAGAAGCACCTGAATAACTCTATGCGTAACGGCGCAGCAAGAAGCCCATCGCCTACGGGTGAGAGATCGAAGACGGGTTGGGCGAATACTGCGAGCAATGCTCAAACTGCGCAGCATTAAAAATTGTTGTAGATTCTCCTTTTTTTTTTTTTTAAGAATATTTTTATTGTTCAAGTCGTTGGGATCAGTTTCAAACAAACATCTGTGTATATTTTATTTTCAGCCGACTGAAGTTTGCTTCCAAGCGTGGAATATGAATATGGAATTTGCTGGTACATAAAATACCTAATAAGAATGAAGATCTCTCATTAATGCCTACAAAATCTTTTTTTTATTTAATTTTTATTTTCTCTTAAAAGTTTAAGAGAGGAGTCGCTTTTTTAATATTATTCCCATATCCTTGAAAGAAGAAACAGCAAATGTGTGTCAACTTATCAAAAAAAAAAAAAAAAAAAAGCATAACCGATTTTATCAAACAACAAAAAGCTACCTCGTCACGATTTTTCAAAAGCAAGAAGTAGCGAGAGTGAGGTCGAGGTACATTACAAATAAGATCCTTTTCCGCATATATTCTTAAACCGTGAAAACTTTTGATAATACCTAGACCCAAAAACGATGAACGCGAAAGCAAGCACACACATGAAAAAAAGTAGAAACAATGATTAAACTTCGTGTACAAGTAATTTGAAAAGCAAGTTATTATTAAACCAATTCACACGTATGCGTAGACGTATGTGAAGGAACCCAAAGAAGAGAGAACTTTTGCGAAACAAATTTTTTAAAGCCCACCCAAACAGAAGAAAAAAAAAAATCGAAAACCATCAGGCTAGCAGAAATCCTTGAAATGAGAAAATGAAAAAGAATTCAGAGTTAAAAAAAAGGGAAGATACGCCTACAAAAGCATATCTCCAACCATAACGCCCAAGCCAACCATTTCCCTGCCCTTTCCCGTGACAAAACTTCTCCGCTTGAGTCCATAAACAGAAGGAGCAGAAGCGGTACGTTTCAGCGTCGAGATATTCCTGCGCTTACCGTTATTCAATAGTTGAGCTTTTGAGGCAGAGCTCATATTGCTCGCAATAGGAATCTTTGGATTCGCTGATGACTGCTTGATTGGCTTTGAGATTCCGCTGACTGTGGTAGCCGGCATTGGAGTCTCATCTTGCAGGGCACGCTCGGCGGTGGCACGGTTGAGGTATCCACAGATAGGGATAGTCATGTATCTATCAATCCAGAATTTTGAGTTGGACAGCGCGATGCTGTTGTCTATGACGTTATTGACGTCCAGGTATTGCTCGAGCAGAGCGTCAACATTGGTGGTTGATCCAGAAGTAGAAGAGACGGTGGCCAAGGATGAGAGAGGAGACGGGCCATGGGTAGAAGGCAGACGGTGCTGCTTAGGAAGCACTGGTGAGGCCGAAGGCTGGCGGGCTGGTGAGATGGGCTGGGCGTACAAGGTACGGTCGGTCCACTGACCGATAGCTGGTCCCACAGCCTCAATCCCCAGAGGCATGACCTGAGAAGGAGACGAACTGCGAGCAGCAGAAGGTGAAGGAGGAAATAGAGCTTTACTGTTCTTCTGAACGGGAAGAGTCTCCTCGTCGGTCGTCAAACCGTCGTCGTCCTCGGCACTATTGAACATAGCAACGGCGGAGACCGAGTCAGAAGCAATGACAGGACCATCAAAAGGGAAATCAAGAGATTCCAGGCTGTCAGAGGCAGATAGAGGAGGGGTGAAGAGGTTAAACAAGTCGCTAGCCTCCTCGGGGGAAGATACGGGCTCTGGGATAAAACATATTAGCGGCAAGAACAAAACAAAGGCGTCGGAGTTCGACACGCGAGTGGCCGGGCAGAGTCGATACAAAGAGCAAGAAATACTCAACTGCCTTGATGAATAAACAGCTTGAGGAAAAACATACCAATAGCGTCGTCGAGGGTGGGGAAGTCGGAGCGGAAGCGCTTTGAGGGCGAGTAATCTAGCTCAGGAGTGCTAATGGCGCTGGGGGACTCGCTGAAAGCAAAATCAAAGAAGCGGTCGTCAGAGTCGGCCGCGCGGGCTCGTTTTAAGCAGTTGTCCATGCCGTACGAGGATAAACAGGAAAAAGAATAGCGAGGGAGGAGGAAGAGGAAGAGGAAGAGGGCAGAATAGAGAGGCAGAAAGGAATATTTAGGGGGGCCCGAGCAGAGCAGGCGGCGAATGGGCGTCACAGCGATTTGAAAAACAAAATTATTCGGTCATCGCGAAGGCTCTTTTGTGCTGCCGTCGGTGCCTACTTGGGTGTTGATTGACTGTCGGCGCTCGCCAAACATTGTAAAACATATTTAACAACCGGATTAGTCTAACTGAAAAGATATTTACATATTTTATTATTATTTTGCAATCAAGCAGCAGCGCGAGCGGAATAGAGAGAAGTTGGAGAACAGAGCGTGAAGTACAATAACCAGCTGCCTAAGGGAATTCGAGATGACACTAACCCCGAAGAAGACTAGGCTTGAGCCTGCTCGCCGCTGTTTGGCGATACCAAATATCCAAGAAGGGTCTGGTGCCGTCAGATGTGCTTAGACAGAGGCCTTGGTTTGCCACCGAAAGCAGCGCGGCTCGGTCTCGTCTCGTTCTTAGGTTGACTGCTACGCTATGATATCACACTGCTATCGGCAAACGTATTCAATCTCCGAGCCTCTGCGGGTGGAAATCATCACACTTTTGCTCGCAGCTCTTGCAAGCATTTGCAGGCATTTGCCGGATGTTTTCGGAGAAAGCTGCTGTCTACACGCGACTTGTTTCCGCCAGCAGCTTGCTCTGCAGCTCGGGCCATAGCTGCGCAGACCCCAAACCCGACCTCTCCATTTGGCGATACCGTCTTCAGGCAACTCGAGCCCAGCATTGCTTTGATACCGTGTCGGGTAGCGTAGAATACTTACGCAGTTGCGCAGTCTGATTGCCTTTATTTCACTCCTGATCATAGGCTGGCTATATCGCCGACTACATCATAGAGGTGGCACGTACATCATCTGCTTAGTTTTTACAATCTCATCTCCTGTCTTTCTCTTGCGCGACAAGTGCCACCCACTTTACTCTGTCTGGCATCTAATTCCCGCTATCTTGCTGCTACTTTATTTGTCGCGCGATTGGCAAATATCTATCTATCTAGAGTCCGCCGCATCTCTTGAGCGATCTCTTTTATCTGCATCGCGGCCGACGTCACATTTCTTCTGTCGCGACCGCTCATCGGCGTCAGTAACGTCACACCTCTCATCACACTTCTCTAATCAATCAGTCAACCCCTCACAAATTAATTCTCTACATCACCATCTCATAATAATACAATCATAATTAATCGTCTGCCCGTTAATTGTAGCACTAGCGCTCTCTCTGTCTTAGTTTAGCGTCTGAGATCTCAAACCTTAATCTTAATATATGCGGCCCCTGAAAATTTATTAGACTTTTACAAAAAAAAAAAAGATTTTTAATTTTTTTCATGAATTCGGGCACCTGTAATTGGGCAGCTTGCCTTGCCACCGTCCATCCTAGTTCCCGTCTACTTTATGATTTGTAGAACTGTAGACATTGCAAAATCGATAAGATCGTGAATGATAAGATGACCAGTAGTCTATATGCTATCGTCTATATGCTGTAGTCTTCGTTAGATATCATCACCAGTTAAATTTTTGACTTTTTTGTGGCATGTTATGCTAGATTTGTACATAATCAAAGATCTTTTTCCAATTTCCGCGGAGATAAAAACAAATAAAAATAAATGAAGGCCGCAAAACAGGTATCAAAAATCTCTAGGTATTTCTGCGCACCCTATTTCACATAAATAAATCTGTCTTGGATTGTCAGCAGCAGCTTCTCGTCCAAGAGCGGACTTTGCTTGGTGGGAGCGTTTATCTATTCTTGCGCAGCTGAAAACTTCAATCTCTGCACTTGCCTCTCCTTTAGGTGTAGTGTAAACAACTGCTCATCAGTGCTTGTCTTAGATTGCGCCGCACGTTTTATTCATATTATCTAACATCGCATATATATCTAGGGAAAGCAAGAGAAAAATTACACCTCTTATGTATCTTCACTCCGTATTGTTGATATACAACATCCTTGTTGACACACAGCTCACACACAGTCACTGCATCTAATAAATGAATCTAAAACCGGTTCTACCATCTAGCCCATCAACAACACCTCCCCTTTCGAGTTTCTTATTCAACTTCATCAACCTGCTCTTCAACACCGTAGCAGCGATGATTCCAGACACTGCAAAAAGACCACAGATCGAAAGACCGAGATAGAACTGAGGCTCGCTACCAACGTAGAAAAAATATGGTACTATAATATTCGGAACATTTCCACCAATATTCACAACTCCAACTGCTGCCGCGCGCTTAATTGGCGGACGCGGAACAGTTGAAGCCATCCATGCAAACCCTAATGACCAAGAATTGTAATTTTGTAACATCAATAGCATCGACAAGTACCGCCAAAACGTCTCCTGTGTCAACAAGGAGACAATGATTCCTATAATCGCAAGGCTAGGGCCCCAGATCATATGCAGGAATCGCTCACCGTGCTTATCAGAATGAAAGCTATTCCACACAGATGTCACCGAGCAAAGCAACCATGGTGGAGCTGTCAAAAGTAAAGTTTTGGCCTGACTGTATCCTAGTGATCCAACAATAGTAGGAAACACAGTATTGATTCCTCCCATCATTGCCAAACTGAATTGCATCCACACTATTATCAATACTTTCTCATCCACCAACGCCATATACAATCCAGAAAGAGCAGACCGAGTTCTGGATTTTGGTTGCTCTACTTCTTCACCGTAGTCGTCGTCAGGTGCAGCAGCAGTGGCGGCAGCATCATCATCATGTTGACCGACATCATTAATCATTCGCAAAACGCCAAGCAGTCTCTCCTCTTTTGTTAGCCATTTAGTAGTAGCGGGTAAGTTTGGGAGAATTGGCATGGCAATTAGTGCTACTATTACAGTTACCGTACCCTCCAGTAGGAAAAGCCAACGCCATGCGGCAAGTCCTAACACGCCATCCAGATTCTCCAAGACACCGTACGCGACAAACCCAGAGAAGGCGCCCGAAATCCAAGAGCCGCAAACAAAAATTGCACTGCATCATACAGTTAGTGTATATTTAGATAACGGAAAAAAATCAAAACAAACTACTCACGATCTCTTCGCAATCTCATACTTTGTATACCAGCACGATAAATAAAATACAACTCCGGGATAGAATGCTGCCTCTGCGAATCCAATTAAGAGTCGAATAATTATAAGCGAGTGATAGCCTTTTACAAACGCCGTCCATAATGAAAGCATTCCCCAGATTGCCATGGCAGAGGGTAGGTAAATTGACGGTTTTCCAATCTTTCCTAAAAGTAAATTTGAGGGGACTTGCATGAGTGTATATGGAATGAACAAGATAGCGACAGCTGTTGAGTACTGCGTGCTGTTTAGGCTAAGATCTTCCATTAACGTGCCTAGCTTGGCTGCGGCAATGTTGTTTCGATCAAGATAGCTGTATATCTAATTGTTAGTACGAGCCTTCTCCGATTGCTCAAGATTGCACAAGTACTCTTACTTTAGCATGTACATGGTAATGACGACAGGTAAAATAGCATAGTCAATTTTCCGCTTAAACGCGCGCTCCATCTCTTCTCTCGCCGGCGATCCAGCGGCCGGTAATACAACATCTCTAAACTGACCGCCATGTAGTGTCGACAAGTCAACCTCGACCTCAGCAATATTCCCCATAGTCGTGAATCGCTTCACGTCTTCGTCAGTAACACCAGATGCGGCAAGAAGAGGCACAGAATCAATCGCATCATCGTCGTCATTGCTCACAAGGACAGGTGATGCAGTGGTGAACGCGCGACCAGACTCAGCCTGGAGAGGGTCTAACGACCGAACTGGGTGAACAGTGCTCTCTTCATGCGCCATTCTAACCTTGAATGAAATCTAGCTGTGCGATGGAGACTTTACGGCTTTTGCGAGGTGGCATCAATAAAAGAGCTGATAACCTTGACAGCAATAGCTCGTAGCACGACTTCAATAATTGAGAGCAAGTAAAGGCGACCGGCCAAAACAAATCCAGGCTAGGCGGCGGTTCAAATATGGCAATCTATCCCCCAGTATCCCAACAAGGGCCTGGCTATCAAGACTGTGGAGTTAAGGGCTTTGTAGCGTCGCGGTATCGTGCCGTGGGATGGCGGGATTGAGGCCGATCTACGGCATTATTTCCTTATGGATCTGAAATATATGTTGCATGCGAGTTCTACTCTACTTCATTCTCCGGCTGTAGATCAATATGGTAACAACTGGTTGGGGGATATTTCACAAGCAATAAATACAAATAGAAATTCAAAAAAAAGAAAGGAGGCAGATATATGAGGGGAAAAGGGAAAAGGGAAAAAGAGAAGGGCAAGACTACATCACTATTCATAAGAGTCTTTAAATATTTCCGCAATAGTAGCTGCATTAGTAAAATGCGTTCATCAGAGCAGGAAGCATTTCTTTTTTTTTTTTTTGATCAAATAATCATATCAATTATCTGTGAAATGACTTTGCAGATACAAAAGCAGAATTCAGTGTTAGTCATCTGTTTTAACGCCATAGTGACTCAGAAAAGTCTTTTTCGCAGAGAAATGCGGGCTTAGCTCAGTTGGGAGAGCGTCAGACTGAAGTTACACTTCGGTTGTTAATCTGAAGGTCCTGTGTTCGATCCACAGAGATCGCATTCTTAATTTTTTTGTAGAGCCATTTTCTGTTACTGTATTCCAATTTTATTTTTTGGTTCGATTTGCATGGAGTCCAAAAATGTGACTGAGTTGTTCTTAGTGAGTTTGTTAAAGCGGAGGAGAAGCAATGTCTCGAAGCAATAGATGCTTGAGACCGAGCATACTCTTAGTTTTTAATCTCGCAAATCCATCGATCACCAACAGGAAGAGGTTTGCGATTAAGTTATCTCCAGATTATTTCCCGTCTCGTACTACAACGAGGAGTTTCTGCGGTTGTGAATTTAAGAAAAATTAGAAAAAGGTGCCCGGTGACCGCCTACGAATAGATCAGGTACGGGAAGCAAGGTATGAAGAAATGTTGTGAATGCAGGTTCTTGTCCGAAAAAAGTTGCATTTCACAGTATGGATTTAATTTGAAAAATATTACTTGAGACTCAATAATATGGTGAATTCGTTCTGGCAGCCTACTCCAGAACTATACAGCTGGTGCTTTCTTCATGACATACTACCTGCTTGTCGACAGATCGCTTCAGTAATGCGCAAAGATAGTCACAGCTTGAATGAACAGGAGGCTGAAAGCCAAGACCATCTGTCAAGATTCCACAGCTCTGATTGGCTTCAGTAGTTTGGTCTACCTATGTAAAAGTTCAGTTTTGCAGCAACCCAAGCGGTGGCAGATTCAATAGTCAACTATGATATACTCTTTCATAATGATTTTATGCCTGCTTCCGTCTTTGAGATACTTGTTAAATCTTGCGATAAACATATTCTTATTTGAAATCTTCATAGAAAATGTAGATAAACATACGATTGCAAGTTTATCGACTACGAAGTTTGGTTGAATATTTCGCAGCCTCGTTCGAAATAGAGTATTTGGATTTACGTATTAAACGTTAAGAACTTTTGTCATCGAGACTAGCATTAACCACACTGTCCCAAACGCGAGACATGAGACACTAGTCATTAAAGGATATCTTACGGATCCTCTCTGCTTTCGAGAAAGGAATAACTTGTGCGCATGCTTACTATTAGAGCAGATTGCAGCACTATGAGGAATATAAAACAGCAGGGGACCATTCATGACGTTTCTTTATCGCTTGATGTCCGTGACTGGTAACTGATAACTTCTATCATTATTACCGCTAGTGCTGCACATGGCCATCAAAATATGATCATCGCGATGAGTCTAGTTACAAATACGGCTGGAGAGGCATGTGCGCTAGGCTGCACAATAATAAAAGTCATCTCCATATACATCTGCGACTTGAAGGGCACAATTTTGGCTAGGGAAATTTTTAACTCGCCTGACTGCCTTATCAATCACGAGAAGCACTCCACAATCTACACAAATTAGCTAGTATGCGACACGGAAGCAAAACTTACCTTATTGACGCAGCAAATTTCGGTTAAAGGCGGCGCTCGTCTTCGGGCATCACGAAAACTTCCGTTCCAATAAACACAAATTTGTCCGCAATGACCGACCAATACACTCATTGGTCAATAATTAGCTCGGCTGCAGACTTTTTAGTCTCATCACTCCGCGGAGATCAGCCGCGCCAGCACGGGGCCGGCATAAACTTTATCGATGTTAAGCTTTGTTTTTCAATCGTTTTGCGCTGTGACCCAAAGCGTAGACTGCACAGACTTATCAGCTCTCCATATGTTTCTTTGTGTATTTTTGCATAAAACTATTAGAACTATATCACATCACACTTTAACGTAATGGTCTGGTAAGGAATCTCTCTGGAACATTTAGCGACAGAACCCGATTTGAATTGTTGAGCTTAGAGTGGTTTGAACTTTGAAACCAGCCGTAATGTTTTGTCTCGCGTAGTAGTGCTCGCCGTGTCTGGTGTGGGTCTCACTCGGTCCTATCATAGTTTTAGATATTTTTCCCTAAAACTGTTAAGCTGTTAGGGTAGTGTGTGATATCTGTAGAAGAGTTGTAAGAACTACAAAACAGTCCGATTCTTTCCTGCATGATAATTATCATCGTGATTTGATATTGTAGCTGCCATTCTCTCGACGCCTTCATAAGAGTACGCTAGTCCCACATTTAAGGTCATGATGTTCTTTACGCCACAGCCGTTGAGCTTGGAGCAAGCGGATTTAAAGTTTGAAAGCTTATTCTGCGAAGCAACGCAGATACCTATGCCCTCAGTATTGACGTTTCTACTTATCTATCTGCAAATGGCATTTTATATTTCGGGTATATGGTATCTAATGCTCTACAAATTTAGGTTTCTTTAATTAGTGATACTTTCAAGTTCTGATCAACTGGGGGTTATCTATAATCCGATGAGCATAAAATACATGTCTGAGCCCACTCCTTCCTGCTCTGGTCACACCTTGTCGCAATCCTCTCGGTCGACTTTATATCATCAACAAGATATGGCGTCAATTAACGAGATTGATGAGGATCATCTCTCTAAAGACGTCACAAAGATTGAAAAAGCCCCCGAATATAAAGTCGACCAGCTTGCATTTACTACTTCGATTGATGAAGGTTATACAGATGAGTTTGACTTGAAGGCTCGGAATATTGGATTCGACCCCAACGCTCCTTCGCCTGATGACAAAATAGATACTGCGGGTGACCAGTATGCAGTTGAGACGGGGCTTGAAGATTCTCCGTATCCAGAAGTCAGAGCCGCGGTTCCCAACACTGATGATTACGAAATGCCTGTGAATACTGTCCGCATGTGGGTGCTTGGATTGGCATCGGCGACTGTTGGCTCTTCGCTAAATATGTTTTTCTCCATGCACTCCCCTACGTATGCAAATCTATACCGCTGTTTTTTGAGATACTTCTAGACCAAACTCTAACACTACTACAGGTTTGTTCTCTCTCCTTATGTCGTTTCAATTGTGGCTTGGCCTCTTGGCAGACTTTGGGATATCATTGTGCCTGACGTTACTCTCTTTGGGCTCAAGCTTAAGGATGGCCGTTTTAATATCAAGGAGCATACCTTGATCACAGTCATGGCTAATGTCTCGTTCGCCGGTGGGTCCGCATATTCGACTGATGTCTTCCTTTCAATGTCTCAGTTTTACAATATTGATTTTGGTTGGGGATTTATGATTGTAGCAACCATTGCTACTCAAACCATTGGCTTTTCTGTTGGTGGTCTCGTCCGCCGCGTTTTGGTCTACCCTGCCTCTATGATTTGGCCCTCTAATCTTGTGACGGCGACTTTACTTACAAACATTCACAAGAATGACAATCACCCTGTTGGAAACTGGACGATCTCGCGTCTTAAGCTGTTCAATATTATTATGGGCGTCGGATTCCTTTACTACTGGCTCCCCGGTTTCCTTGCTCAATTTCTTTCGTACTTTGGCTGGATTACGTGGATCGCTCCGAATAATGTTATCGTAAACCAAATATTTGGGGTATCTACCGGCCTCGGTCTCTTTCCTCTTACTTTTGACTGGGAACAAATTGCCGGATATATTGGATCGCCTCTTGTTCCCCCTTTCTTTGCAACTGGTAACATTTTTGTATCAATGGTCGTCATTTTTTGGATTATTGTTCCGGCGCTTCATTACTCAAATACGTGGTATGGAAAGTATCTGCCTATTTCCGACTCGTCTTCCTATGATCGTTTTCAAGGTAGCTACAACGTGTCCAAAATTTTGAACAGCGATCTTACGTTTAACTTCGCTGCATACAAAGAGTATTCACCTTTGTTCCTGTCGACTACGTTTGCAATGTCATACGGACTTTCATTTGCTTCAATCACTGCAACGATTATGCATACTGCGCTATTTCATGGCAAAGAGATTGTATATCACTGGAAAAAAAGTCGCGATAACAAGTCTGATGTTCACATGAGGCTCATGACACGATACAGAGAGGTTCCCGATTGGTGGTTTGGCGTCGCATTTCTGATCGTATTTGCGCTTTCTATAATCACTGTTCGCGTCTGGGACACCGATCTCCCAGTCTGGGCATTGGTCCTCGCGCTTGCGCTCTCTTTTATCTTGAGCATTCCAATTGGAATTATTCAAGCGATTACAAACTTGCAGGTTGGGTTGAATGTGCTCTCTGAGTTCATGGTTGGTTATATGCTTCCCGGACGCCCTATAGCCATGATGATGTTCAAGACTTTTGGTTATATCACAATGTCGCAAGCTCTTTACTTTGTAGCTGATATGAAGCTGGGTCATTATATGAAGATTCCTCCTCGCACTCTGTTTTGGGGACAGTGCATTTGCACCGTCTGGACTTCTATTGTACAAGTTGCTACAATGCAATGGACTCTTGGATCCATTACTGACGTTTGCACATCCACGCAAACATCTCGTTTCACTTGCCCTGGTGCAAAAGTTTTCTACAACGCCTCGGTCATTTGGGGTGTAATTGGACCTCAGCGGGTGTTTTCCCATGGATCCATTTACTATAGTCTGTTATTCTTCTTCGTCATCGGTTTCATCTTGCCTATCGCCACTTGGTTGTTCTTGAAATACAGGCCGAAGTCATTTGTCAAGTATATCAACTGGCCTGTCTTCTTTACCGGAAATGGCTTGATCCCTCCTGCCACACCATATAATTACCTTTGCTTCTCCATCGTCGGATACATCTTCAACTTTCGCATCAAGCGCAAGAATTTCGCCTGGTGGTCAAAGTACAACTACTCCATTTCCGCCGGTCTCGATCTTGGTCTTGCGTTGGGCTCGCTGATTGTCTTTTTGACTACCGCTTTGACAAATACTGCGGCTCCTTCATGGTGGGGAAACAATGTCTTGAACACAGCGGACATGAACGATGTCGCTATTCAGGAACTCGTTACTGATCAGAACCCGACATTTGGTCCTACTTCGTGGTAATCGTCTCAACCTATCCATAACTTTTAATGTATTTGTAAACTTTTATTTGCTGGTTTCTGATTGAGAGAGTATAAGTTGAATGAGAAAAGTAAGTTTTGGTTTCTATTTTAGTTGTGGAGTTGTACAAAATGCCATTCTCCATCAGGAATGTTTTTCGCGACTGGGGAGTAAAATATTTGGTGTTAGTTTAGTCTGATGACTGGCGCATAATTCGCAATATGGACGGTTTATATTGCCCTCGTAAATCCTTACATCATAAAAATTATGACGCATCGTGTACAATACAGGTTCCAGTCATCCTGACTTACACCTTTACACCTTCATCATGCGCAACATAGTCAAAGAATCATCTTGACTTTTACCAGTTCTCTCTACAATCGACTCCAGATCTATCGTAGATGTCTAATATAATATCTCCAAGTTAGTAGTTCAATTCGCGGTTAAGTTCAACAAGCAGACTCACATTCAATTGCTCGATAACTTCGTACGAGTTCAATCGTGCGACAGTCTCCTTCACCCACTTGCTGCGCAGGTCCTTTCTGCTTCTCGCTTCATCTTTGATAGAGTCCGTTCCAGCAATCAAGCTCTTCTTGATTCCTGAGATTAGAGCAGCTACTTTACCTCCGCGTCCAGAGCCACTGGTACTAGCCAATGAGTCAAGACTAGGAATAACAATCTTGGCCGTCTCAAAAATAATAAAGCGGTTGTGAATCCATAACCAATCAATAGCGGCTTCGCCGACAGAATTACCAAATTCAGCAATGCCTTTGCTTAGCAGTATTTGTAGGCTTGTTACAGTAGCTTGAGTCATATTAACTGCAACCTCAGCAAGACCAAGAATAACTTCACAACTCCACTTTTCGGCTTCTGTGACTTCTAGCAGCACTTCTTTATCTTCCAGGTGCGTTTTAAGCCTTTCAACAAATGCGGCTCGTTTTTCTCTATCGGACAAAGCTTCGAGAATCGATTCCTTTAGCATGAATGCTTTGACCCATTTACCACCCTGCCGAGGCCCAATGCTATACTTCTCCTCCACACTTTTATCGCCAAGTTTCAACACTCCTTGCAAGAGCTGGTAGTCTCGATTATCAATCCATTTTATGTCAATCATTTGCGGGTTAATCCCAAGTCCATCCGTTTTGAGACTCGTTAGTCGTCCTACACGTTTAGCTTCGATGCATAGAATGCCTTTGCCAATGCTATTCGTCAAACGTTTTCCGAATTCAGTGATTCCATGAATTTGAGAGAACGAGCCAGCTTGGTAAGCAGCTTTGACATATTTCGGCGTTTGTACTGCGTTCATATCGTAGATCTCGCGAGTTGCGATAAGAGTTTTGAAAACCGGGAGCAGGGTACTGACTCGAGTCATTAAATGATGAGATAGCATATCTATCTGGATGTTTTTGATAGAAAGATGCGTATAGTTGATCTGAGCCTCTTTGAAACAGCCGATATACAAGTATAGCCTTACTAGCCACAGCCTGACATAAAACTGGTGTTTATCACGGCTCGCTGCCGTCTCCAAGATAACGATTAAAGTCATAATGATATCCTTCTCGGCAATTTTGGACGAGCTAGGTCGAGACTCAAGAATCCATTGCACGGCAAGAAGTAATAAATCATCACCGTAAAAATATTCTGTGTCAACCTTATTTACGAGGGTAGAAAGTAAAGCGTTGTAAAGATTGATATTGTCGAGAACGTAGGAAACGGCTGTTGGCTGCATGATATAGACAAATTTTCGAGTGTTGACGAGGACATTGAGTTGGTCATAAGTAGCGTTTCCTAAAGTTCCTGAAAATTGGGATGTCTTGCTTTCTAAAAACTCAAGCCATTTGTCGGAATCTAGACTGCCAATGAAGGGCTTCAAGTCTTCGAAAGCACACTGCTTTCTTCCGTATTTTTCAAAATAGGCCTTTGCTGCTTCCAAGACGTCTCCGCTGATTGAAGCATAATACACAGCAGCAAGAGCGCCGTTTCGAGTACTACTCTTCTCAGCAAGCAAGGTCTCGTATTCAGTCGTAACGGCCGCATGCTGGAGCTTGTGGGCCGCAATAGCCATTTGCTTCCAGCTTTCGTAGTCGTCACGTAATTCAGTGAAAATAGTCTTCTTAGCGACACTGAACACAACATCCCACTTCTCGCTCAATATAGCAACCTCGAGTCGTAACACGGCCAGCTCTAAATTGTTCCATTTTTCTGTCTCCTCGTCGATGAGAAATGTCAACAGCTCTTCTTGCGCAGTCACGCCGGCAGTTTTCAAGATTCTAGCTTTCAAGATTGCTTCTTCAGCAGTCACAGCTTCACCAGCAACGGCAATCATTCGCTTTGCCAGCCCACCAAAAAGCATCTTCTCCATATCAGTCGCGTCATCCTGTGTGGCTGCTAGGTAACACGAGGCCGCGCACCAGAGAGTGTATTCACGTTTAGATCCAAAAGATTTCTGAAGAGCCATGGCAGCTTTCTGCTGACCGCGGACATCGAGACCAGTACTGGTAGCCCAGAACCAACTCGTGACCACTCTTTCGGATTTAGGATATTTTTTGGCAGCGCGTTCATAGAGTAGCCCCGCTTCGGCAGCTACAGCAGCATAAACTAATTAGTATTTTCTTAAATAATTATACAGGTACTAGGAAGCTTACCTCCCGATAAATCAAGGAATATTCCGTAGAGTAAATCAAGAGTGTCGTTACCACTCGGTGTTGTTTCCGCAACTTGTCGAGCAATTTCAAGTGCATCTTCAGGTTTCCTCTGCAGCGAATAGATATACGCCTTCATAGACTATTCAAAAAAAGAATAAATTAATATTAAATCAAACGAACCCGAGAAGTTGGTTGACTAACGAACCAGAAAGTATTCATCTTTCGGATTACGCCTCAGAGATTTTGCTACATGCTGATGAGCAAGCTTGTAGTTTTGCGACTCGATGGCGTCCCATACTGCGTTTGATCGAATGCTCATTCCTGATTCAACTATTTTCGTCCAAGCCAGATGCAATTGTTGGCATTCAATATATAATGCGAACGGTTTATAATGGAGTAGATGAGCTCAGACAGTGAAAATATATCAGATGCCAGTTTAACAGCCGCACGTAAATTTTTGGTACAGCTTTGAAGTAGCTAGAAATTATGGCACTCAGAAACTCCTTCTATGACAAACAGCAATTGAAAATATAGTACAGGACCTAAACAGCATAACGAGTTATATATATTGTTTGATTTGTTTACAAGTTTGTTCTTTTACAAGTTTATGATGTAAAAGTAGCTGGAGGCCCAGTGACAGTCAAAATCTCGCACTCTCTTCCATTATACTCGATTAGGAACTAGTATACCAGGCACTCCGGTGACTATATGTTGAAGTTGGGCAGCAAGCACGCGATTCTTCAACTTCTCTTGATATCTTAATATGATAAAAGCAGAATGCAAAGATGTAGATCTGTAGTACTGTTGGCGCTGCATTTGTGCGAGTCGAAGACACGCTCCTAGCACGCGTGCTTGGGTCAAGCAGCCTGTCTTTATTCTTGCATTTCCTGCACCACCAGTGCTCGCGATAGATTAGTTATTGCGCAATGCTTACAACAACTGGTAATGCCACTATATTTCTGGAAGTTCTACTCCGAAAGCGCAGATTTGAAAACGGCTATCGACACTCGCAGATACGACAGGAGGTCACGACTTTTCTTCGTGACAACTATGCTGCTTTACGCTTGAACTGGACGATATATCCATCAAATGAAGAAGATAGTCAAGCCCTGGCTGAGAAAGTTGAACGAATATCTGTGGCTCAGGTGGTCGGAATGGGATACAATGCTGATATTGTCCCAATCACCGATGGCTGCGTGTTTGAGATGTACATCTACCACTTAGAAGACGGCGATGAGTTCGCTGTGCACTCTTCCGTGCAGCAACTTTGTGTCGGTGAAGATGGAACTGTCTCTGCTGTTGTTTGGAATCTTCCTGGCAAGATTTTTGATGGATTGTGGGAGAGTTTGATATTCGAAGATGATATCAAGCAGCGTCTGCTGCGCTATATGAATACTGTTATGCTATTTTCAAATCGCAAAGTCGATCCCAAAATCGTTTCATTTAACCGGTAAGAGTATTTTGTGGTGTTATTCACTTTAACTTCTATCTAAAATGAATAGTATAATTCTGCTGCACGGCCCGCCCGGAACTGGTAAAACGACACTCTGTCGCGCGCTGGCGCAGAAACTCACCATCCATCTCTCCAAAGTATACTCAGATGGCAAGCTAGTTGAAATCTCGGCCCACTCTCTATTTTCAAAATGGTTTAGTGAGAGCGGAAAGCTTGTAGGCAAATTATTTGAAGAGATTAGAAGAATGGTTGAAGATCCCAGCGTTTTCGTGTGTCTGCTGATTGGTATACTACTTTCTAAGCGGTGAGTACACGGTATTCTATTAACTATGGCGAGTAGATGAGATTGAATCACTTACGGCTGCGAGAAAAAGCTCCGGCAATGAACCTAGCGACGCCCTTAGGGTAGTCAACGCAGTCTTGACGGAGCTTGACAAGCTTCGAACAGCTCAGGTTTGAAGACATCCATGCGAGCAATATTTTGCGTTTAGTTATACTAAGAGAGCATAGAATGTATTAATTCTGGCCACGTCTAATCTAATTGACGCAATGGATCCGGTATAAAAATATTACTGTATTCGCTCTGAGCCTGTTCTAAATATTGAGTTTTATAATACTAGGCGTTTCTAGACAGAGTAGATGTTAGGCAATTCGTGGGATATCCAACGACTGGTGCCGCATATGAGATTCTACGGTCATGCATTCTCGAGCTCTCACGTTGCAATATGCTAACGCTACCCTCTTCTTATACGTCGACGAACACGGAAGAAACTGAAGCTGAGACAAGACAGACTAACTCCTCACAGACTAGCGAGGTGCAGGCGGCGATTGACACAGATAACATCGAGTCAAGTTCAGTGGTAGACTACTACGAAGTACAAGATATTTATAACCCCGCCTTTTCCTCGGATCTCGAGGACGTCGTCATCAAACGCAGACCGCCTGTCCAGCCACGCCAAAGCGCCAGCCATCACAGAAGCAGGAACGATTCGAGCGGCGAGGAAGCAGTGTTTGTGCATACTCTGCCGGCTAAACAAAAAATTGAACTACTTGTTCCGCCGTTCAGCCAGGCATCGTTAAATTTATTCTCAAAGCCACAGGCTTACTCCTCACGGCTGTGTGCTCTTGCCAAGGACTGCAATGTACTCTCTCCCCCCAAAAAAAAAGTTTTAAAAAAAAAAAAAAATTTTTGCGCGAGACAGAAGAAAGAGATTACTAACATTTTCATTTTAATTCCTCACAGGGTATTAGTGGACGCAAACTGCGGAAGATGATTGTGCTGGCGCACGCAAAGTACGTGCAAAGCGAGGAGTGTACACTGACGGACCTGCTGCGCGCGCTCGAACTCTTGGTGCAGGAGGAGCTCGACAGGCCAGTATCCCACGGCGGATTGTGAGCCGTCCACGTCATTGGCTGGCTCGGTCGAGAGAAAAAGCCGAATGAGAGGAGGGCCGCGTGGAGGAGGGCTGCGACTTAAAATATTAGGTAAGAACTGCGGGGAAAGCTGGGGTATGCGAAGGTTCATGGGGCGGAATGGCTGTGGAGAGCAAATAGCTGCCGCTGCAGTAAGATTTGTGTTTATATAACATATAGCTGGAGTTAAGAGATATTTAATATCATATCGTCTGTCTATCAAGTCTCTGCCAGGCTTGATTGGTCGAGCGGGCCGACCCGTAGGGAGATAAGAGACGCGGCGAGATTACTCCGCCAGTCGCGAGCAAAATCTCTTGGATTAGAGCCGCGTGTGGGGAAAGTTCCACGTCCACGAGTCATGTGGCACTTTAAAAAATGCTTAGAGTGCTGACAAGAGCTGGAATTGGCCCGCGGCCTGGTGTTCAGCCTCGCCGGGTTCGCTTACTACTTCTTAGCACCTAATTGTATTGGAACCCGCAACAAAGCAAGTACAGACAGTCGTTTCAGACCTCGATTACCCCGCACCATAGTATAAACCAAGACAAAAACAAACAAGACACACACATAAACAGGATATAGAAAATCATCTCTTTTTACTAGAAGTTGCTGCTCTTCCTTCTCACCCCCACCTCTTCTCCGGGACACCTTCTCTTCTGAAGGCAGACAGCGACAAACAGATCGTTGGATCTCTGTAGATCATTCATTTCAAATCTTAGCCATGTAGAATTGTACATTTAAGACCGAACGCACTTTCCCAAACCGAGTTGCAAATCAAATGAAAAAGAAAAAAAAAGAAAAAAAATAAAAAAAAAAAGAAGCACCAACTCATATGATCAATCAAAAAGTCCAGCTCTTTAATTGGGCTTTTTTATCATTTTAGCAAAACACTCGACGCACCACTCATCTTTGACCTCTTCACACTCTTGGACCACCGTAGTCCGCACGCATTGCACAGCGTCTTTGGTCCAGCCGGTCCTTTTCTCCACTCGGGACTATCAGATGTACCACATTGCCTGCACTTGTAATCATTCTCGTCGGCAACCTTCTTCTTCTGAAATAGAAAAGCGTCAGTACGAAGTAAACCTTTCTTTTGGCCAGCACTGCAATCCGGAAACTTACCTTTGATATTTTGTGGTCAGTAGTACTAATGCTCTTTGAGCGAGGTGGTAGCGACGAGGTTACATAGTCACCTGCAATAGTCGACGAGAGACTGATCGACGACGGCGATGTCGCACTGCTGAGTACGGCCCCGGCTGAGTGTCGTCGGGTGTGCACTTGACCTATTGTCGACGAAGACGACATTGTCGGTGCAGCTGCAACAGCAAAAGGAGAGAGCATTGAAAAGTCAGAAGACGCATCCTCGGGAATGTTTCCTGGGATTTGTACTTGCGTCTTATTCGCTCGCACGCTATCAAGCACTTGCTTTACGCGCAAATTTTCAATCTTGTGGTCCAGAAACGAATCCAGCGGAAGTGAGTTAGAGGACGAGTTCGTTGCAGCAGTCTCCGAAGAAGTAGTAAAGGGTCTTGCTGTAAGCACAAAGCCCTTGAGCTCGCCCAGAGCTCCTCCTGAGGTGGATGTAAAGGACGAGTTACGCCGAGTTGGCTGACGGTAGTCGTCTGAGGCCATACTGTCAACCGAACTATCGTCGTTTGAATCAGCACCAGGCGAATAAGATGCAGAGGCATAGGTAGAATAAGAGGAGGTGAGATTCAAGTTTGAACTAGAGCTTGAGTTGTAAGAGGAATTGGAATTAGAGAATGAGGCGTGGCCCGTGATTTGGACAAGTAAAGGAGTACCATCTTTGCGCACCAGTCGACATGTAAGGGAGACACGGGCTGATTCTGAGGATTTATCACGAGAAGCGCGGGTGAAAAAATCCAGAGAGGGGGAATTATCGGCAGCAGTGACGGCGCGGTTCAATTCACGCAAAAGTTGGTCGCAGTCGACAGCAGCGACGTATTCGGTGAGGTGCTTGCCTACGAATTCCGCGGGTGAATATCCCAGAACATCAGTGACTGCCTGCGAAGCAAAAATCACTCGGCCCTGTGGTGAGACGACGTGAAGAAGGGAGGACGAGGTGGCTGACAGCGTGGGGGTAGGCAATGCCGACTGAGCGACGTATGAGGACGTGGATATCGGCGCATAAGAGGTGAGCGATTGATCCGGTACAATTGGGTCAGCCACGGCATCCGTCGGCTCGGTAAAGGGTGAGTAGCTGGCCCAGTAAGCGGTTGAGGGCTGGGAAGCGGCAGCTGCAAAAGCGTCAAATATGCGGGGACGGTGGTCGTCGAGTGGGAGCGAAGAGAGAGAGGCGGCGAAGTACTCTGGGCCAACGTCGTACTCGCGGGAGTCCTGGTCGAAAAGGTCCATTGCTCTTGAACTCGTGAGCTGATCTGGTGAGCTAATCTTGTGATCTAATCTGGTGAACTAATCTCCTGAACTGATTGCGTGGACTGATTGCGTGGAATAGGGAGGGCGACGGAGTGGAGGAGACAAAGAAGAATAGAGAGCGGAGAGCGGACGTGATATGATTATGTACTTTTCTGTGGGGCGTGGCGAGACCTGGCTCCCCGCACCAGGTCCGGCTAATCTCTTTTGGGACCAGCTCCAAACCTTGTTTATGACTTTGGCGCTCAATTAATATGGCCCGAGCGCGCAGCAGTCAGGTACAGAACCCTTTGATAACCTTAGTCATCCTCAGCGAACTTTTTTCTTTTTCTCCCAGCGTCGTTTATTTTTCTTTTTGCTGCTCTTTTCGTTCAGCACCACTCGCAATGCCATCCACACACAACAGAGACAAGCCATGGGACGACGGTACAGTAGACAAATGGGCGACTCCAGAATTCAAACCCGAGGACAATGCTAGTGGACAGCCCTTTGCGGAAGAGTCCTCCTTCGCGACCCTCTTTCCCAAGTACAGAGAAGCCTATCTGCGGGAGATCTGGGGCGAGGTCACGCGTGCTCTCGAGCAGATGCACATCGCCTGCGTGCTTGATCTTGTCGAGGGATCGATGACTGTCAAGACTACCCGCAAGACTTACGACCCAGCCGCTATCCTCAAGGCGAGAGACCTTATTAAGCTGCTCGCGCGCTCGGTGCCGTTCCCCCAGGCGAATAAGATCCTGCATGATGATCTTCTAGCGTGCGACATCATCAAGATTGGCTCGCTTGTGGGAAACAAAGATCGGTTTATCAAGCGGCGCCAGCGTATCCTCGGCCCGCAGGGAAATACTCTTAAGGCGCTTGAGCTACTCACAAACTGCTATATCCTCGTGCAAGGTAACACCGTATCGACCATGGGACCCTACAAAGGGCTTAAAGAGGTTCGCCGTGTGGTCGAAGACTGTATGAAAAACGTACATCCCATTTACCATATCAAAGAGCTCATGATCAAGCGCGAATTGGCAAAGAATCCTGAACTGGCCGACCAATCTTGGGACCGATTTCTGCCGCACTTTAAGAAGCGCAACGTTCAGCGTAAGAAGCCAAAGAAAGTGCGCGAAAAGAAGCCCTACACTCCCTTCCCACCGGCTCAGCAACCTCGACAGATCGACCTGCAGCTCGAGTCTGGAGAGTACTTTCTTTCAAAGCGGGAGAAGGTGCAGCAGGCGGACGAGGAGAAGCGAGAGCAGCGCGAGCAGAAAAAGCTCGAGAAGCAAGCCGAGCGCGAGAAGGATTTTGTGCCGCCACAGGAGGACGTGCCAAAAAAGAGGAAAACGGCGGACGATCCAGAGAAAAAGAAGAAGAAACACAAGAAGAGCCTTACAGAAGAGTAGTCTGGTTCTTGCATTTATTGTTTATCTATTCATGTAAATTTAGGAGTTCTCGTATTTTTAATCTAAAGACAATTAAATAGTACTGCAACTGTTCGTGCGGCGGTTTGTTCAAGACTTGCCCCTCTTAATTTCTGTATCACTACTCTTCCCCTACATGACGTCCTCCGCTCACGTTGCAGTGCACGCGCTCGGGGGCCTAGTTCCTCCGAGGCTGATTGGGCCTGCCATTACTGTTCACGGAACTCGCCTCTATGTACACGGCGGAAAGTACGCTGCCTCGAAAACTGATACGCTCTCGACCGGACTATATGTTCTCGATCTCGAATCGCACATCTGGACACGACTTCATCCGCCAACTCGCGCCTCTTCTACAACCGCATATGCCCACAAATCACTAGAATCCACCTTGTCTTTAGACGATGGAGCTCCTGAAAGCAGATATTTTCACACGATGACGTACCACGACAATCGTCTCTACATCTACGGAGGCATGGTTCTCCGCAACGCCACGGCTGCAGATCTTTGGTGTTATGACCTTGCTTTACTACGCTGGGTGGCTCTTCCGCCTCCTCCTCCAAACTTAGCTGCTTCTCATGGTCGCTGGGCTCACTGCGCTGGAGTATGCGGGCACACGCTTGTGATTCTAGGCGGACAGGATGCCGACGCTGATTACCTCCAAGATCTTGTGCTTTACGATCTAAGTCGGCAGGTTTGGTCAACTCGGTCGCGTATAGTTTCAGTTGAAGAAAGGAATCACGTAGGATTTGGTGCCTATAGATCTGTATTGATTCCTTCGTTATCAAGTTCGACCTTGTCAGATACGTCAGCCACAAATGCACGACTGTTTCTATTTTCCAATTACAACACTGAAGAAAACTCAATGACGCTGGATGTTCTTTCTTCGTCTTTAGTATCATTTTCCCGAGTGTCAATATCAAGTTTTGATAACTATTCGCCGCCATTCTTGCGGTTCCCCGTTGGCGGGATGCTAGGCGATAATGTTCTTATTGCCGGAGTATATTTATCGACAGCCGCGCAGTATTATGCGGTGTATGCATACAATATGCGTACTCATTTTTGGACAGAGATTCCATACAGATCTACATTGCCATCAGAGAACCTATCTTCGTGGACATCGTCTTTTTATTGTTCAGCAATTTCAAAATTTATGATTTTGGGAAGTTACAAGTCCAGTGCCACATTACTCGACGACTACAACGATCGAGTAATCAGTTTTTCAGACATATTAGAGATTGATTTGGCAGGGTATGGAGTATTTGCTAATGCCGCAGTTGCGGGCGTATCGCTTTCTGAGGCAGGTCAGAAGCTTGGGAAGGTTGTACTAAATGATGCGTTTGCCGACATGGAGATTGTTTGTTTTGAGAGCATCAACGAGGACGATTCAAGAAAGCTCACGTCTACGGTAAAGAGGATTGGAGTGCTCAGCCGAGTACTAAGAGAGCGGTGGGGAGAGTATTTCATTGCCCTTGAACAGCAAGATTCCGACGATGAGTTTATTGGCAGTATGCCCTCAACTAGGCGAGGAACGGTGACGACAGTTGCATCAGCGAGTTCTGAATCCAAGTTCCTGGGGGGCAGGAATTTAGGTATTGCCGTTAATATGGGAAAGCGAGCGCTGTTTTTTCCAGAGAGATATGAGGTCGTTCGTGCTCTTGTTGAGTGGCTATACACCGGAGTTCTATATGATTCGATGGAGCAGCTGCAGACTCTCGCTGGACTTTTGGCGCTGGCTCGAAATTACAAGATCTGCTTGCTGAGAAAGCAAATTGTTTTAAGGTTTCATGAGATTTTAAGTGAAACAGCAGCAAAGAAAGGCGGAGCGGAGGAAAACGGCAGGCGGATTCGGCAGATTATTTTTAATGCAGCAGCGGCCTCCGGAGAAGCTGGACTGATATCTAGAACTAATATCTAGTAGTCAGTAATGCAGCAATCGGTCGGCAGTTAGTCGCCGTCCATTATATGTGAACAAATGGAAGCGACGCCCTAACCCGAAATATGCGGTAAGCGAGGTGTAGATGCAATTTATTTGATACACATGCAAAAGTTGTTTACTAAAGGCAGATGGCTGATTGAAAGGGTATAAACAGTGCTCTTAAATGGCAGAAATGGTTATAAATGCAAAGCAACTTGCTTTCAGAGCAATCCACGAGCAATCCACGAGGCTCTCTTTATCTTGTTAATATTTAGTTCTAAGCTAAAACCGGGACAGCTGTACACCTTTACCGAGACAGATCTGCATTCAAACGCAATACTTTTACTAAACAGCTGAGCTACGCAAATAGAATACTCCAAAGTATACCGACTTTGGTTATAATCCATCTACATAATAATCAATCTACATAGATAGCTCTGTATCATATTCGAATATCGATATATAATACATCCATCAAACTAGCCGTTTTAGCAACAGCCGCTTCGCGCTATTTGCAATCTTTCTTTTCCGAGTCGCGCCAAGACCAGCAGGAAAATACGCTAACTGAAAACTCTCTTTCTCGCGAC
Organism: Kockiozyma suomiensis; assembly: GCF_038497685.1. Lineage (NCBI taxonomy): Eukaryota > Fungi > Ascomycota > Lipomycetes > Lipomycetales > Lipomycetaceae > Kockiozyma > Kockiozyma suomiensis. The sequence continues at coordinate 635,558 of NW_027117667.1, forward strand.
TCACCCAAACTCAGTGCACATTTTTGCAATGACGTAAGTGATATATAATTAATCACGTGATTGTAAGCACAGTAGTAGGAGTTGGTTGACACAGCGCGAAAGACGCGCGCAGGTGCGTGACTTTGACGCGCCTGCTGCTACGACACTCTAAACTTCTCTGATAACTGTTTTTTATTGTATTTATTGATCACCCTGATATTTGCTGCTTAGTGGCTAGCTCAGTCGCGAGAGCACTTAGCAACATGTAAGTAAATTCACTCCTTCTCATTATTTTCAAACACTCTTATTGATTCTGAGCTAGGTCCAGCATCCAAAAGGTATACAGTATCGTAAAACTATTATAATCTCCTGCATCTACTGCTACATAGCAGCTAACCGATTTAACAGCTATCTATTCAAGGTATCCGCTCTTTCGATCAGAATGAGCGTGAAGTCATCCACTTCTATACACCGCTCACTCTCATCGTTGGGCACAATGGCTCTGGTAAAACTACAATCATCGAATGTCTACGCTATTCCACCACCGGCGATCTTCCGCCAAATAACAAAGGAGGGGCATTTATCCACGATCCAAAAATTGCCGGCGAAAAAGAAGTCATGGCGCAAGTGAAGCTTGGTTTCACGTCCACCAGCGGGGTCTCGATGATCTGTACCCGGTCTATGCAGCTCACTATGAAAAAAACCACCAGGACATTTAAAACTCTTGAAGGGCAGTTACTCGTTAAGCAAGGCAGCCAGCGAACCACCATCTCAACCAGATGTGCTGAACTTGATGCGCAGATGCCGCAATATCTCGGTGTCTCAAAAGCAATCTTAGATTACGTCGTATTCTGCCACCAAGATGAAAGCTTGTGGCCATTGTCTGAGCCTGCTGCACTGAAGAAGCGATTTGATGAGATTTTTGAGGCTTTGAAATTTACAAAAGCCTTAGATTCTATTAAAGTCTTACGCAAAGAACGCACGATCGAGATTAAACTTCTTACAAACGATGTCGGCCATCTCAAAACCGACAAAGATCGCGCAGATAAACTTCGATCCCGGATCCAGACTTTTCAAAAAGATATCGAGGTTTACACTGAACAAGCTAGGGCGATTAGTGAAACTATGGATAAAATCACCTCTGAAATCGCCAGTCTTTTCAAGTCTAATCAAGGATTTCAGAAAGTGCTCTCCGAGCTAAGTGAGAAGAGAAACTCTCTATCCTCTTTGAACGACCAGATACGTCGTCTTCAGCAGACCATAGAGCCAATGGATGACTCTACAGAAGACCTTCAAGATCGTCTCGCCTCGTTTGAATCGCACGTGCAAAAACAACAAGACGATCTCAAATCTCTCAAACAGCAAATCGCGGCCATACGTGCAGACGCTGACTTAATACGACTCAAGCATAGCGATGCTCTTGGTGTCGAAGGTCGTTTTAAGGCGGCAGCAGATGGTCACCGAATGCGACTAGCAGAACGTGAAGAGCTTGTGAAGTCTATAAGTCGCACAAGTAATATTGCAGGCTTTACGATGCTTCATCTTGACGACGCCCAAGTTTCTGATTTTTATAATAAGCTCAAAGATCTTGCTCTGAAATTTGCTGCAAATACTGCTCGGATTAAAAAGGAAGGCGAAGCCGAGGCTGAAAAGACCAGAGTAAAGCTGGAGAATGCACGCAGTGAGAAGAATTCTGCCGAAATGCAAATCTCTTTGAATGACAAAATGGCAAAGACGCGTGCGGAAGATAAAGCGCGACTTCAAACTCAAATTGATGCGATTTCCACTGACGAGTCCGAAGTTTTGTATGCAAAATCTGCTGTTGAAAATGCGCGAAAAAACCTGGAAGCGGCAAAAGCTGCGGTGGAAGAGAAAGAGTTTCCTTCAATTATCGCGGCTAAAACGAATGAATTAAGGGAAATTGAAGGAAAACTGGAAGATGTCAATAATGAGCTCCTACTCGCAAACAAGCAAAGCGATATGCGTGCTAAACTACGGTTATTGACTGAAGATATTGAAAAACGCCAGCGCTCTATATCTACAATCAAGAATGCGAATAAAGACAGATTTTTCAAACTGACTGGCTCTGACATCGAAGAAAACACCGTGGAGATGAGACTCAAGACTACAATCGAGCTTGCGCAAAGAGAAATACTCGAGAAATCTGAAGCGCAGGCACAGACCGCTGATGAACTTTCAAGAGCAGAAACCGAGTACAAAATTGTCAAGCAGGAACTGAAGTCAAAAACTGACAAAATTGATGAAGATATTGCAAAGTTTGAGCAAGTGTTTGAGACTACAGATATATCTACCTATGAAGAAGAATTAGATGATCTTCAGCAGAATCTTGACGAAAAGAAGCGGTACGTTGACATTTTAAATATATCGCATTCATACAGTTTCTAACTACCTCTAACTACTTGAATAGAAAAGCGGCACAGTCTGAATTTGCTATAAGTTATTTCCGGGCAGCTGTAGACTACGCTCGAACCAACAAAAAATGCTCTCTCTGTAATCGCGGGTTGAGCGATGCCGATTCATCGAAGCGGAAAAAGGATCTTAGCGTGGAGGACTTGGTCGAAGTCATTGAAGGGCAAATTGAAAACCTTAATGAGCTGTTGAAAGGTCGAGATATGACTGATGACATTGAACGGCTTGATTCAGCTCGGGCTCTTGCACCTCAAGTTGCGACTATCCGTGAGACACGAAGGAATTTACCTGTATTGGAAGCTAAAGTTAAGGAACTCGATGACCAATTAAGTGCATGCAATGAGAGAGTCATGGCCTGTAGCGCGGAAGTCAATTTAGCAAAACAAAACCTAAGCGGTATTGAGGTTTTGCGTAAACCGGTGGCTGACCTTGTGCGCGCGGTCCGAGAGCTAGAAGAGGCACAAGCTACAATTACGGGCTACGAAACACAACTGGTGAGCACATCTGGCACTTTGATTCGGTCAGTGGAAGATGTTGAACGCGATCGGCGGAATCTGTCTGACTCTGCGAATGCAGTACGTAAAGAGATACAGAGAATAGTTGAGGACCGAGACGCGATGCGAAGTCAGATTGCTATGCTGGATAATGATGTACGCGATGCGCGGATGAGACTATCTGCGCGCGAGAATGATTTGCTGAGTAAAAATGCTCTTGTGGGGCGTATGCATGAGGTAGTCCGTGAGCGCGATAGCGCGCTTCAAAGCATTGAGAGATTGAAAGTTAAGGTGGCTGGATTGAATCCTTCGATTAAGGAGTTTTCTGAGCAGCTTATGGAGACGCAAGCGCATTATCAAAGTCAGGAACAGGTTGCTATAAATGACGCCGCAAAGATCAATTCCCAGTTAAGTGAGTTTGAAGCTGTTCAGATGGCTGTCCACCGTTACATTGAGGATAATGGTGAAGCTAAGCTTGAAAAAGCGGTTGGACGGGTCAAGAAATATGATGCTCGAATGAAGCAGCTTACGGCTGACCTCGAGGAGCTTGTGACTCAGCAAAGTATCACTGAGCGCGAACTCGCAAACATGAATTCACAGAAGCGACGGATCGCAGACAACATTCAACTTCGAGAGCTTCGAGAGCAGGTTATGGAGCTGCAGGAACGTATACGGCAACTTGAAGAATTAGACGCAGAGAAAGATAGGCAGGCTTATGAAGATCAAACGCAGCAATTACAAATGCGGCAAACAAAATTGACGGCTGAGGTAAGTTTGCTTTTTTGCTTACCGCGGCTTGATTGTTCACCTGTCTTGACAGCCCAGGCTGGAGCCATCGGTGGCTGTCTCCTTGGGCTAATCTATTGCGGCAATCTACTGCGGCTGTCAGATAGCGGATATTTGCGGGGTAAGAAGTTAATTGATAGTATTCTGAGCTAACAATTTTTTACATATACAGTACGGGCAAAAGATTGGCGAGCTGACTCAGCTTAACGATCAAGTAAAGCAAGGGCAGCGAGAGTTACGAACCGAGTTCCTCAACGTCGATGGGCTTTACAGAGAGAATCTCGTGAAGCTCAAAGTTGCTACAGCTGCAAACGAAGACCTTGCAAAATACAGTAAGGCAGTCGACAGTGCAATTATGAAGTACCACAGTCTCAAGATGGAGGAGATCAACAGGATCATAGACGAGCTATGGAAAAAAACATACAGTGGCACGGACGTGGATACGATTTTAATACGGTCAGATGATGAGAGCGGGAAGGCCAACCGGTCGTACAATTACCGGGTTTGTATGGTCAAACAAGACGTAGAGCTTGACATGCGTGGACGCTGTAGTGCAGGACAGAAGGTTCTTGCATCTATAATTATACGACTAGCGCTGGCAGAGTGCTTCGGGGTAAACTGCGGAATCATTGCGCTCGACGAACCGACAACGAATCTTGATCAGGAGAATGTACAGGCACTAGCGAGAAGTCTGGGAAGCATTATCTCGGCGCGTAAGCAGCAGAAAAACTTCCAGCTGATCATCATCACCCACGATGAGGAGTTTCTGCGGTACATGAATGGGTCGGAGCATTGCGAGTACTACTTTAGGGTATCACGGAATGAGCGGCAAAAGTCGCAGATTGAGCGGCAGCGGATGAGCGAGGTGTTTTGAGGGCCAGTCACCCTTCTCACTGTCTTAATCTGCATACACAAAATTAATCTATCTGCCTTAGTATGTAGTCAAGATACTAGCCTTTTTCTCTCAATAAACTGAGCGATCACTATCGTCGTTAGCTATGAATGGGTGGGATTGTCACTATCGCCAAAAGCAATGTGCAGTAAAACGGAAATTGCGGGGAAGAAAGTAAATACTAAATTTCAAAACGGGCTAACAAAGCAATTAAGCCGTCAGAGTTGCGGCCCGTAACACTTCTAGCTCGCAGTATTTCATTAATATAATCCATTTAAGAGATTAGCGTTTTCGGGATAATAGCAAAATACACGTGTAATCTAGAGATTTCAGTTGGTCGTCAGCTTTTATCAGGTTTGAGTGTAAAGCAATGCGTCTGATACCTGTTATCGCAGCGCTGCTCTTTGCTACCTGCACAGCTTCCAAGCTGCCTCCGCCTCCTCCGCCAGACTTGATCAACTACGACCCAGACAAAGATAGTCTCGGTGCGTCGGATGCAGTCATTCATCGCTCAAACATATTCATTCATCCACGCGCAGAGTTCCCGCAGTGGCTCACAGATATCACTGGCCTGCATCAGTGGCCCGGACTCGACGCTCCGTACGTAAGTGGCATGAATTTCGACTTTACCGGGATTCCACAATTTCAGCAATACGGTGAGGCTTTCCTATAATCAAATTACTTGACTTGTTCGGATAAGTATTAACTGAGAGGCGTTTTGGGCGCTTGTAGATCAGAGACACTGCGAGCGAACGTATGGAATCAATAGTTGCTCCTTTGATTGCGGGTAAGTTTTCCAGCATACCTTTTCTCTCTCAAGGTTTATGCTAATCTACATACTTGCTTCCGCTTTGCTTAAGACTATGCGTGGGTCACAATGATATTAGACACTGCCATAGTAAGTTCTAATCTCCCGGCATGAGCGGATCACAAGACTGACCAGCACCCTTTTAGGACTCGTGCAGACATTTGACGACGGACCGACTGCAGATACTCCAACGCTACTCCACTACCTCAAAGGCGCCAATCGCAAAGTCTCTTTCTTTGTACTTGGAATCCAAGTCGTTTCATTCCCAGAGGTATTTCGCAGTATGCATCGCGAAGGTCATTTGCTAGCGACTCATACGTATGGCCACACACACCTGCCTAGTCTGACGAATGAGCAAATTGTGGCTCAATTGCAGTGGTCAATTTGGGTTATGAATGCTACTGCTGGTGTTATTCCGCGATTCTTTAGGCCGCCTTTTGGAGGTGTTGATAATAGAGTGAGAGCTATTGCTGAAAGATTGGGATTAACTGTCGTAGTCTGGGATCTTGATACCAATGATTGGCGACTCAATGATCAAAGTCGATCGTCGGACGAAATTTACGGACAAGTCAGAGTGTGGAAGAATAATGGAGTCAAGGGTATAATGCTTGAGCATGATAATACGCTGTTTACCGTTGCTGCTGGCATTGAAATTGCTGAGATTGTTGGCAAGACAGACTACACTGTTGCTGACTGCAATCGTAAGGGAACCCCATGGTATCAGTAAAAGTGGGATACCAATTCTGGCCTGTTTACCTGTTTATACCCTTTTCATATTGAACTTCATATCGGCGTTAACGACTGCGAGTGGGAATGAGGGTGTGCTGGTTCATTGTTGTATTATTTTGATTGCTAATTCTATGAAATTGGAAGAAAATGAATTAGGTGTCTTAAATCATTGAATGTTGTTACCGAAGACGTATTTGTAAATGCGAGAAAACATAAAGAATCCTGATCTGTGTAATCAGTACTCGACCTTTAGCTCAAAAGATGTGAGGCTCAAAATCAAGGCTCACACTATCGAATCCCGCTCCCAAGAAATATATTTAACTCCAATCCTAATCCAATACTCTGCGCTCTTCAGTTTTGTGTTTAAATTCGACAGACTATAGACTCACATTCCTCTGAAAAAATGTCTAGCGCAACTCGTTATGGTGAGTGTTCTCATTGACAGCAGATTGATTATTCTGGACGATACGCAATACTAACCTGAGCTTGAACCAGAACGAGTCTACGAACAGCCTGAAAACCCATTTTCTACAGTAGTTTCCGGTCAGACTATTGCTATAATTCCTGAATTTACTTTAGAATCTGGGATTTCACTTCGTGAATTCCCAGTGGCGTATAAGACATGGGGACAACTTAACGCGGAAAGGAACAATGTCATGGTCATATGCCATGCATTGACTGGCTCTGCTGATGTTAGCGATTGGTGAGTACTCTTCGGACTGACTGGTACATTAATGAGTCATCTGGTTAATAAATGATTTTAGGTGGGGCCCGTTGATTGGACCTGGTAAAGCATTCGACACTTCGAGATTTTTTATCATATGTATGAATTCACTGGGATCGCCATATGGCTCTGCGTCACCTTGTACGAAAAATGTTGAAACTGGAGAGCTTTTTGGCCCAGAATTTCCTCTTGTAACTGTGCGCGATGATGTAAAGTGAGTAATAATACTGGACCCGTTGTCTATAATTAACTGCTAATTTTTTGCAAATCGTAGCATCCATAGATTGATCCTCGATGATTTGGGAGTTACCCAGATTGCGGTCGTAATTGGTGGATCTATGGGTGGCATGCTAGTTTTAGAGTATGCTTTCTTTGGATCTGAATATGTTCGCTGCATTGTGCCGTTAGCTACCTCATCTAGACACAGCGCGTGGTGCATATCGTGGGGAGAAGCTCAGCGACAGTGTATCTACTCTGATCCTAAATACGACGACGGTTATTATTCTTTTGATGACGTATGCCTTTGAAATCTTGCACATCAAGTTATTAAAAGAGCGTTACTAACAGAAATTTTATTAGCCGCCAAATACTGGTCTTGGTGCAGCTCGTATGTCGGCTTTACTCACCTACCGTTCGCGTAATTCGTTTGAAAGCAAGTTCGGTCGCAATATACCAGATCCTACTCGCCATCGCACAATTAATGCTCCACAGCGTCAACCAGAAAGCATCTCAGAAGAGAACTGGGCGGTTCACAATGATGGACTAAAGAATGGCAGGAAGTTAAGCACGCCGTCAGGGCGCAGTACACCTGAGAGCGAGAATGTGCCAAATTTAAGCACTACGCCGTCGAGTACATCACTGAACGGTTTCTCGTCAAAGCGAAGGCCACAGACATATTTTACAGCTCAGAATTATTTGCGTTATCAGGGCGAGAAGTTTGTCAAGAGATTTGACGCGAATTGCTATATTGCTATCACTAGAAAACTGGACACTCACGACGTCTCCCGCGACCGTGGCGGCGATGTAAAGCAGGCTCTGTCAACATTAACACTTCCTGCCCTTGTTATTGGAATTGAATCTGACGGATTATTCACTTTTGCAGAGCAAGAAGAGATTGCTACGTATATGCCTAATGCGCGATTAGAGAAGATTGATTCGCCAGAGGGGCATGATGCATTTTTACTGGAATTCGCAGAAGTCAACCGATATATCGTCAGTTTTCTACAAGAGACATTGCCTGATATCATGGGTAAAGAGGGTGCAGACATCGTTTCTGATAACGAGGAAATTGCCGAGGTACGGTATAGCAGCACTGTTGGTGAGGTTGAGGATCTGACAAGCTGGTGATTTAATATGCAATTTAACTATTTCCCAAACCACAAAACGTTCCTACTATTATACAAGTTTTTTTTTAAATTAGTACAGTCACACTTCATGCAGCTTTGCTTTTCTTCCGTTGAACTTCTTCCCATTCCTTGTCTAATTGCCATCCCGCCTTATAATTCTCTCTCATATGCAAGAACTTGCACGAATCACCATATCCACAGAATCCAGTCTGCTTATAATCTTTACACACATCAGGCTGATAATCTGTGACAGTTGTACTTCGCACATTCGAAGCCGATTTCATTGGTCCAATTTTCTTGGAAAGTGATTCGCGAGGAGTAATAAATTTTTGGTAGTTCGCATTACCGCGGTACAAGCCTTCTTCGAGAGCTTCGGCCTCGTCACCAGCTAAAACTTTAGTCTCTTTAAGTGATTTTGAATTCTTTCCCAGCAGAAAATCCTCATCGTACATCGCGCTCTTCTTAGTTATATCCGTCGTGTTTGACAGTCCGCTTGAACCAGTGGTCTTGTGCTCTACAGCTCCAATATCAGCACCTACGCCGGTTTTCGAAGATCCATTAGCAGTAGATGTGATATTATCTGAAATTCCCCCGCGTTTCCGTTTATTGGTCAACTTCTGGATAGGCTTAGAAGTTGTAGGATCCGAGTTCTCTGATTCAGAACTACCACTGTCGCTATCTGATTCGACTTTTGATCTCGCAACTACGCGTTTTCGAGCATTCAATGCTTTTGCTGAGGGCTTTTTGAAAAACGGCACTGTCGACGACATTGCCTAATAATTTGCCGACTTTCTCGCGCGTGGTGTTGTTGGATCTGGTGAAGTGAATGCGACAGGAAGTATTAGAAGAGTGGCGAAGACTGTGGCTTATAAATGGAAATGTGGCGGGTGATATAGTAATTAGAGGGGTTTGTACTAATTTGAGCATCGTGTGGGGTATTATGTAAAGGTAATGAATGACGCGTCAGTTGCAAGACGCAGATTTGATAACCGAGCAGCTAATTTAGCAATGACTCCAGGATTAAATGAGTTTTAAAAAATGAATCAGATTCGAGACTTCAATTTTTCGTTTACTACCGCTGCGATTAGGGTCGTGTTTCGAGATGATGAAGGCGTGCAGCGACAGGTTGCAGTCTCTGGAGTGTATATCTGTAATCTACTTGATTTGAATGATCCGGGATTTGTCTTTACGATGTGTGTTTCGATATTTTTTCTTTTTGATTTTGGTTGCTAATTATTGAATTCAGATCATCTGTTCTTGCCAGCAAAGAGGTAGCCACTGACGAGAGATGCGCATTTTACATGGCGACGTCGGATCACGTCACTTCAGATACCATATTCTGGTCGCCGATAGACTATTCAACTTCTACAGACTTATTCCACCTTCGCTCATTTATATCTTCATTTTGCAAAAATGCATCTGGCACATTCCGATTTAGGCCTTCGTCAACGGATCTGTCAATTCCATCTTTTCTTGCTGTGTTTCGTCCTCAAAGGCGTCTTTCTCCATCAAGGCCCTTCACATTCTCGGCGCCGGTGTCGTCCGGTACTAGAGTTTATATTGAAGGCGCACCATTTGCAATTGAAAGTCCGGCGTTATTTTTGGGGTTTCAGATGCGTGGATCAATCAGCTTTATCGATGATACAACAGGTGTGATCCTATCCGATGCCCGATATCTTGACGGAATGGAAGGTAGTGCAGTGGTTATTGACGACGATAATCAAGTTAGCGTGGGAATTGTTGCTGGAGCATTACAAAAAGTGAATGGAGAAGGCGAAGTTCTGGTTATTTACCCGTGGTCATCGATAGTAGATGCTATTTCTCAGCAGTTATATATACCGCCGCACAGTCTCAGTGATTTAAATGAGTCTATGATCAACATAAAGGACGCGTCTGGTTTTAAGCCTATTGTTTCTAAGTTATTTGTTATGGATATAGCGCCAAAATTAACCACTGACACTGGTCTGATGAAGCAGACTGTAGTGTGCATATACGTTTACGCTGCCAATGGGCGTACTCGATCATGGGGAAGCGGAATACTATTAAGTCCATCCACCATCGTCACAAATCACCACGTCGTTCCAAGCGTCACTGAGACATCGCGTGTCGTTGTAGTCACTGCCGACAAAGAATTTTTAAGAGTGCGAGAAACCAGAATGCCATTTGAAGGTTTAGACATGATATTTTTACTTCTGGACAAACCAATGAGCATGAATTTGGCCGCGACTTTAACAACAGAGAATAACATTCAACGAGGCGAACCGGTGATTTCTGTTGGTTATGGTCTGTTTTCGGCTGTTGCAACTAGAACCGGCGCGCCTCTTCTATCTCGAGGTTTCATTTCGAGCATTGTAAATCTTCCACTCACTGCATATAGCGGTGTAGAAAATTCGATGCTTGCGGTTTCGGCTTGCTGCTGGAATGGATCCTCAGGAGGTGGAATCTATTCCTGTTCTACTGGACACCTTCTTGGCATGATTACCAGCAATGCAAAGACGGAACACAAGAAGATATATCCGCAATTGGGTTTTATAATACCTGTAAGTTTAATCAAACTCGGTTTCGACTCAATCGCAAATACAAGTCAGGTGTTTGATAAGATCGAGTTAGAACCGAGGGTCAAGAGAATATGGAAGATGCAGCCTACACATTCCGCTGTGCTTCTCAAGACGAAATTATGAAAAAAAAGGTCTACATAGCTGACAATAGGTATTACTTGCTCATGAATCAATCGGACCGTGTATGACATTTTCTCTTTTTTTTTTGGTCAATATCAAAATTAAAGGGTTTATCATCATATGATTCCAATATATTAACAAAGAGCACCCGATGCCGATAACCGTACAAATTCAAACCATAGGAAAGTCAAAAACTAATCTGGTTCGTAAAATAAACATATACTAGGCAATAACTAAATCCTAAACAATTAACAATGGATCACAAGATTAAGAGCCAATCTTGAGTATTTCTGCCATCAAATTCCCTACTACTCCCAATATACCATAGAACCATAGAATCAAACAAAAAAAAATTAACAAAAAAAAATTTATAGAAAGATTGATAGATATCATAACAGCACAGGCTATGATGATAAGAAATCGCGTCTTATATTGACAAAAGCAGCCTGTCCTCCTTGCTCTGCAAGCTCACGTATCAAGACAGTAGTATGTTTGATTAAGCGTTCTAAAGGCGCGATTGATAGTTTACCCTCACTGACGAGAATGGCGGCATTCAAATCTTCTGCCACAGCAGCGCGCCCATCCTCCGATAAAAGATGTGCAACGGGGGATTGTAAAGGATCAGGATAAGCCATCAATGAAAAGATGTCTCCTAGCGCCTTTTGCACATCGGGGACGAAGGTCGTAGTGGGAGATGCTGTTATTTGGGGGGAGGGAACTGTGGAAGAAGAGGAATCTGAGGCAATAGAAGAAGCAGAAGATGACATATTAGATGTGGTAGCTGGCTTCGTCGATATCTGCGTGGTCTTTGGTGTGAACGTCACACTTTTGTAGTCGTCATGAAGCTTCTGACCATATCGCAAAGCCTCATTTAACAGCTGATCTGAAGAGTTTGGCACAGGCTTTTCAGATTCTGCCGCAGAAAAATCTGACATTTCTTGATCCTCAGAGTATTCTCCAATCTGGTCACTGACCGTCCATTCATCGCCTTCTTTGGCAAGAGCACAGGATCTCATCAATTCGACAAATTTTCGGCATTTGAGCTGGAATACAATTTCAGGATTATCTTCAAATGCTTTAGGAAAGAATAGCTCTGTGAGTTTCAGAGCGCGGTCGATGTTTCCTTCCAAGACGGCCACTCGGATTTTTTGGCGATTAACGGTCTCTAAATCTTCGTGCATGTCTTGTTCAGAATAACTATTCGCGTTGTTGCCGTTGTCTACGCGGGCATTCGAAAAAGCTAAGATCTCTTTTTGGACATCGTCAGCAAAAGCATGGACAGAATCTACATATCCATTATATCCAAGATACGAGGCAATCAGCTTATGAATTGTGTGAGTGAGAGCAGCATCAGAGGCAGAAGCTCCTGGACCATTTGGAGGCGCTGAGGACAAGCCACCATTGAGAAGTTCGATCGACAGAGGATAAGAGCTAATTTGTTTGTAGGTTTTGATCTTCTCCTCTCGCATGAATGCGTCGATATCAAACATGAATGGTCGCTGGCCAAAGTTGACTCGGATATGTTCGCCCACTGTTCGCATACCAACGGTTGGATAAAGAGCAGATCCCTTAACATCCTTGAACGCAACTCCAAGAGAGATTCCATTCTTTGTGTAAAATGCGGTGCCGTTACGGAAGTTGATGGCACATCCAATGATATCATTGGTAGAAAATGTCGGGCCGTAGGGAACAGGACTATAAGGTTTTCCATTAGTTTGGCATGCAAAAGAGTTACCATCATCTCCATGATAACCCCAAGAGTCCTGTACCCAGCCGGGCATCTTGTTGAGGGCAACCTTTGGGCCACAGAATCCGATACCGATAAATCTGTAATTGCAAGTTAGTTGACGATGTCTAATTAGAAGCGCATGCCCGATTTGCTTACCCTTCTTTGCCGGCTGAGATGACTTCCACTTCAAAATAGAAGAGGCCGCACTGGGGCGTTATTAAGTGATTAGCTCTAACTGCGGCGGCATCCTGATCAGATGCTTTAGAGGAGGGTCCAGTGTAGCGAATCTCCAATTTGTCTTTGGACAGATCAAGTACGGCAGAAATACCTTCTTGATTCCAACATGAAGGCAGGGGTGGAAGAAAGTCCGATTTGGATGTTTGTGAAGGGAAGAGTGAGGTTTGGGAGTCAATTTCCATCTGCTGCTGGCGTAGGGAGAATGCTGCTGCGGTGTCTGCAGGGATATCTACCGAACCGACAGAAGGAACTGAGAACGTTGTGGTATTCAGCGGATCTTGGACCACATATCCGGGCTGTTCAAATGGTGTCAAAGGACCGGAAACCGTGGAAGAGGTCTCCAACGGAAGCTGTAGAGAAGGTCCACTTGGAGCCGATGCGAGCGAGTTCTCAACGCGGTCAGCGTAGGCTGTGTATTCCAAATAAGACGGAAGCGCCATTTGGGATTCAGAAGCTGATGATTCCACTGCAGCTGCGGTCATCTGAGCAGTCTTTGCGGAGAAGAGCGCCATTGTGTGTGAATGTAAGAATCTGGGGCGTGGAGAGAGTGATCTGGAACCGCATAACTGCCGAGGTGTTGAGAAAATGTTATTTGAGGTGTTTGTACCCATATTGCTGTCTAACCTCAAATATTGATATTTTTCGACTTTTGGAATTTTTAGTTCTATTTGGCAGGTGTTCTACCGTCGATTAATAGCTGTTTATTTACAACTTATCCGTCCCTGTGCAGTTGAATATTTGTTTTGTAATAACATTTGCCTCGTTGTTCGGCAGGTTAGTGCGTCACAGAATGTGAGGCGGAGATACCACGACGGCGACCGTAGGGAGTAACAGCAATAGTATATCCATAATTGGTGCAGAGCTAAACGATAACATTATACGGACCTCTGTATCAAAGCTACTAGAGTGTTTAGCGAACCGGAACGACAGTTACAGCTACACTATAGATGAAAGGGGGTATATTGCGATATCAGCACGGCCGACTGGGAGCTAGAAGATGAGCGAGGAGGTAGGTACTACGAATCTTAAAGATGTATGGCTGCTGCAAACAAGAGTATTAAAGTCGACATGGATTCAAGTCTAGATAACTGCGAATATGGCAATAGGGGTCAACATGTTGCAAATATGTTGGCTTATAACGACATGGTATCCTATAAATTGGCTTATCCAAAGGACATAAATGGCAATGACATTAGAAAGACAGTTGAGAACCTTTGTGCGCATGGCAAACATGACTACAGCAAGCGATATGCTAGTGAAGTGAATTTGAAAAGCAAATTTTTAATAGCTTCAGCCAGAAACCACTCAACTATAATATACGCAGAACTTTTAATACATGACACATTAAAATAGTTATCATCTCGTATGCCTATTCTATATATATCAAAAGTATACGCGTCGCGCCGCATAGACTCCTCTGTGAACGCGAACTCTTCCTCGCGTCTGCTTCATATAACCTACCCACCTCCTGCTGTCAACAGTCGCCCTCATGCGGTAGATTTTTTTTAGTATATCTATTACTAGAAATTTTCTTTTTTTGATTAGAGGTTCTTATTTTCGGCTTGTTGGATCTTGCGCAGAGGAAACATGGTGAACCCTCTCCGGCTCTTCGCTCTCGATATCCTCGACGCTAGGCTAGTGCCAGAGTCGGAAGAAAAGATTAATCAGACCAAAAGGAAAGCGCCCCCATCGCGATGGAATACTATGGAGTTCTACTTCTATTACGTTGTATTTATCGTCTGCGTACCTCTGATGTTTTGGGGAGCAATGTCGGGCAGCAATGGTGAGAACAGCAACTCCTTTTACTTAGATCCCCTACATTTTCGCTAACACTAAAAAATTACAACAGAAAATAGTCCAAACTACTCCAAATATGAGAAGGATCTAGAACAAGGATGGATAATGGACAGGAAAGTGGTGAGTATCCTCTGATCGTAAGTTCAGTTTTCAAATGCTGATAAGAGCCCAGGACAACTCGGATGCTCAATATTCTGGTTTCAGAGGAAGAATACCGATATTAACTGGTTCCATCATCTTGCATTTTATTTTACGACGAGTTGCAAATGCATTCAAAGTTTCACGATTATCATTTGATCTTATATTTGCCGCTATATTTCTTACTGTTCTGCATGGATTCAGCGTTTTGAAGATTCTTGCCATCTATGCAATTAACTACCGATTCACAAAATCTCTATCCAAAAAATCAGGAATGATAGCGACATGGGTATTTTCAATTGTAATTCTATTTCTTAATGAAAAATACGATGGCTACAAGTATGGCTCAATTGTGCCTGCTCTCGCGGTATTGGTAAGGGCCTTATATCTAATTTGTGAAAAGGAAAGCAACTCACTCAGTATAATTATAGGACGGACACTGCGGCCTCCTTCCTAGATGGGACGTCAACTTCAATTTTTCCATCTTGCGTCTAATCAGTTACAACTATGATTACTACGTATCCCTAGAAAGTGATACAGATATTGAGGTTAGTTTTATCTACGCGCCTTTTTATAAAGACCAGTAGCATTAATATGAATAGAAGAAACAACGGGACGAAAAAGAAATATCTGAGCGTGATCGCATAGATATTGGTCCGCCAAAACGGGAGTACAACTTTTTAAACTACTTGGCTTATTTGGTCTATACGCCTCTTTACATTGCCGGTCCAATTCTCACATTTAATGACTACATGTATCAAAGCAGACATGAGCTGCCTTCCGTTCAAGTGCGAAAGACCGTACTTTATGGAATACGAATGGTCATTTGTATCCTGGTTATGGAGTGGATTCTCCATTTTATGTATGTTGTCGCCCTTTCCAATGCTCATGCATGGGATAATCTTTCCCCATTTCAAATAAGTATGGTTGGATTTTTCAACTTGAAGACAATCTGGCTGAAGGTAAGTAATCTCATATCAGTATCGCCAAATGCTGAATACTAAGGCATATTAGCTTCTTATTCCTTGGAGACTATTTAGATTCTGGGCACTACTGGACAAAATAGATGCTCCAGAAAACATGCTACGATGCATGAGTAATAACTATTCTGCCTCAGCGTTCTGGAGGGCCTGGCACCGTAGTTTCAATAGATGGACTACCCGATATCTGTATATTCCTTTAGGGGGCTCTCACCATGCTATCCGCAATATGCTAGCAGTTTTCACATTTGTTGCATTTTGGCATGACATCCAGTTACGTCTACTTGCGTGGGGATGGCTTATTACATTATTTATTGTTCCTGAAATTTTGGGTAAGCTGCTGTTTCCTGAAAAAAAGGTGAGTATTGCTATTTACTACGATTTTGCTTGAATTTTTTTTAATAGAAACTATGATAGTACGGTTCCTCGCCTCTGTATCGACATCTGTGTGCCTTGGGAGCAGTTGCCAACATTTACATGATGATGACTGCAAATTTAGTCGGCTTTGCAATTGGCCTTGATGGTGTCAGGGATATGCTTTATGACATTTTCAGCTCATGGTCTGGTAAGTGTTATCACTATTCGAAGCGAAATTAATTACAGATAGCTTATTTTACAACACTAGGAATTCCATACTTTATAGCTGTTTCCGGTATATTATTTGTAGGTGTTCAGGTCATGTTTGAAGTCCGAGCAAATGAAGCCCGCAACGGTATCAGTGTGCGGTACTAAGATTGTCGCAAGTTGAACAAGGCAATAGAGTTGCATAATAAACAAAGCCCATCAATTTGCCTCGTTTATCTTTTATAGTGCATTGAAAAGCATTTGAATTCATAATAAAAATCATTAGCTTATTACTTTGCAATTCAAATTGAGTGCAAAAAAGTTAAAGTAATGATTACATGGTGTATCTGCATTGAATGAGTCAGCAATCCTCTGCCTAACTGTGCAATTCCTCGAGCAGAAACAGCGCATAGATATACCACTTCACCTAGAACGAACCTCAGCCGTACCCGCAGCCGAGCTCTATTACGACCATTTGAGAAATGGTTGTTCTTAAGCTTAATCCTCAGCTTCTGCTGCAGCAAGAACAAACAATAGCACGCTCTTCGGTCTCGTCGCCAGGAGCTCCATCCTCACCAGCTCCTTCTTCACCAGCTCCATCTGATATCGACTCCGAACCTGCTCCAGTTACAACCACGAAGCGAAAATCATCATCAACTGGTCCGTCATCGGCGGGTGCCAAACGAAAACGGATCTCTATGACCCCCGCCCCTTCGTCTCCACTGCTTCTTCCGACTGTTTCGGACGTATCAGCCACCGGTACACCTGCGCCGAACCCCCCACCCAGCCATCACGCTCCGCACTCTAAATTGGGCCCCAAAGCGAATCAAGGATCTATAAATGCACAATTGCGCGCCTTGGATCGTACAGGAAAACCGTGCCGCCGATGGACGAAAGCTCCGCTTGAACTGAAGAGCTTCACGGGATGGGAATGGTCCACTGTTTCGTGGGCCGGTGATCAAAAGTATGAGACTGCTGGATCATATAAGCAGGACGAAAATGCTAAAGATGGGTCTTCTGCTTTATCGGCACCGCCAGCTCCTCCGCCTCTTACAATT
The DNA here is from genome assembly GCF_038497685.1 of Kockiozyma suomiensis. Classification (NCBI taxonomy): domain Eukaryota; kingdom Fungi; phylum Ascomycota; class Lipomycetes; order Lipomycetales; family Lipomycetaceae; genus Kockiozyma; species Kockiozyma suomiensis. The sequence continues at coordinate 652,927 of NW_027117667.1, forward strand.
ACGATTCCATCTTTAAACAAGTCGAAGAGTTCAAAAGATCCTAAGAATCCAGTCCGGTTCCCGGCTATTCTGCTTAAGGGTACTTTGGAGGATTTTTCCGCTTGATTTGATGAATCTATATATGTATGCTTTTGATGCCTGGCGTTGTTTTGTTTTCGAAATCTGATATGTTGCTTGCATTTGCATAAAGATCCTACGTGCTTTTTAATTTCACTTCCATGGATTTGGCGTAATTGTATATTATTGAAAGCCACATGTATTCCTATTCAAAGGAAACTATGAGAGTCAAATTTATACAAATGAAATTAAAGAAAGGATTATGAAAGTAAACGAAAAACTTAGTGCAACGGGTACTCAAAAAATTAGCAGTTTGAATAAAGCCAGCCTGCTTTAAAATCCGTTTCAAATTCAGGAATAACTCCTGACCGTGTCCGCCAAATCGTACAATATCCCGATGAATTATGCTACTATTTTAATCCTCTCCAAGCTCCTCTATGTCTTTGTAATGAGCCATCAGAGATCGCTTGTATTCAGTCTTGTTGTTGTCCCATTGATCGGCAGCCCTGGAATATGTCAGTAAATTCGACCACTAATAAACTGATAAATAAGAAAACTCACTGGGCATTAAGAGGAGACGCGTTATTAGGTTCGCCAAGAAGAGACTGTAGACTGAGCAGGATTGTTTGTACGTTGTAGATGGCTGACCACTTATCCTTCAAAATATCGAGACAGATGTTGCCAGACATGTCAACGTTCGGGTGCCACATTGGCGAAACAAAGCGAATGACTGGAGCACGGTAAGGATAATTAGCCGGAAAGGTCATTGCTATCTTGTAAGTCAGACCCTCATACGGCTAAATAGCATGAAATAGTTAGACCAGAGTAGTTTAAGCAAGATATATGAAAACCTACAGTCCCGTCCGGACCAGCAATGGTACCTGTCCACTGGCACAAATTCGAATCGCTAACAGGAAAGGCACTGATTCCAGGAATGCCCGACATCTAAGAGCAATAAGTATATCAAATTAATACAATTTACAAGCAGCTACTAAAGCTTACCATCAGCTGCATCAGCTCGCTTTGTAGTCTCTTTGTCACCGAGTGACTGTCGGTTGCGGTAGCGGGAGTGTCTTGCATTTTCAACGAAGAATAGCCAGAAGCCGCCTGTGCGTTTTGAGATTCCATAAATAAGGGCCGAGTATTTCAAAGGAAAGAGTGGTTAATTGAGCTCGAGATTTACAATCGAACCGAGATGGACAGCTGCTGATCAAGCACAGTCGGATAGAGAATACAAGAAGAAGAAACGAGTGGTAAGAAGAGCGCAAAGGAGAAACGAGTGTGATAATTTACTCTTCTGTTCCTCAAAAGAAAGCTGTACAATAACAAGATCTTGATGTAGTGAGGAGAGTTAAGTGAAAAGGAGAGCATCACCAAAACAAACCCTTTTGTTTGGGAGTTGCCCAAGCGGCTCTAGTTTGCCACCACCGCGGCGCGTGTTTAAGAAGTCTATACTTTATATACTGATTACTTGCGCCCGCTCAAGCATATAGTTGCCATACATTTCACTATCATATCTTATTCCATATCCTCTGTCTTTAAAGTCTCTTCCAAGCCCTGCTTCCCGTTTGCCTCAGCTTCGTCTATATGACGCGGCGGCATCGACTTCTTTGTCTTCTTATCCTTCTCTGCTGGCTTCTCTTCGCTTTTGGCCTTAACAGACTTAATAGTCTTTTGTAGTTCCTCAAGACCATACCATCTTACCAACCGCCTATTAGCGCGTCTGAATGTTGTCACCAGCGAGTTTGCTTCTTCGCCAAAGTCATTTCCTAAATTTGAGTCCCTGACTCCAGATAAACTACTCATAATATGGCTATTCAATGTCGAGAGATCGATATTCTTGCGCTTGTGCGAAGAGGCCGCTGATGCCATCATCTCTGCATTCAAAATAGTCTGCTCGTCTTCCGAATACTCAAACGGATCACGAGTGCGGATTCTCTTCCATGTGCGTTTAATAGAACCTTCTAAATACCGGGCTCTCTTCCTGCGGCGATCAGTAACTCGAATTAAGTGCGCAATTTCTACGTCACATTTAGCCTCTCTCTGATGCGTTAGCTCCTGAGCGGCCTGTTCAGCTTTGGAAACCTTTTTTGGGGGTTTAAGTATCAAACGTCCAGGGACAGGCGATGACTTATGAATTGCAGCAGCAGAGCCAATAACACCGCCATCGTCAGACTCTGAATCTTGATGAGAAGCACCATCATCCTCTTCGCGTTTAATTCTTTTGCGCTTCTTCGTGCTAGAGTTCGGCGCTGGTTCCTCTTTGACCTTTACCCCATCCACAGTAGACATCTCCAAATGACCTGAAATAGATTAGATATATAACAGAATGCAAAATTAATGCAACATACGTTTCCGCTCCTCGACCATTCGCACTGCAAAATCTTTCTCCTGCGGTGAGTCGACATTTTCAAGTTCTATCTCTTCAGGTGTAAGTGGTACAAATAGCGGGATTTTCATCCCATTATCCTGACCGTACCCGAAAGGATTTGCGCGCAGCTGCTCTGGGCTGAGATCAGATTCAAGATAAACCCACATCAGCCATAGGAAAGCCTTTGCACGCGACTTGCTCGATACGTTGGTGTTCATTATAAAGTCATAAAATTCAAACGGCTCGACAAAAAATAAGTCTGTCACTCGACGTGCGTATGTGGCCAAGACAAAGACTAGATTGATTGGATTTGTTCTCGGGAGCCGAGGCCGGAGAAGGAGCTGATCAAGAGTTGACGGTTCAGGTCGGTCCTCGCAAGCCCCTTTCAAAATTGATTTTAGACGCGGAGCGTCCTGAAGTTGTTTATAAGCAGTAGGGTCCGAGTAAGATTGTAGCGAAGGAATTGGATGATACGTCCGTAGCTGAGCGCGCATCTCCGGGAAAACTGTATGATACGTCAAATTTAGTGTTATTTCGATAAAATGAATATAGACGCAACCTACAATTGAGAGTGGTATTCATGCGACCAATGTTGACAAGAAGACAAACCATTGCGATGTTCAATGCCGCCTGACTGTCGCCAAGAAGCTTTTCTCGCAGTACTTTGGATGATTTCGAAGAACGTGCCATTGCATCGACATAAATCTCGGAATATGAATGATTCGGGGTGCCATCATATGAGTTTGTGAATACACGTGTATCATCGTAAAATATCTCACGCAGGAAGTCGTATTGTATGTCTTTGCGCCATAGTGGCTCACCGTCTTTCTTCTTGATATGTCGTATTTTGGAGTTAATTAATAAAGTTTGCGAGCGAGCTCCGCCTGTGCGAGCAGCCGGAGAGCTTTTTGCTGGAGCCATTGGCGACGATGTCGCGACTGAGGAATGAGCAGGGCGACTGCTTCTGCTAGCGCCTGACTGGGTTTTGGTACCACGGGGAGTATACGCTGACAACTTTGGTTCAGCAGATGATCCGTTTTCGTGAGGTTTATCAAAGCGGTCGATTATCTGAGTCTCAGCCATCAGCGGACCTCCCTCGATGTCTTTAGCTAGAAAAGGCAGGCGTCATGAACGGGCAGAGACTATGAACACAGGCCCCGACCCGCGATGATTAGCCCCTGCCGGCGGTGTGTTAAAGTTCAAAGCACCCAACAGATATGCCCTATATTTCCAAAGAGTAATTCTTCATCAAACGTATAATTTTTTTCTAAGCAGTGCATCAGCGTGCAAATACGACAATCGTTTGCCGGGATAGTCAGAGTTATCTATTTGCACTACTGTCGGCTTATATTGTTTTAGTTCTACAAGCTGTTGGTATGTTTTTGAAGTGCTTATAAGTATAGCTTATTCATGGGAAAGTCGAGTACTGATGTTCAACAGCTAAACTCGATCTTCATCATGGATTCCTCAGAAAACGGCGTCGCAACTCCTCCTATTTCTGGAGACGAGGCTCCTGTTGTTGAAACTCCCAAGACTAAATCAGTCACATTTGCTGAACCTGAAACTGAGGGGGATCTTTCGGAAGACGATAACGAAAAGGATCTTGGTCTTCCTCCTCAGCCTGATAATCCAGATTTTTCAAAGCTCAACCCTCTCAGTCTCGAAATCATTGGAAGGTGTGTTTTAACTGAGTTTTATTGTAAAATGTAGGCATACTTACTGTATCTCAGGCAAGCTACCATCAATATCGGAACTATCGGTCACGTAGCGCACGGAAAGGTATGCGCTACTTGCTTTAAGTATTTGCTTCTATGTTGGTCAACAATCTAACAATATTTCAGAGTACTGTCGTCAAAGCTCTTTCTGGTGTTCAGACTGTCCGGTTTAAGAATGAGGTATGTATATATCGACTCGACACCTTTGTCCTTGATTCTAACGATACGTTTCAAGCTTGAGCGAAACATCACCATCAAGCTTGGTTATGCCAACGCTAAGATTTACAAATGCGACTCCCCCTCTTGCCCTAGGCCCGATTGCTATCGCTCTTTCCGATCTGAGAAGGAGCTCAACCCGAAGTGCGAGCGACTAGGCTGCAACGGCCGATACCAACTGTTGCGACATGTCTCCTTTGTTGATTGCCCAGGCCACGATATTCTCATGTCCACTATGCTTTCGGGTGCCGCGGTTATGGATGCCGCTTTGCTTCTAATTGCTGGAAACGAGTCTTGCCCTCAGCCACAGACCAGTGAGCATTTGGCTGCTATTGAAATTATGAAGCTTAATCACATCATTATTCTTCAGAATAAGGTTGATCTTATGCGGGAGTCCAACGCCCAAGAGCACTACCAAAGTATTCTCAAATTCGTCAAGGGAACTGCTGCTGACAAGGCGCCCATTATCCCGATTTCAGCACAGCTAAAGTACAACATTGACGCTGTTAATGAATACCTTGTTAAATCGATTCCCGTTCCTCCAAGAGACTTCACTGCTGACCCGAAACTTATCGTAATTCGATCATTCGATGTCAATAAGCCTGGGTCCGAGATCGATGAGCTTAAAGGTGGGGTCGCCGGAGGATCTATACTCACCGGAGTTTTACGACTGGGAGACGAGATTGAAATCCGACCTGGTATTGTTACTAAGGACAATGAAGGAAAGATCCAGTGTCGTCCTATTTTCAGCAGAATTATCTCCTTGTATGCTGAGCACAATGATCTTAAGTTTGCGGTTCCCGGTGGATTGATTGGTGTCGGAACAAAGATTGATCCTACGTTGTGCCGTGCTGATCGTCTTGTTGGCCACGTCCTTGGCTCGAAGGGAAAGCTTCCAGAGATTTATACTGAGATTGAAATCAACTACTTCCTTTTGCGACGCCTCCTTGGTGTCAAGACCGATGAAAAGAAGCAGGCTCGTGTGTCGAAGTTGACTAAAAACGAGATTTTAATGGTTAACATTGGTTCGACTGCGACTGGAGCGCGTGTTGTTGGTGTTAAGGCAGATTTGGCGAAGCTGCAGCTTACTTCGCCAGCTTGTACTGAGATTGGCGAGAAGATTGCACTTTCGCGGAGAATTGAGAAGCACTGGCGTTTGATTGGATGGGCTACGATCAAGAAGGGAGTTACGCTGAAACTAAAGGATTTAGAGTAAACTGTTTTGTTGTTGGCTTTGAATTGGAAGGTTTTCGATTATTTTTGCGGGTATCGAAACGGCTCAATCTGATGGTTTTTATGCATGTAGATTGTAATATAAAGAGCGAATCTGCACATGGTATTGTATGTTTAGATATAATAAAAGTAGACATAACAATTCCACCCTTTTCACTCCTCATCCATAGCAACGCCCGACTGTGTTATTTCATTCCCTTCAAATATGTAACGTTGAATAACACTTTGTTGATAGGCGGCATTGGCTTCTGTAAATTTATTTGCTAATGTCCGTTGTCTGTGTATATATCCACCTAGCAAGATATTTAACTTTTTCTCCTGGTCGGTCGTCTTCTTTGCGAGATCTTCAACAAGAGCACTACCAACCATCTCAAAGGCTTCCTCGGTCTCAAGCTCTGAGTGCTGAATTGGAATAGGTGCGGGATCTGATGATTGTGGGATCTGCTTTGATGTTGGATCCACTTCCTGCTCTGTTTTTGTCTTGGAGGCTGCTTTCTTTGCCCGTCGTGGAGGCATTGTATGATGTACTTAGCAAATGATAATATAAAATATGCTCTATCTTAGTAAACTCTGTATCTTGATGTCAAAGATAGGAGCCGACTGCTACTTTATAAGCTAGCACATGCATATTTCATATGCAATCTTTCAAGGTTTAGGGCTTACTTAAAGTTCTCCTTGATCTCCCAGTTCAACGAGAAAAAATTGTTATAAGCGCTTTTATACAGTAGTAGTCTATTCTGGAGAATAGATCAAACGGATATCTGAATTGTCTATAGTCTATTTAGCTGCATCTGCTAATAGACGGAGTTAGAATCATTAACAATGGGTAAAAAGTATGACATTTTGACTAGCACTACTGGTTTTTCTTGCATTCGCTAAGAGGTGTCTGCTGAGCAACATTCAGGTTCGTTCTTGGAGTTTACTAACTGAAATTGTTTAGAGACAAAAAGAGTAAGAAGGACGACTACTGGGATGCAGGTTTTGAGGAAGATCAAGAGGTCGCTCAACCCGAAGGATTTGCGGCAGCCACTCCTGAACCTGCCCCCGTAGCTTCAGATCTTGTTGCCGAATCGGCTGAGGATGATTTTCCTGATGTGAAGCCAAAAGGAAAAACTACGCCCGCCGAACCTGAAATCGCTGGAGAAGAGAGCGAGGAGGAAGATGAAGAAGCTGGTCCTACTATTCAGCTGAAGGTTAGTATCAAACATCGAAGGAGGTCTCTCTTGTTAAATAGCTATTAACTGTCTGAAACCTTAGAGTAAAAAGGAGAAAGAGCGAGAAAAGAAGGAAAAGGAGAAACTGCGGAAGAAGCAGCAAGTATGTTTTTTTATTAGAATTGTCATTTATCTATTTACCGCAGCAAAAACTAACAACCTCTGTAGCTGGAACGAAAGAAGGCTGCCTCTGGCGGTAACGCTCCTGCAGCAAGTGCTGCAAAGGTAGAAGAGGCTCCTGCAGCAGCAGCAGCAACTCCTGCTCCTGCTGCTACCTTGGTTGCTGCCAAAAAGGGTGGCAAGGCCGATCCGAAGAGTAAGAAGAAGAATGCTATGTTGGCTGCTTTGGAGAAGCAAGTTGAAGCCCAAAGAGCAGCTGAAGAAGCCCGAAAGAAAGCTGAAGAAGAGGAGCGAAAGCGTATTGAAGAAGAGGAGCGCGTTGCTGCTGAAGAGGAGCGCCTTCGAGAAGAAGCCAGGGCTCTGAAAAAGGAGAGGGAGCGAGCCAAGCGCGAGGAATTGAAGCGTGAGGGAAAACTGCTGACAAAGAAGCAGAAGGAACAGCTTGCACTTCAGCAAAAACGTGCGCAGCAGCTTCGAGAGTCTGGCGCTGTTCATATTGCGGGCTTCGAGGAAAACAACGGAGAGGCGGACAAGAAGCCCAAGAAACCTGTTTACGGCAAGAAAAAGGGTGGTAAGCATGCCGATAAGAAGACCGAGGATGAAGCTGCTAGTCTTCAGAACTCGGTTGCTTCTCTCAGTCTAGAGGAGAAGCCTGCTACTGCAGCGGCAGAGACAACTGTACCTAAGGAAGCCGAGGAAGTTGAAGAGGGAGGATCTTGGGAAGATGCTCTCAAATCAGAACGTGAAGAAGAAGGGGAGTCATGGGAAAACCTACTTGCGTCAGACAATGAAGACGGATCAAACTCTGACAGTAATGGTAGTACCGCTAAGACCGAGATCTCTGACGAGCCTAAGGAAGTTAAACTTTCGACTGAAGAACAGGAAGAAGCTGACGCTGATGAAATCGCGCGACAAGAAGAGGAGAGGAAGAAGTCAGAGCGTGCCGCTGAACTTGCAAAATCGAAAGCAGAGCTTGAGAAGCGCAAGAAAGATGCCGGACAGCGACGTGACAAAAGACATAAAGCGGCTTTGGACGCTCGGTCTACCGATAATCTTCGTTCGCCCATTTGTTGTATTCTTGGCCACGTCGATACTGGTAAAACAAAACTTTTAGATAAGGTTCGTCAGACCAATGTTCAGGAAGGTGAAGCCGGTGGAATTACGCAGCAGATTGGTGCTACTTATTTTCCTATTGAATCCATTCGCCAGAAGACCGCAGTTGTCAACCAAGATAACTTTCTGGAGTATAAGGTTCCTGGTCTATTAATCATTGACACTCCTGGTCACGAGTCCTTTACAAATCTGCGTACTCGTGGTTCATCCTTGTGTAATATTGCAATTCTCGTCATTGACATCATGCACGGACTTGAGCAGCAGACTCTAGAGTCTATTCGTCTTTTGCGTGATCGCAAGACACCCTTTATTGTTGCACTGAACAAGATTGACCGTCTTTATGGCTGGGAGTCTATTCCTGACAACGGAGTCCAGGACTCGCTTGCCAAGCAGTCTCGTGCTGTTCAGCGTGAGTTTGAAGACAGAGTCCAAAAAACCAAAATTGCACTTGCGGAGCAGGGTCTTAACTCGGAGTTATACTACAAGAACAGAAATCTGGGACGTAATGTGTCACTTGTGCCGACTTCTGCGGTCACTGGTGAGGGCGTTCCAGATATGCTTAAGCTACTGATCGAGCTTACCCAGAATCGTATGAGTGAGAAGCTTATGTATTTGTCTGAGCTTGAGTGTACGGTGTTGGAAGTCAAGGTTATCGAAGGTCTTGGAACGACTATTGATGTAGTCTTGTCGAATGGTATTCTTCGAGAGGGTGACAGGATTGTGTTATGTGGTATGAATGGTCCTATAGCAACCAATGTTCGAGCACTTTTGACTCCGCAGCCACTTCGCGAAATGCGGATCAAGTCTGCGTATGTGCATCATAAAGAGGTCAAGGCTGCTTTGGGTGTAAAGATTGCAGCTAATGATCTTGAGAAAGCTATTGCGGGTTCGCGATTGCTCCTTGTTGGGCCTGATGATGACGAGGAAGACTTGATGGACGAAGTCATGTCTGACTTGACTGATTTGCAGAGCAGTCTTGATAAGAGCGGAAGAGGTGTATGCGTGCAGGCGTCCACTCTTGGATCGCTTGAAGCGTTACTTGACTTTTTGAAGCAGATGAAGATTCCAGTCATGGCAATTTCTATTGGACCCGTGTACAAGCGTGATGTGATGAAAGCGACGACAATGCTTGAAAAGGCAAAGGAGTTTGCAGTGATGTTGTGTTTTGATGTGAAGATTGATAAAGAAGCCGAGGAGTACGCAGAGCAACAGGGAATTCGCATTTTCAGCGCGGATATTATCTATCATTTGTTTGACTCGTTTACGAATTACCAGAAGGAGCTTCTTGAGGCTAAACGGAAGGAGACGGCTGTGCATGCCGTCTTCCCGTGCGTTCTTCATACAATCAAAATAATCAACAAGCGCAATCCTATGATTATTGGTGTCGATGTTGCCGAAGGCAGTCTTCGAGTTGGGACACCTATTGCTGTGGTGAAAATTGATCCTGCTACGCAGATGCGGCAAGTCATGACACTCGGTCGTGTAGTTAGCCTTGAAGTCAACCACAAGGCAGTGGATATTACAAAGAAGGGACAAGCTCAGGGTGGTGTTGCTATGCGTCTTGATACGCCTGCTAATCAGCCTACTTGGGGTCGTCATGTTGACGAGTCTGATATCTTGTACTCTGAGATTACTAGAGAATCTATTGATACTCTCAAGGATGCTGCGTACAGAGATGACGTCACGAGGGACGAATGGCTACTAATTAGACAGCTCAAGAGTGTTTTTAGCATTGCTTAGTTCTTTTATGAAAAGTGTTTTTCCCCCCTTAAGAAGTCTGATGAGTGTTTTTGGAGATGGGTGTTTGAAAGTTTCAAAAACTGTTATTTATGTATTGCAGAAAAAAAACCTATATAATTTAAGCATTTCCTACGGTTTACCATTTTTCTTGCCACGGACGAACGTCTAATTCAGTCGTCCACGCGCTTCTTCCCTGAGCATGTAAATCCCAATACACCTGGGCAATATCCTCAGGTTTTAATTTCAAATCCTCCATCTCGTTAAGGTATTCTTTAACTTTTGGAGTATCGACGACACCATCTATATTTATGGTTGCGACGTGTACGTTTTGAGGCGCAAATTCGCGGGCCAAAGAGTGAACTAGAGCGCGAAGACTGTATTTTGCAGAGGCAAAGACGCTCATTTTCGCGTTTGATTTGAACGATGCCGTGGCGCCTGTGTACAGCAACGTAGGCCAGAGGGAAGGCTTCGATTTGGCGTAGTTTAACAGAAGAGGGAGAGACTGTTGAGCAAAAAGGACGGCGCCGTATGTGCCTCCTCTAAATGATGCGACGTAATCCTCTGGCTTTGATTCGAGGAACGGAGAAGGCTTGAATGGGCTCGAGACATTATAAAAAGCTACAGCGACTGGTTGCTTGAGTTGCTCAATTTGAGCGAACGCGGCCTTGATTGAGGCCTCATCGGTAACATCGGCTGTGAATGTGCTGACTTTGGGCCGAGTCGGCAGAGACGTGAGGGAGGGATCAGTATAGATACTCTTGAGAGCGTCGGAAGCTGATGAAGGGACTTGCGGCGAGCCGACTTCGATTGCAGGAAGAGTTTCAAGAGAGCGGCCCAGCAGTACGAGATCGTAACTTTGAGCAAAGCGCTTTGCTACTCCTTGCGAAATGCCGGGTCCTAGACCGGCGATTATTGCGAGAGCTGCAAATAGATCAGATCTGGTACGGCAATCGAGATTTCGAGAGACTTACCTCTGGGTGGGGACATGAGAGTCGAATGGTTGCCAGTTGCGTAAGAACTTGTGTATGAAAGATTTCTGCCCAAGACAACTGAATTTAGAAGAAAATATAGGGAAGAGAGAATAGGTAACAATATACATGTCGCCCTTAAAGCGTGATCACATCATTATCGTCGATCAGTCGATCTGAAATTACTAATAACGGCTTATTAATCTAACCATGCGATCCATTTTGAATCATCAAATATTCTGTAAACTTATGCAAATATCTAGCCTCGAGATCTACCGTTTTTAGTCGAAGTAATAAGCGATAAAATTTAAAGGTATACGATAATAACAATATTGAAAAAGACGCATAAAATATTGACTACGGGGTCGACTGGTTTATATATATATATATATTCAACTAATCCAGATAACTTCGTTTGAGCACATTACCGCGCCAGCGCACTGATGTTCTTTTCGTCAAACACGCCATTATCGACTAATGACTACAACCTTTCTTTTTGCAAACAGCGCGCACATAGAACAGCTAAACAATTAGAACTATGCTAAGCAACGACAGCACACAAGGCAGCGCCAACCCCACTACCATCCTTTGCAATTCCTATCTGTACTCTAGACTCCTTAGTCTGTCCGATAATAGCAGATAATGCTTCTCTTATCAGACTCTCGTAGCCAGGATAAAACTCTATCACAGATCCATCCATTCCGACATCAATAATACCGTGCTTTTCAAATGCCTTTGTGTGCTCCAAAATGCCAGCGACGACTGCACCGGCAAGATACGCAGATCTCTTTCCAATAGCTTCGACAATGGTCTTAATAGCCTTACGCTCTTCAAGCGTAGATTCCAATGCAAGCTCTTTTTCGATCAATAAACGAGTAGCAATTAGATTCTTTGAAAAATCAGCCTCTATGCGCGACAGCGCAGATGTGTCTAATTTCCATTCAGTCTCGAGTTCGCTAGAACTCGACTTGAAGAGCAGCTTTTGACTGCACAAATCAGCCAAGATCACCCGTAGAATTTCACCTAGAAACATTCCCGAAATACGCTTCTCAAAAAGCTGCATTCCCTTATTTGGCGTCTTCTTGTCAACTTGCTCATCGTAATCAGTCGATCCGATAGAAACGCACTGGTTATCAAATGAACCCCATTCAGTATTGATAATCATCATGGGAGAGTTTTTTCTAAGATTAGAGATCTTTTCTTCGCCGAGCTTGGTAATGGCATCGAGGTTCTCAACATAAGCGCAGTTGGTGCCGGTGCCAATAATGATTCCCATAATGGTAGTATGATGACCGGGGGAAGTGTACGACCGAGACATGAGAGTACCTACGGTGTCATTCACAAGAGCAGCAACATGAACGTTCAGGTTTAGCGCGTCAAGCTCATCTTGTAATAGCAAGCAGACATCTTGCCCGACCGCATCTTTGACATCAAAACCTTTGGTCCAGCGTAGCAGTGTTCCCCGGTTAATAGCGGTCTGACTAACGGGAAAAGAGAACGTGAATCCAAGTTTGAGTTGGTGGTCAGTTGCATCCTCGTCGAATTTCTCGCTGAGATGGGTAGCAATAAAATCCTTCACTTTTTGTGCCAAGAACGAAAAGAGCTCTTTTGAAGTGCCGACCATGAGATTCCGAGGAATAACGGTCTTTGTTTGAAGTAGATCGTATGTGTTATCGCCATTCAAGTGGATTGAGCAGACGCGAAAGTTGGTGCCGCCCAAATCGACAGCCAAAAACGTACCTGTCTCACGTCCGGATGGTGTTGCCGTAACTATGATGCGCGATCAGTTAATATTATTCGGGCATTTTTTCAGAAAAACAGAAAACTCACCGTACGATGGAATCATAGCCATAGCTTCGCCATTGTGGTTGAGTCCCAATTCTAGATAAAGACTGTTAGTGATGTTCGGGAGCTGGCGGGCTGGGACGGTGTAACTCACTTGTAAGACGAATGTACTCGCTGGAGATACTCTTGAGCTGCTCGTCAGTGATACTGAACTTCTTACAGATAGAGTCGACAGCCTCGGTCAGGTTTGATGAAGTCATTGCTGGATATTCTGAATCTAAAGACAGATGGCATAACCGGAAGAGCGAGGACCTGGGTCTGAGTATACTAAGTTTGAGCGGCCCATTGATAGGGCAAGGGCTTTTCCGGGAAGCAGTCTCGAGCAAGCAAAAGCTCCGAGGAAAATCGGCTCAGACCTGATAAAAGCTGCAGAGAATACACTTTTATTCCTCTGGAATAAATGCTTTGCAGTCCTCTTCAGAACTAGAAAATCCTTATTCCTATTCTCTGCGGAGACTACGCGGCAAGCAAAATTCGGCAGCACACTTCTGGACTAAAGTTTTTCCGCACATATCGCTCTGTCGGCCTCTGCTCGTCGTTTAGGCTCTTGACCGCAACAGAGAGAGCCACCACGATACCCGGATCTTTACACACACAGTTCTTCAGCCCCTTTGCTGGTTCTTTCTCATGACATTCCGTCGTACCCGCAGCGTCTGCCCGCCTGCGACCTGCGACATGCCCTCGCTTCCGGCGTCCACAGTAAGGTACGGCACCCTTGGTAAAGGTACTCCAGCCACTTCGTCGCGTGCGCCGTCCCACGCGGCGTATAATGGCAGCGGCAGCCGACCCCGGGCAAGCACTACCAAGGATGCCTGTCCACGCATTATACTTCCCCGCACTGCGGCAGCCGTTGATGCAGGTGTCAACAATTGAAATTGCCCTGCTGCAACGTCAATCGCCCGTATTACGCCCAGACCAAAGCAATTCATGTACTTGATCTCTTCTGATGTAATAGTAGGGCTTTTAACCAAGGGAAGAGGAGCACTGTTTGCCCCTAGCGAAATGTAAGATAATTTCTGTAGTGGCTCCTTGCTGGTAAGGCTGCTGATGCCAACTATTGTGCCGTTGATTGCAGACAGAGTGTGGTCTGATTGCATATCAGTGCAGTCTTCACTACCAAGGATCTCGACAACATGAATCCCTCTTTTTCTGCCCTCTGAAATTAAAGGGTCATAAGGGACAACGTACGGTTTCATAGATGTTAGCGTTCTAGAGAAATCCCAAGAATCTGGACCTGTAGAATGAAAATACGCCATTGTTTGTGCATTTCTTAAATCTGCAGCAACAAACCTAGACGCCAGCTTCAACTGTTTGTCGCTCCCATCCGGGGGCGAGAATGGCTGTAACATTTTGAGTCTTGAATTCACGCGACCTTTCTGGTCGACACCGACTGCGTCGTATAGCACACTAGCCAGGTCGGACGTCAGATCCGTCTGTCCAGGGTGAGCTAGACTAGGTCCAATATAAACAATGATATCCGGATTGCATATTTCGATTATCCGTTTCAGAATCCGAATGCCATCACCCTTCACCCAGCCTGATGTATTTATAATAAGAGGCATTTGAGCTTGAATCCGATGTGGACAACTACCGATATCAATCTCATCATTCTCTTCTATCTCGTCTTCCATTTCATCTTCGTCATTGTCATCATTTATTTCAATATCATTACTGTCTTGTGCAACGCCTTTCAAACCTGACTCGACACTCGCGAGCATGTCCGTTCTGAAGTAGTTTTCCAAAATCTCAGTATACTTTGTATAATCCGATGTCGCATCTCGAGGAGAAATGAATCCAAAATGAATAGCTTTAGATAAATCTGTCATCGAACAATGCGTAAGCGAAGGACCAAACACCGGCTGACTATGCGCACTCAGACTTAAAATGCCCGCAGGACTGAACTCTGGCTGTCCTGGATCCAAATCCAAAAAGCCAGGCTTTATATCGTGTTTAGAGACAGCAGAAGCAGATGATAGCGAATTCAAGAGCAGGCGAGCAAACGTGGATTTTCCCGCGCCTTTTGGTCCACAGACGAGAAATCTTGGATGACGAGTATCTCGACTATCGGCTCCATCTTTGACTAATTTTGTAAGCTTGGCAATTTGAGCAGACCATACTGCTGAAAGTGACAGTACGAGTGGACAACTGTGCTGTGCTGCCGTGTATAATACTGTATAACTCTTTGTCTTTATAGCGTCTCCTTTTGAATCGAGTTGAGTCTTTGCCGATGAGCTCCATAGGCTTTGAGCGTTTACAAATAACCGGTCAATATCTTCTAATCCAGTGATAAGCGATTTGATGGCAATAATGCATGGTCGCTGGAGAAAACTTGCTGAGATAGTTTTCGGGTTCGCTTTTGGAACAATTGATAAAATGTCATTGCGTACTGCATCATCTCTATTTGACTCTATATCTGCTATACGAGCGGATAGAGTTGGAAGGGCGGAGGATATTGGAGCAAATACCTTGTGATATCTCTTGGAGGGAAGTAAAGATGCGCCATATAATGATAAAGTGCCTTTTAGAACTCTAACTGAATATTGACCCTGTAAGATCAAACTCTGATAAAAAATAAAATTAGTTGAAGATCATTATGGATTTTAGTAATAGCTCGAGTAGTACCTCTTTGTAGTCCAGAGCATAGACCGTCAAATCCGGAGTGTCAATATAATTGCTGCTGCTCGGCGAGAACATTGACAATTGCACCTTCTCATCTAAATCACTGCAGTAGCTTGAATCAGTTCAAATGCTAAAGTGATCAGTTTTCAAATAACACATACACGTATTCAGAAGTTATAACTGGCTCGTCGTCTTCAGAGTCGGAATCGATCAAGATTTGATCACTTTCTCTTTTTGGGACTTCTCCCACCACGGCATCAAATGTGATGGTATTCTCTGGAGGCAAATAGTCCTCGTCATCACTGTTTATTGCAGGGGCATAGTCTATTATATCGGATTCATCTTCGCTTGCATTCTTCTGCTCTAAAGCATTGGTTGCTGGTACAGATAGCTCTTCAACATTGGTGACAGAAGTCCGCGCTGTAGCAGCAGCTGCCGCCTTGAGTACTGCTTTGGCGGATATTGGCTTTGGCGATGGTACACTAGAATTACCTATAGGCATTCGTTTCCGTCTTGTGTAAGTCTGAGAAGGGGCAGGCGGATCAGAGTCCGCTTTTCCAGGCTCCGTCGAGCGCTGCCTTTTCGTCGCAGCGGAGGAAGCAAGGAAGGCTTTCGAGCAAGGGCAAATTAGTAAGTTGTATTTACAAAGTCCATCATTATATCAAAATGCATACCTTTCGCCGACTGTACCCGCTTCATAACTCTCTAGAAGCAGTGCTGGCTCGTATACGTAGAGTATAGTAGCAAATAGCTGTGAATAAATGAAAATCTCCCGTATTTGTGCGGCTCAGGTTTTTTTAAGTCTCCCAAGAAAACAAACGGCGCGTCGCCGGTGACGCGTTTAGAATACAGCGCATAGGGAAGGTTTCTAATGTGTAGATTCTTATACTTATTCGCCTCGAATATTGTTGAGCAGAAATAGACACACTTGGTATCTCTGTGAAAGAAGAAATGTGTTTATGTTAATGTATATACTGTAGCAGTCACTGCAGAAAGGCCGCTATACCGGTATCCTTATCGCTATCAGCACTATCGCTGGCAGTAGCACTGATATACGCTTTTATACTACGGTCTATACCAATACTGGTACTATCTACGTCGCAGTCAAAATGCGTCAAGCAACACAGCGGATGATTTTTATTTCTTCTCAACCTGACCAAGAACAGTTTAGCGTAAGTTCTTGTGGCGCTCTAAGCTTTCTGCCCTGAATTGTTTTTTGCACGTGAACCCACAGCTGTACACGGCGCCGTATACTCCAACCGCAGACAAGTGTTATATTAGTAGCATTATGCTCTCATTTATATTCTCAGTTTGAATTGTCACTGTTATCTATGTCTGGTTACAGTCTGATGTTTCGCAAATGACTGAAGCCAGCAGTTCAACCACCTCATTAACTTCAAACTTTCAGAATTCAAAATTCAAATACACCGAGGCTCAAGTCCTGTTCGGCATCTTCTTCTCAGCCTCTCGTAACCTCAAACCTTACATCTTCACGACAAAGCGTGACTCAATACAGTCTAGAAAACAACAAACCGCGTTGCCAAATCCAAAGTAGTTACGAACCGGTGACGCGGATCCAATGGACCTCGTGAACTTACTCGCTCCTCGCGATGGAGTGTACGATTACTCGCCAAACGCGCGCCATGGAATCCGTATCATCAGCTTCGTCTCATCTTGGCTTTCCATTATAAGCTGCTTCATTGCCTTCTACTGGCTCTACCGGCTGCCTGAGAAAGTTTTCCGTCATTTGTATGTATTGCCATCGTCAACTTTTTCTCTGTTGTTTTTGTATTTGGTAATCGCCATGTTAAACTCTTGAGTGTCACAGGCTTATTTTTCTACTGCTTTTCTTCGACTGCTGGCGCGGTGTCATTCTTATGTGGTACCCTATCCGTCTTTGGTACACTGGTGAAGATTCCATCGGACCTCATGCATGTCAAGCAGACGGCTTCTTTGCCGCTCTCAGTATTGAAGCTGGAGATTTTGCAGTCCTCGCTATAGCCATACACACATATGTGTTTGTTATGTATCCTCAGGTACAATCGTCTGGTTCAGCGAATAAGTACGGAGGCTTGTTTAAATACAGGAGAATACTTTTCTTTGCCTGGGCAATCTTCTCGATTCTTTTTGCTGCACTGCCGTTCGTGAAATCTGGTGAGGCAAGATCAGACGCGTCGGACTTGCAAGAAGCTAGTCTTGGTTACATTCAGCTGACCACTTGGTGTTATCTGCCAATATCTCCTATTTGGTATCGATTGGTTTTGGCTTGGGTTCCTAGATATATTGTGCTGTTCACCATATGTGCAATCTATATCGGAGTTTATCGCTACGTACGGAAAGTACTTCGTAAGGTTGAAGTCATTCAGCATGGTGTGCAAACTTTACCTTTGGATATTTCTGCAGCGGACAATAAGTTTTCGGATGAAAATGATCATATTACTAGCATGAACGATGTGGAAAAACAACTCCGAAACGATGAGAATTGCGAGTCAAGTTTGGGAGACGAAGATATAGTGGTGTACAATCTAGAACTTTCCGCAGACGATGCCAACCATTTTGAAAGCAATGTTCAGTTTCATACCCATTTACGCAAAGAGTCACAGTTAATCGGAAATGTATCGGCAGGATCTTTGGCAACCGCACGTCCACTTGTGAACAATAACCTTGTCAGCCCTCGGCAATTTGTTCGTAAGACCATCAGAATCGATATATCAGAGCAAGATAGACAACGCACGGCAGTCTTGCGACAAGTTAAATATCTGTTACTATATCCCATATTTTACGTTATTATGTGGGCTCCACCATTCGTTGAACAATGTCTGATGTATACTTCGTACTATCAATCTCACCCCGTTGCATGGCTCGGATACATTTCAGCGTTCATGTATGGAATCAGCGGATTTTTCAACACATTTATTTTTGCCTTTCGTGAAACACCGTGGAGGACAGGACCAACGTTGATACGACAGCCGTCAACTGTAGACGATGGCTATGCAGTCGGTGGTTCACCATTCTCTGTAAGTAACGAGTCTGGCGCTTCTGAGAGTATAGGGAAAGAAACCGCAGAAACCACAGATTTTCAGAAATACAGTGCTACACATAGACTTAAGTCAGCTCTGAGTTTTTCAAAAAGTAGAGCCGGATCTACAAGGAACCGAACAGAGCCTTCGACAGCCACCCTTGGTCGATGCGGTAGTGCAACATTTACGCCGATGAGACCGACTCAATCAAGAACACGAACATCGAATTTTGATTCATCTCCTGCCTCCTCTGGAGCCTACTCTGAGGGCCAAACTTCAAAGGAGTCTACAGCGCCAGTAGTTAATTTCGGATCCCAAGTTGAGTCTGAGAGTTTTGGAAACTCTTCTATAACTCCATTCAACATCATGAAAGTTCGTCCGACTACGAGGAAACCAGCGCGAGCCCGGGGTGATTGGCTGGATAATGTACTTGATGATATAGATGGTGTTCCGGAGGATACGTAGAGCTTATTAGTCGGTATATTTGCGCTTTTGTACAGTATGTAATTACGTTTTGGGGTTAAATAGTTTGTAATTTATTTTTGACCTTATTTTGGAGTGTATAGCATATTAATGATTTTTTGTACATTATTTCGATTTTTGTGCAGCGAGAATGCTTAAAGATATATCTGATCCTGATAAAAATTTACAAACGTGAATATATTCATTGATATTATGGATTTTACAACACTAATCGGACGACTTGCGTAAATAATAGATGGCGAATCCATCTCGCAAATTCCTAGAGAGATATTCCGCCTTGACATACCACACCTGCAAACCTCCGACCTTAAAAACTTCCTTTAAGAATGCCTCTAAAACATCATGAGCACGCATTTGCACGCCTACCAAGATATGAGTTCTGTCACTTGCTAGAAGAGATAGAGTATTTACAAAAGGCGTAATAAGAAAATCGTTATAAATGGTATCACACGCAATAACGATGTCGAAGTCTTGTACTGAAAGTGTGTCTTTCACATATTTTATATCTTGCTTTGCGCGTTCCCAATCTAATTCTAAAACTTCAATTTGAGCAGTAGCAGCAGCAACCTCGCGGTCTGAATTTTTGCGAGATCCAATGGAAGGAGATTTTGATTTCTGTTTCGTTCGACGGTCTATAGGATGTGGAGACTCTTTTGTCTCCTGTTTGGCGATGGTAAGTGAGGTATACGAAGGTGCTTTTTCTGCACGACGGTGGTCAGGTAATGCTTGAGCAATAGCCTCCTGAGAGACATGCATATTATATGCGATATTTTTCCGAAGGAACGGTAATATATGTAATTGATCTGTAGCAACATATAATCCGCCCGAGCATTTAGAGTCTGATGTTGATGCAAAAAACGGTAAACTTAGAGCGCATGTAAGAACTCCACCAACTCCTGCCCCAATCTCAATTATTCTCAATTGCTCGGTCTCATGCCTTAACCGTGTAAATAGAGGATAGAACACGGTACCTGGGGTAAGAACCCATTCTGCAAAAAAAGGAGAAACTCTCCATAAGATTGCACCGGTGGTGCTATTTTCCTTTGATGAATGCAGCAGCTCAAGAGACTGATGCAAACTAAATTCCAATGATATACAATCTTCGTCCAAGTCCTTTGCGTGGGAAGGCTTTGTCTTGCGCGTCCTCTTCATTGGTTTAATTCCTGTCTCTATATTCTGCAGTACAGACTGTTCACACCCACTATTCTTTCTGAGAACATCCCAAAAAAACAAAGAGGACACTTTTATCTCTACCGGAAGAATACCAGAAGTTCTGGAGACATATCCAAGATTCTGATTATCAGGTACTCTACGCTCAGAGTATAGACTGAAGACGTGGTCGGAGACAGTAAGTAGAGTTATGAGTTCCAGGCACTCTTCACTCGGTAATATATCTGTCATAGATAAAATGCATTACTTGATACAAATTCTAGGCCGGTTTGCTTAAACATAGAGGTATATTGATTGCATTTGATATTTAAGCAAATGAAGACGGACATTCAACTTAAGTACAAACGCCCTAATCGCTGACCGTTTGTTCATCCTCGATTGTACCTCATCTCAGCACGCGAACGAGAATCTCAAGCTACTTCACCCACATCAAGAGGAGGGACCGAAAACGACAACACTAAAGATGTCGCGTGCGGTTAGGCAGGATTATATTGCTCGTATACGCTATCAAAATAGTCTACCACCTCCGCCATGTCCACCAAAACTTCTCGATGTTACAGTCCCGCTATCCGAATTTACATCTACCGGATTTCTGTCGGCGCTGATTCAACAGCAACCTTTAAACATTGATATTGATGCTGAACTTGGAATTCCTTTAGATATGACATTTATCAGTGGAGTGTTTGACAAAGGCGACGAATCAAGTACGCTGTCTTATATCCACGATAGTGCTAGACAAAAGCAATCTAATATTTTTACTAGATTTATATCCCGACCGTAATCCTCAGCCTATGAATGAAACTGATCGTCTACTTCTCAGAGATCCCGAAATGGTTAGCGGTGTATCAAAATCTCAACCTGGAGTGTCATTTTTGCGCCGAACAGAATATATCTCGACCGATGCCATCAAACAGGCTCGTCAGGCTAACCGCGCTGCGAATGCTGCAAAGGCGGCAGATATCAGTGATCCTCAGACTCAACTTCAGACTATCGAGGAGACATTCAAACTTGCAGATGAGGATTTATCTACATTCCAGCATCCGACTAAGAAAGGGCTCGTCGTTGAAGAGTCATGGGCTTTGGTTCCTGATGTCGAGATGTTTGATTTGACGTATTTGTTGATGAAGATGGCTGGATCAGCACCAGGAGTCACAGGTAAAGACGAGACTGCAGACTCAAGATATGATGTGGCGATCGCAAGACCTACAGGCACCGAACAGAACACATTCATGTCTATGTTTCTTGCGGATAAGGACGCGGCAGAAAAATTTAAGCATAAAATCACAATCTCAGAATCTGAAGACCAGGCGGAAAGAGAAGCTGAGGATCTTGAAGACAAGACTGTGTATCGGTTTACACATTCTCGTGACTATGATATATCGAGCAAAGCTACCGATACAATAACCTTAGGAATCGATAGTGAGGAAGGGAAAGCCTATTTCCATCCAGTCTCATTGGATCTCACTTTGAAGCGACGACGGCAGGTTCAGGAGCAGAAGTATAATAAAGTTCCTGAGGTTGTCAATGAAGTTGCTGCTGTTGAGATCGAGTTCAGGTCTTTGACGGCTGAGGAGAAGGTTGAGAGGGATAGTCTGCGACGACAGGAATTTGGCTATATGCCGCCGCAGTTGATGTAATTCAAGAAGCTGGATTGGACAGTTTGAGAAATCTGTATACTAATCTTTCAAGTAAGTAAGAAAAAAAATATTTGGTTCGTGTAGCAAACATCGATCGTACATACAAGACTATTTACATTGACTACTCTGCCACTTCGCCTCCAAACCCAACAGGGACTGGTGATCCTTTAGGAGTGAATGCCATGACTTTATAGATTTTACCCATAGCGCCACCAGATCTCTCTACCAATCTGCTATAGGCTTTTGCAACTCTATCTTTACCTTCCTGTGACGACTGTCGATTAGCAAGCACTGTGGCACGAGCACCAATACCAAGTGTATGCAGCCAATCTCCTTGCTCAACCGGGCCGTGAACATCAATACCGACTTGGTCCAATGCGACATCTTTTAATGCGACAAAATCTACATCTGCTGACAAGTCCGCAGAGCCAGGCTCTTCAAAAGGAGATACGATATGATGTGATTTTATGGCACGAAGTGTGTCAACTGGTATCGTATCAGCCGGACCGTAGTCGATAATGATGGCAGAACCGGCATTAATAATTCTGCCAAGTTCGTCTTTTTCCTGAATTCTTTTTGCAATCTCAAGAGCAACGTCCCATGACTCGGGGCTAACCTCAATCTTGGAATGAATAGGAAGTTTGCTGTATCGTTCAGAACTCGAGGGAACTACCCTACTACTGGCAGTCGCATAGGCGGGAATAGTGAGATGAAATTTTGGATTCTCTGGACTTAGTGATGTCGTCTGATTTGGGAGGGAAAGGGGAGTTTCGACTTTTGGAATTGAGTAGTCGACAAGTAACTCTCGCCATCCGTGTTGGGTGTGCTCGAATTGATGGATGGGCAAGGCATCAAAAAATTCATGAGCAACAATGAAAGGAGCACAGTTGTCTATTCATTTGTTAAATGCGGTCGCATTTTGAAAGATATGTAAATCACTTGCCTTTAGGAACATGTTTGAGGTCCGTATACCAAGAGATCGGTTGGCCATACTTGGTCTTGCTCGTATATCCGTTCTCAGTGACCTCAATTGGTTCATCGCAAAGCAATTTGTGCTGCATATTGCGCAGAGTAGGGCTAGCTTCAACCATGCAGATCTCTTTTATAGTTTTATTGAAATATACAAAACTCTGGAAAGCCTTTAGCATATCGGCCATCAAAGTTCCGCGTCCGGGACCGAGTTCTATTAGCCGTGACTCGTCAGGTTTGCTGACTGCCATCCACTGAGTCAAGATCCATATTCCGACTAGTTCACCAAACATCTGAGAAATCTCCGGAGAGGTTATAAAGTCGCCGCCAGCACCGAATGGGTCTTTATTAATATAGTAACCAGATTCCGGGTTGGTTAGACATTGCCGCATGTATGCCGCTAGACTGATTGGTCCCGTTGTCTGTAATTATATCAGTCAATAGAGGTATTCAAGTTGAGAATATAGGTGGATAGCTCACTTTGATAACACCAGCAAGAATTTCACTCAAACTCTTCTTTGTAACGCTCGACCCGGAGGTTGAAGCATATCGCTTGAAAAGATAACTTCTGGCAAATGTAGAGTTCCTGATATGCCATGCCCTGCTCTGTCCAAACCCACGGAACGCGCTGTTTCGACAGATATATTGCCGCATAGTTTCAAATCCAGACGAATACTGCTACGCTTGTAGCATCTATATGTTTTTTTGGTTTGACTCCGGAGCCGCTCCATCGCAAAAGTACTTTTGACAACCTAAATTTGTGGATTATCTAAGATACTGATCATGCCCATTTATAATATTTACAGTGGAACTACTGAAATTACAAGGAGCCACTGACAACCATAACTTACGAACAGTCGTGCTATAATTAGTGACAATAATTACAGATCATGAAGCAATCTAGTGAAGGGAACTACAGCTAACTTTTAGCTATATTTCCCTAGAGAGCAAAAACCACGTGACATCGTGTCTACCTCTCATCGTGAAGTCGAAACTGAATGGCCGTATGTCTTGAGATGTTAAGCAATTAAAACTATTACCCAGAGCGGATAGGTCTAACGCGAATTCTGGATATTTTTTTACAGCCGCCTGCGTAGCTCTCGTGTTCTTATGCGTTCGGGTCTCCAGAAGTAATTAGTGGTGAACGGACACAAAATGGATGCTAAGAAACGATCACGATGGAGAGACGAAGATGAGGACACCGAGCTAATGGAAAAGAAACGGCAAGAGAAAGAAAAGAAGAAGAAATTAAAGCAGGAAAAGAAGGCTGTGGCTGCTGCAGCTATCGAATCGAAAACGGGAAACAAAATTGCAACTGCTAGCCAATCTCCTAAAATCTCAAATGACGCTCGACCTTCTGATCTACGCGACTCTGGCTTGAAAATTTCGGACGAAGGAATATTACAATTTAACGCTCCTTTAATAAAGTCATGTAGAAGTGTTGAAAATTACGAGCGTCTGAATCATATCGAAGAAGGGACTTATGGAGTGGTGTTCAAAGGCAGGGATCTTGTCACTGGCGAAGTGTACGCACTGAAAAAGCTAAAGGCGGACAAAAACCAGCAAGGATTCCCGATAACTAGTTTGCGAGAGATACACACCTTGCAGCAGATTACTCATCCAAATGTGGTTGGAATCAAAGAGCTAGTTGTTGGTGGATCTCTAGATCAGTAAGTTGTCCTGTCATGATATTTGAGCCTGACTGACAGCTGTTGTAGGATATACATAGTTATGGAATATGTCGATCATGATCTTCGAGAGCTGATGCAGTCTATACGAGAGCCATTTCTTCAGTCCGAAGTGAAGACCATAATGCGCCAATTGCTCTCTGCTACACAGTATATGCATTCGCATTGGATCATCCATCGAGACCTCAAAACATCAAATTTACTTATTAGCAGTGGTGCTATACTGAAGATTGCAGATTTTGGTTTAGCTAGAACATACTCTGATCCCGTTAAACCAATGACTCCCCTGGTGGTCACACTCTGGTACCGGGCACCAGAATTGCTTTTAGGTGCTAAAGAGTATTCTACTGAAATTGATATGTGGTCGATCGGATGTATTTTTGGTGAACTCTTGACTAATAAACCTCTATTTGATGGCAAAAGCGAAATCAACCAGATTAAAAAAGTAGCAACATGAGTATTTTTTGTCGATTGACTGGAAAGCAGCTAACTTACGCAGATTTTTGATTATTTGGGGTACCCTGATTCCAAGTCATGGTCAGGCTATAACAAATTACCGCATGCAAAAAATATAAACCCTCCGAAAGATAGACCGATGTAAGCTGCTTTCTCTTAGCCATGATTGATTTGAGCATCTAACTGGTTGTATTCAATTTAGACCCGCTTCACTTCGCTCCCATTTCCCGTTCTTGACATCTGCGGGCGTCGATTTGCTTTCCAAGCTACTACAGCTTGATCCAACAAAACGTATAACAGCATCTGAAGCTTTGAAGCATCCATACTTTACTGAAGATCCCAAACCTAAACCCCCAGAAGAGTTCTCGCCTTTTCCGACTGCTTTGGAATCTCGAGAACACGTTGAATCCAGTCCCGGAGCACCAGCAGTGGCTCATGGCCAGGGTGGAAATGATGCAGCTACAGGCTTATTGACTGATGACGAAGATGAGGTAGAAGCTACTAGAATTTTGTTAGCTTCACCAGCGGCCGACAAGACCGGACTATTTAGAGAAGGCGCTCAAGGGGGCGCTGGGTTCCAACTGCGCTTTGGCTAGATCTCTGCTGAATCTTGATTTTTGCGTCGCGGTATAATTTTTTTTAGACAAAAATAATGCATTCTGTAAATTGTACATCTAAATGAAAACAGAAAAAGAGCTTTCTATCAAAACTGGTCACTTCCTGGTCTTACACTAAACCAAATTGAAGATGAAATAAGCAGCGTCAAAAAAAATCGTTTCGGAATTGTACCAATTCACGATCACTCTTCAAATGCTGAAATACCCTTCAAATAATTAACTAATCTCTGGTAATCCATTAGAAGTTCCTCAACTTGGGGTGCATTCAACTGACTTCCCTCAGCGAAAACTCCATCAAACTTTGCCTTAGCCAATTTTGGAAGTTTTGCAGTTGGCTGATCAGCTGATACTGGATTCGAAGCTGATCGGGCGAAGTTTCGCATGCTATCAAATCTAAAAATAAAATTAAAACTTATTTCTCCATAAGCTAGCAGAGAAAAGAAACTTACAGTGTACGGGGTCGATCTGTATCCTCCACAGCAGGAGAAGGTAGAGCAGAAGCTCCACTTTCGTTGGAACCCACTCTTCTCATGCTGCTTGCGTTAGAAGACATTCTAGATGTTGTAGACCTCTCGCTTCGAAGGGTCGCATCACTGATATTTCTTGGGCGGATAGTAGCAGCTGGTAATGCTGGTTGAGTGTTAGCAGCTGGCTCAGAGTAAGGCGGCGGCGTGATCTCCTGTTGATCTCGTTTCTTGCCTTCAGCATATGTCGAAATAACCTGGGAAGACTGTTGCAATACTTCTTGCGTACGTCTCTCTAACGCCTCGACATTCGCATTTCCTCTCATGGATACATCAGGTTTGGGAGGAGAGGAAGTAGCAGATTTGTTTCCAAATAAGAACTTGTAAGAATTTTCAAACGTAGAGCCAATCGATTTGATTCCCGAATCAGCCGTGCTACCTACTGAAGCAGCAATTCCAGACGGATAAAACGAGCGTCGCGACGAAGGTGCAGCTGAGGTTCTCGAAGATACACTACTGGACCGTACCGAAGAGTTGACTACAGAATCAGGGGATGGGGATTGCTTAGGGGCCCTAATCTTCTCAAGAGGCTTGGGACCATTTGGAGCTTGCACGAATGTAGCATTTCCAAATAGTGAAGAGCTTGCCCGTCTGTTAGTGTCAGCAGGCATGGGCATAATAGGAGCTGTTAGTTTGGCAGGCTCCTTCGCTGTTGTTATCGATTTTGCGGATGCGGCACCAGAATCCACGGATACGGAATTAACTGATGATGTCGAGGAGTCGCTTTGCTTGAGCTGTGGAGTAGGAGATGGAGTAGAAGAGGCTGATTGGACCAATGGAGCGTCGAGGAGAGGGTTGCGAATAATTGCCTTGGGAGGCAAAGGGGGTATCACTATCATATCAGCAGTATCAGGCTTCAGCGTGGCCAAATCAACAGTTTCAAGAAAAGCGACAACGGCTTCCTAAAAGTATATAGTTTAGAGAGTGGTTACATCACGCCAAAAACGGCAAACGTACAAAATTGGTTAGGCAGTAGGAAGTTTCGCCATTAATGGACTTTGCCGATCTGAATCGCTGGATAAATGACAAATTTGATGAAATATGCGGCGGATTGCCTTGAATGACACAATATATCAAAGTTGGTAATACAAAATCAGCACCTGATTGGGCAGCTGCCCCATTCGATTGCTTTAGATTTGAAAGCACATCTATGCCTATCAGTAAAAGTTCAACAGTGAGAATCGCTACTTTACATACCAACTATTTGCTTGTGTGCAGAAATGAGCAGCTGAAGCTTCTCTTTAGGCGATCTCTTTTCCATCATATTCCTCAGTTCACTCATAGCAGGAATGAGCAAAGTCGCAAGATCAATATCTTTCAGTTCGGAAACCCCCAGATGTTCCATATCAATATTTATTAGTTTCAATGCCGCAATCTTGGTCGCCAATGCCGCATCTTTGGGTTCATCTTCACTAGCATTGTAGATAAATATATCGTCGTAGCAGTCGCTGCATACCTTCTTTTCCACCATATCTTCAAAATAAAGCTTCTGCTGCTCTTTTTGGCGACGTTCACGTTTCTTGCGCGCCATTTCTTCAAATGACACCATCTGTACCTCATAAGTGCGCCGCATGTTGCTCCTTCGAAGCATTGCAGCTGATTTATCTTGAACTGTTATGTAAAAGTTTTGAAACAATTCCGATAGTTGTTCTGGAGTTAGAGTGCCAGATGGGGCAATTTCATGAACGCTTTCAACAAATCTTTAAATAGCATGTCAGTTATGTCACAATCAAAAATAAAGCAAGAAAGCAGTTTATACGCACCTCTCTGCCATTGATACTAATTCTTGTGGAAGTTCTGAATAACTATCTGCATTTCCCGCGACCTCGGGAGGAGAAGCAACGGGAAGTTCTGGCTCAGGTTGAGCAAATACATCTTCTTCTTCCTCATCATTGAACGCCTCTATAGCGGACATATCTATTTTTTTTGGCTCCGGGATCGCAGGAATGCGTGAAAATGATCTTGTTGGGGAAGGATTAGCTGGTGACGACCGGGCCTTTGGCTGATCCATAGCTGCTGTCGTCAGTATTTCGACAGGAATCTCAGCGTGCTGCGGTGGCCGCTTCTTGGTTGTCCAGCTTGAAACTGCGATAGGCACGGCAGGTTTCAGAGTTCCGAGGATGTCTTCCCCATCCGCGTCGATATCTGTGTCCGTTTCAGGCGCACTCGAATCTATATTGTCTTTAAATAATTTTGCACGATCTTCATCAGGTGATTTAGAAGGTGATGTTGATTCAGGTACACTGTCTTCCGTTGAGTTTTTTATGGCTCTCTCAGGTTCCGGAGTAGAAACCGTCTCAACTTCTCTTGACGGCGTCTCTATACTCTCGACCGACGCAGCGCTGATCTGAAGTGCTGAACTTTCGCCATCCTCGACCAGTGCCGCATCTGATTCCGATTTGAACTCTTCGACGTGTGTGGCATCTTCCTCAATCGTGGAATATTCTTTCATTGTCTCTGGCACCTCCTTTGCCTCCGCATCAGAGGCAGGTGCTTCGGCTTCCGGTTCTTTGACAGAAGGTCCAGACAAATTAGTAGGAGGTGACGGAATAGAATCTTTAGCAAATGCTTCAGCCTCCTCTGTCAAATCTAGATCTTGATCATTTACAACTGCAGGAATTGACTCTTTCTTCTCTTCTGAAGACCAAGCATTTTCCGATTCTAGAGGAGGATCAATCGGGAGCACAGGCTCAGTCAGATTGCTGTGCAGCGGAAGAGGCGTGCCAAAGTCTTCCGCGAGAAAAATACTAGAGGAATTAGAGTATTCTTCCGACATCGGTTACAACTTGTAAAACCCTCACGTCTTGATGTGGTCTTTAAGACTGGGAATGATTGATTGCGGATCAGACGAGTTGATGCAGGCTATCAGCTCTTGTCGGCAGAGCTGGTTCGAGAACTTGGTATGGCGATAAGCTCCGACTGCGTCATCGCTTGATTAAGGTTTAAAGTGATTTATTTCCAGTCACGTGATGATAATATTAATCAGGCTTAATTTTGTAATAGTAAGCATATTCCGATAAAAAAACGAGTAGCTATTTATTAGAGATATATTGACCCTTTTAAACGTGCTACGATAGAATACAAATTTCCAACCCTTGCATAAATCACAACATTAACTTTTCTTTTAGTTCTGAGCCTTGATGAGCTGGTTGATGTTCTCCTCTCTATCACCGATCGAGCCACCCTCGATGAAATGCTTGAACTTTCTCCGGACACCCCAGCCGCCAGAAGGATTGGAGAGCTTGAAGGGCCATAAGAAGTTAGATGCCTGTTTGAAGGCAGGTCCAACGGTGTAGATCTCATGGATCAAGTCCTCAACGCAGATGATTCCGTACTTACCAAGGGCTTCCTCGATAATGGCGTTGTCAGTAAGGGGAATGCGCTGGCGCTGAACCTTTCCGTATCCACGCTTGTAGATCAAGGAGCGGACAGAGGAAAGGTTGGGGTAGCCATAAGCAACATAAGGCTCAACGATGCGGAGCATCTCAGCAGTAGCCTTGGTAAGCTTGACAAAGACACCGTTATTGATCTGGAGCAGACGCAAGAGCTGGAGGATCTTGCGAGGCTTGGGGGCGATCTTGTTGATACCCTTGATACGGACAACGAAGACAAGCTTGGGCTGAGCCGGGACGTAGAAGCTGCCCTCTTTCTTGGCAAGACGGTTCAGACGGATCTTCTCCTTCTCCTCCTCACGGTACTCCTTGACGTACTTCTCAGCACGCTCGAAGATGACCTTGCGCTTCTCCTTGTTGGCCTAATAACAGAGTCAGTTAAAATCCTGCAAAAATTTTAAATGGGATTTCGACGATCAGTCCCGAAAGATGGTATAACGAAGGCAACATTGTCCGAAGACTAGCTCTCGAAAAAAAGGATAAAATATCATCATAACATCGAAACAACAAAACTTAAATAGAGGAAATACGTACAGCCTTCTTAGCAGCAGCAGCAGCAATCTTCTCCTCCCGAACCTTGTCCTGGTTCTTTCTCTTCTTCAAGAGGGTCTCGGGGACGAGAACCTGCTCAGCAGTGGGGACGGTACTATCATGAAAAAGTCAGGATCTATAGGTCAATTCATATATGCAAATCCAGGCAAAAGCTCAAAGCACTTTATCGCCTCGGCTGCCCAGAGATATATTTCATCTAAACTGCTTGCGCAGTAGAGACATAACCCACCAGCAAACGCAGATAAAATTCTTCGGTGACCGAAGATTCTATATGAGTGCTAGCAGAACAGGTGCACACCAGGAAAACTTCTCAGTATCGAGAGACACGTGTTCCCTTTGAAAGCGTACACCCAGAACTAATTTTTAAGAAGAAGGCTTGCGTTTCTAGAACGCCGTCACCTTGATCTCATAACCTTCATCGAGCAGGCTGATACTTATATCCCGCCGCCTTCACGAAGAATCTGGAATCCGACCTGTTGCATCCGCAGGGGACGCAAATACCAATGAGGATAAAGCGATAGAATTGCTGCCTGGATGTCTGGTGATTGTTCACTTACGTTCCAGCCATTTCGTTGATGTCGAGTGTTGTTGGATGATCAAGAACCTGAACAGAACCGAGCACTCTCGAGATTTGCACTGAGTGGTTGGGACTAGAACCCTACGAACTGACGTGACTGCTTCGTAACCCTATGTATATAACCCTACTTTCACGTGACTGATTCACCTGATTGCTATATTATGCATTTCCTACATCTCACTTGATTACGCCGCACGTTCTAAAACGAGTTTTCTCATCTCCAGGTCTTTTATACCGTCACTCAAAATGCATTCGTACTGTATCTATCTATTTGAAGTTCCTTTGACTTGCCGCTCTAAATTCTCCAACGCTGTTTCGTATATCTCCTGCTGTCCTTCCCACACAGTCACTGCTCGTCTCAGTAGCTTCTGAGTCTTGCTCCTCCTAATTTTATTAGCCATCTCCTTAAACCATTTTGCCTCCGGTCGCGAAACCAAAGACCAGGCCGTGCCTTGCTTACCAGCACGAGCTGTTCTGCCTACCCGGTGAACATATTCGCGGCCGCTGATAGGGATATCGTAGTTAATAACGTGCTTCACTGATTCAATGTCCATGCCGCGCGCAATTATATCGGTGCAGATTAGCCTTAAATTATTCGACGTTAGCAGTATTCTTTACAGGTACATAGATTCATCACGTACAGTCCAATTTCGTTGCTCGCGAATGCCCTCAAAGTCTTCTTGCGTCGACTAGTATCAATCTCTCCAGTTACCAAGCCTATTGAAAACGGTTCGAGCGCTTTCCCCGTCCTCATTCTAATACGTTGATCTAGTATGCTAAGCAGTCTGGCAAGACGTGCAGCTGTTTCATTCGACCGGGTAAAAATGATACACTGGCTCGCAATATCTTCTTGACTTAACAGATTGAGCAATATCAACGGCTTGGTTAACGTATCTGATATCTGCACCATATATTCCTATGAAATTTATAGTTAGTCCCCATTTCGTAATTCTGAAAAAGATACTGTTTTATCTTATCTAACTTACTGTCAATGTAAATGGCAAATTAAACTCCTCTTCGTTCTCATCAGTCGACTTCTCGCCAACAACAAAAATTTGGGGCTTCCGGATTTTAAGGCTAGCCCATTTTCCCGCATCCTTCGTTAAAGTCGCAGAAAACACAAGCTTTTGAGCATGAGTTGAATATGAATTAGCCACAATGCTGCCTTGACTCGGAGTTCGCTCATTGAGCGCACCAATCACAACATCAACCCACTCTTGAAACGACTGATTTAATAGCCGATCCGCTTCATCAATCACTAAAAATCGCAGATATTGCAGTGTAAATCCCTCTGTCTGCCGAAGGTGGTCCACAAGTCGTCCAGGGTTAGTGACTAGAATGTCAGGTACGGATTTACGTCTATATCCAGGATTAGAGTCATTCAAGCAATAACGAAATACACACTCACAGTAAAGCTTGCTCGTCTCCAAATGCTCTCTCACTTCTTAAAGACATTATCCGTAGGCTGGTCCCTTTGGCCAATGTTTCTATCACATCTCTCACTTGTTGCATGAGTGGTCTAGTCGGTAGAATGATGAGCGCACGTATTTGTGGAACGACTCGACTCGAAAGTGCTTCGACAATAGGAACGCCATATGCTAGAGTTTTGCCGCTTCCAGTCGCCGCATTCACAAGTATCGGTTGCTTCTGATCTGGAGATATTTCAAATATATCGCTCATAAGAGCCGGTATGACTGCAGCCTGAACAGCAAATGACTTTTCGAATCCCATTGCGGCTAAATTTTTGATCATACGCTCAGACAGCTTCAGTTGTTTGAATGGTTTACTCAATGTAGGCTTAACATATAGCGGCTCTACCATCCACTGGTCTTTGATTGGTGCCAGTACTTTCTTTTCTCGCACTGCCGGTTGAGGAAGAGGTACTAATCCAGCAGCTATTGTCTCGTTCATCTCCTGGTGAATCTGCTTGCGACTATCCTGCCTTTTGTCAATCGATACCTCCCCAGAGATATTTTGATCAACTCCTCTTATCTCATTTAACGCATCGTCCAAATCTTGACCAACAGCAGATTTATATTTCCGCAGGATAGTGAAATGCTTTGAATTCGGCTCTGCAATATCATCGCCGCGAGACTGAGACTTCTCTCGCTTGCGCTTCTTCCCTACCAAAATACCTCTACTGTCAGTAACGGCAGACATTTATGAATAATTACTAAAGCCTGCGTCTAAAACTCCCTATAATAGCAGAATTAAGAGGCTCGTAAAAAAATGTGACAAACTGGCGATGAATACAAAGCTCGTTGGGACTCAAAAATTCGCGCTTACCCCTGAATCGCCTATAGACTCGAAGTAGCATAACGGCGACTTTGGCAGCCTTATCTACTCTCCAATCGAGTAATATTAAGATATTTATGTCGAGATATAGCTATATCAATGATGGATGATGAAGTGTTTATGAGCGAGCATGGCCATGATCTGATGGAATCTGAAACCGGATCTAGTTCTGCCATGCCTGAAGAGGTACTCGAGCAGAACGCGTTAACGTCGACATTGTAAGCTATCGATTTGATTTACAGATAGTTTTAGTAGCATCTAATATATAGCATTAGAAATTCAATGATCGTTTATGGGAAGGCAGCTCACCACAATTTAACGGCACCTCGACGCGAAGCACTAACGAAGCTATCGAGGATGCATCGAACTCTATTAGAACCTTTCTACAGCGATTATTTACTCTCCATTGATCGTGCCATTGATGTGAACTCACAGTTCATGACCTTGGTGGCTCAGATAGGTGCCAATAATTTTGAAGCCCCTCAGGAGCGGCAAGAATGGCAGGGTGCGACTTCGATCCAGGTAGATCACACAAAGAGCACGCTGAAGCAGCTTTACAGAGACTGGAGTATGCAAGGAAAGTCTGAACGTGATGTGGCCTATAGGCCAGTTATAGAGGCCCTGAACGATTTGTTTGAAATCAATAAAAGGTAATTTTTTGTTCTCTAACTCTAGCAAGCGATATGCTCTAATAATAACTTATTTAACAGATCGGAGACGCATGTACTTATTCCAGGAGCTGGACTTGGGAGATTGGCATATGACATAGCGCAAGAGGGTATGACTTCGCCTGAAAATAGAAAAAATTTTGTGGAACTAATGGTATAAGTAGGTTACATATCTCAGGCTAACGAGTTTTCGTATCATATGCTGCTCACATCTGATTTCGTTATAAACCAGTATGTTCTTTGGTTTTCATCCGCTGTTCTTATACTAACTACCTACAGCACTCAAACAAAAAATCAATATCAGCTTTTCCCATTTATCCATTCATTTTCACACAACACAAGTGCAAAAAATCAACTGCAAGCAGTCCAGATCCCGGATATATGTCCATCAGAAAACGCTGGGCTTATAAGAGGGGCCTTCTCTTTCACCGCAGGATCTTTCACTGATGTTTATGGACCCAAGGATGATGACGCAGGTAGTGGTATGAAAAATATGTGGAATGCTATTGTCACTGTATTCTTTATCGACACGGCCCACAATCTACTGGACTATATCGATACTATTTCTTACGCATTATGTGATGCTAGCGACGGAGAGGGATATTGGATTAATTATGGGCCACTCTTATATCATTTCGAAGATGACCTGAGCAATAGAGGCGACTTAAAATCAGATTCAAACTTGAGTATTGAACTGCCGTTGGATAAGCTGGTGCACGTTATTGAAACTGCCGGTTTTGTGTTTCTACGACTTGAGACGAAATTGAAGACTACATATGCCTCTGATCCGCAAGCAATGGGTTCTTGGATATATGATTGCGTTTTCTGGGTTGCTAGAAAGCGTAAGCCTGGAGAGGTGTACGAAAGCTTTGTAGATAGGGTGTAAATTTGCTGGGAGGCTAGTATCCCATTGATAGTAATTTGAAGAGTGACTGGAGCCGCACTGTTCCCATCGACCTGCGCAGCTCTCCCCAGTTGGCTATAATATACACGTCTTCTGGCGTTGAGATTTAATCATCATTAGTTTTCGCTCAATGGCTAAAGTATTATCGCAGAAACTGAAAGTAGCACTAGTTCAGTTGGCAGCTACAGCTGATAAAGCTAAAAACCTCTCCAGGGTCAAGGAGCACGTTTTGAAGGCAGCGTCGAACGGAGCTCAGCTTGTTGTACTTCCCGGTAGGCATTCTGAAATTTATGCAATCTGGATAATGTGATCAGTTTTAATCGTGTTCAAATCTAGAGTGCTTTAACTCTCCGTACTCAGTTGCCGCTTTCCCTCAGTATGCTGAAAGTATTCCCTCTGGCGAAACAACAACATTTTTATCTTCATTGGCTCGCGAAACTGCGATTTACCTTATCGGGGGTTCTATTCCGGAACGTGATGAGCAAGGAAAACTATTCAATACCAGTCTAAGCTTTTCGCCAACAGGGGAGCTGATTGCGAAGCATCGTAAAGTGCATCTATTTGATATCGATATCCCGGGCAAAATAAAATTTAAAGAATCGGAGGTTCTGACTGGCGGTAACAAAGTTACCGTCTTTAATATTCCTCCATTTGGCAAAGTCGGACTTGCTATTTGTTATGATATTCGTTTCCCCGAGCTAGCAATGATCGCCGCTCGTAATGAGGGTGCATTCGCTATGATCTATCCCGGGGCATTTAACACAACAACTGGACCCCTACACTGGGAGCTACTTGCTCGCGCCAGAGCTGTCGATAATCAGTTTTATGTTTTAGTATGCTCGCCTGCTAGAGACTTGACTAGTGGTTATCACGCCTATGGATATTCTATGGTTACCGATCCTAATGCACATGTGCTCGCCAAAGCGGGCGAGGATGAAGAAATTATATACGCAGAGCTTGTGCCTGGAGTAATCGAGGAAGCTAGGGCAGGTATTCCTGTCACTGCGCAGAGAAGATTTGACGTCTATACGAATGTGGCAGATTCAGCGAAGACGTCGGCGTTATAAGTAAAATAATAATACACAATACCTGGTCTACGAATGATATACTGGCTATCAAAGTTGAAATCATTCGATATGGAACTTTATAACCAACATCTATACGCTTCAGTTTTCAAATCATTTCATGAAAATAGTATATTACCGACTGATCATATATCTTTTACAAAAACAAACGAAAATGCCATTTTTTTCCCTTCCATAGTACAAAAATAGAAAACTCTTTCGCTTATTTCTTCTTGCTGACACCGACGGTCTTACCCCGTCTGCCAGTAGTCTTGGTGTGCTGACCACGGACACGGAGACCCCAGTAGTGTCGGAGACCTCTGTGGGCACGGATCTTTTTCAATCTTTCCAAATCGTCACGGAGCTTGCTGTCCAACTGATTGGCAAGTACCTGCGAGTCCTTACCATCGACGAAGTCACGCTGACGGTTAAGGAACCACGAAGGGATCTTGTACTGGGTGGGGTTCTGGAGGATGGTAACGACACGCTCGAGCTCTTCGACGGTAAGCTCACCGGCTCTATAAAACTTGTTAGAAAAATCTGCTATTATCGGATTACGTCTTATATTTCTAAAATCCTTACCTCTTGTTCAAGTCGACATCAGCCTTCTTGCAAACCAAGTTCGAATAACGACGACCCACACCCTATTTATTACTCAGTCAGACTAATCACGCTCGCTGCAACGATAATACAGTATAGAAGAATTTTGACATACCTTGATCAAGGTGAGAGCGTACATAATCTTGATCTTACCATCAACGTTGGTGTTGAGGAGACTGTAATCTATTATCAGCATTCCATTCTCTAACCTAATTGTTTCTCTTTGCTCCTGCTAATGGTGTTGCAGTTGAGAACAAGACAAATTGGCGACATACCGCAAGATGTGCTGGAAGTTTCCCTTCTCTTGGACAACAAACGACTAGAAAACCATTAGAATAGTTCATTTATATCAACGAATCCGAGGGAAAAAAGAATTTACCATTTTGGCTGTAATTTGACGATCGTTGAACTGATGATAATAGCGACTGCAATTGACGACGACGCTCGAAGTTGGGATAGTTGGATGTGTGTTGCACCCCAGCTTCACTTTAAACCCTACAAAAACGCAGTCACAACAATGTGCCCTGTTATCACGTGATGATTTTTTGATGTCTTACGGCACTTCTGACATTTGAGGTATTTGTACTCATGATTACTTAATCTGGCCGACGGTTAGCTCAACTCAAACTATTATGAATTTCTTGATATGATTAAACAATATCACATTAAATGATAAAATGAATCACATAACTTGTCATCATAATGCCTCCTCGCCCTCCTGAATTACAGCCATATCAAGAACCTCTACGTTGGCTCTTCCCTTACTCTCCTTTTGCAGTACATCTCCAAGATCACGAAATTTCCCTGGCTCGATGAAGCCGACACATGCCCACTCTTGTGACCAATCTTCTGTTTCAATCTGCTCTATTAAAGCCGTTATGTTTTCCCTGTATTTCTTGGCTTCTTTGGCGTCTGCCGTAACGCGTACACGCATTCTAGCTCGAGCAATAGGAACGATCTGCTTGGCAATTAGCTGCTTAATAGCATCTAAGGCTTGTGCTTTAGCGTTTTTGGTAGCCACAATATTGAAACCCAGCTCTGATAGAGCTTTCTCAATAATTGTGGTAGGATATGGTCTTTTAGTCGCAGGATTAACGCATCTGGAAGTAATCAGATCAATAACTGTCGCATGCTGCTGCTGTAATTTGGCTTGTCGCTCTTTTTCGCCCACTTGTAGCTCGCCTTTTTTTAAAATTTCGAGGATGATTTTATCTTGATCTGTAGTTCCAAAACTTGCTTTTAGATCTTCATTCGGCGCAACCTGACCCTTAGAGACGTTCAAAAATACATTTGGAATTTGTAAAACTTCATCTAAATCGGTCTCTCTATAGAAAAATTTTCAATAAGCTAGACAGCACCGAAAAAAATAACGTCATACAACATACACTCCTAATCTCCAATCTTGTACTTTATTTTGATAACATGCTAATTCAAATCTCTTCTTTCCTATATATCATCAATTGAATTAGCATTCATTTAAAGAATCCTCGACGCACTCGACCGGGGAGAACCAACCTTTGCGCATACGCACTAGCGACACATTGGTCAGCTTTATCTGATTAGAAGGCTGATTTATAGGCATTGTGAACTAAAACACAAAGATCAAGACAGTAGTAGGTACGTTTGGTCAACCGCTTTGTTTGCCACTTGCGTACATCTGAAGGAGTTTGACTTTGGGAGAACGAAGTCCCAAACCTAGCCGACTCCTCATTGAGCCAACCACACCTAAATCTAAATTACGAACTACTGTTATACTGCCGGTCATTGGACTATTCCTGCTAATAATTACTACTTGTGGCCATCCCAGTTATTTTAGATTACTGTGTAGATAAATATTGCTTTATAATGAAATTCCATCCAGATAACAGTCAAGCCACTTTTTCGGCTGCAATGTACCATGACTTTCAAAACTTTCATTCTTAGCAGTGTATACTATCGTATTGCGATGGTCGTAAGCATGCGTTGAAACACTCTCATTTTCATTGGCGCCATCAGATGATGATGCGCAGCTTTCTCCCTCCAAATAAGCCTTACTAGTCATGTGAATCAAGAGATCATTTAAATATGCCATAACGTCTCCATCTATATGACGAATTGACGATACACTCACTGAAGTCCGCGCCACAGATGATAAGTTGAACGTTGAATCAATAAGGGCCTCAGCCATTGTAGCCGACTTTCTCTGCAAATCAGACCTCCGGGGCGAGGATAACTCAACGTCCTGCAAAATAGCTGACAAGCCAAAGTCCGCAGGGACAAGACCCAACTGCAATGGATACGTAGTATCAACAAACGAATTGCTGCGTCCAAGAATTTGTCCAAGTCGGTGCTCACTTCTCTGTGCATAGTATTGCGCCAGCTCTGCGACGACAGCCTTTAGATGATCAAAAATTTTGAAGAACTCGCCTTCATCCAATATCCTGAAACCAAAGATTGAACCGTTAACGCCCGTACCAACAATAACCTCGTCAAATCTCGGCTCTGGATGATCTAACCCGCCTTCTTTGCCAAGGCAGGTCCCAGACTGCTGTATATCAAAATGCTGTTGTACAGGCACAAACCGCCCTCTACACAGCCGTGATACAGCCGTGGGAAGTGTACATTTGAATTGTAAATCCATATTTGAAAAATGTGTTTTCTCTGAATGACTTCGTAAGCCAAATATTGAGTGCTCCTTGTCCGTGCCGACTACAAAATCCGATTTGTATTGAAGATGATGAAACATATTTCGTGCAATTGAGTCACTAAGGAAGAGTAAGCATTTTGCTTATAGTATACTTCTGTATTAAATCATACCTTTCATGAACGATGAGCGTTCCTGATTTGAATATCATGGATATAACAGAGTTATTTCTTGTAGATGCGTAAATACAATCGTCTGAAAAGGTGAAGTAGATGGCTGGACTTCTAAGAGTAGCCTCTGCAGGTGGTTGATCAAATTTCATTGTGTCAGTATTTAACACTTTAACATAAACCTTGAGACCAGCACTATACACAATACAACTACAGAAAAGTAAATTAGTATATCGCACGCAAGAATTTTATCATAAATCCTTACTTATTTTTGAATATCGCAACTGCCAAAACTGCATCAGGAACGGCCCAGGAAAACTGCTTCTTCACCTCAACCTCTAGAGCTTGGGTCTCGCTATGCAATTCTGGAATTGTGGCTTGAGATTGAGATGCCTCCAAAAATGATTCCAGCGGGGACGAAGAATCTATAAAGCTAGCATCGTTGTCAAGGTTATATGCGCTCGTCTTCGTCCTACGTATACGAAGAACCCGGACTTTTCCCTTATCCACCCGATGAGAACTTTGGCCAGGTGATGATGTAGCAGCTGCTGCAGAACGAGCTATACCAACACCAACAACCACATAATGATTCACCTTGCCTTTTAACTCCATGTTCCATTCTAAATTTTAAAAGTTAATGTGACGATCTATAATCTGAGCTTGAGTTGCGTACCACAAATGGCATATACTTCCTCCCGCTCTCCAAGTAAATTATCTACTGGAGTACTTGCTAAAGGCCTTTGCCCGAAGGAATCCACAAAAAGCAAGCGGTCGGCAGCTGCATTTATAGAAAGCACAAACGCATTAATGGATTTGAGATGTAAAAATCGCTTGGGCGTCTGACAAATGAATGACATTAATAACGAATCAGATGATTATCTCGAAATTCACGTACTTCACGAATAAATGTTGGAGAAATGCAATCCATAGGCTCGATGCCGATTTCGGCAAACGTAAATTGATTGGCAAACAAGCAGGCAACCAAATTCTCTTCTGATGCATAAGGCACAGGCTGAATTTCATAAATTGATTGCTGGAGATATGTTAGACTGGTCGTATTAACAACAATGCAAGAGACTTACATTTTGAAAACTATCAAAAATTACTTGATTAATAGCAGGCCAGTTGTCATCTGTGCTACTGTCCATTCCTGCTAGCCATAGTAAATCAGACATGACATAGACAGTATCTGAAGAACTCGAAGGTCGAAGTTTTACTGGCAATTTCCCAATTTGTATACTGCGTTTTACAGTCAAATCAAACATCATCCTTCCTTCAATAAAACGCAATAAAAAGCTGCTAGAAATAAGGACGCCGTTCCTCAACCCGATTAACATTTTTCCTTTGTGATAACTAGATGATGGACTAATAAAAGTATGATGAGGGTAACTATACAATTCCACGGATTCTGGGATACCAGAGAAACAAGTTGGCATGCCCTCAATCTTTTGCATGTCGCTCATACCAGAAGCATTGTCAAGGCAAAATACGTAAAGGCTTTGCTCGTGGGTGCCGACAACACATATTTTAATATCCCCACTAAAGCAATCACATTAGAAACTCATTCAACCTGAAATAGAAAAAAACATACATATGGAACAGTTTGATCAAGCACAGAGACTGATTCTCAAGAGTGATTTCGTTCGGAAGCCGAAGAATAGAAATAGGATCCGCCGATTGATTGATCCAAAAGGCTGATATAATACTCTTCCTGCGACTGTATTGACCGATAACGATAACAGAGCACGAGCGATCCACATCAGCCACAATCTGGGATGATTCGCCTAAAGTCAAGAGTCCCAGACTAGCCAGATCGGCGGAAAATAATGAGCGCTGCTCTTTTTTGAAATCAGCAATAACAACTTTAGAATTTGTAACCTGAATCACCCAGCCTGATGGAAAAACTTTGGCTATAATGGTTTCTGAAAACAAATCAAGAACAGATGTGGATAACTCTTTTAAGGTAGATAATTTTTTGTCAAGAGCTAGGAGATTTGATTGCCATGGCCTAATCGCTAAAATATATAACTGATCACCAAAGCAAGGATGCGAGAACACAAAAATTCTTGATAAACTTGGAGAAACAAATTAGTTATGAAACCTCTTGTAGTTAATAGGCTAGAAAAATTTCAACTCACTTCTTCATCATTGGACCTGTTACCACAGTCTGGGCAGCAATCCCAAATCGTATCTGCGTTATAGATCCATTTTTCTTGTACCCAGAGATAACAGCTAATCTATCTCTCTCAAAGTCAGTCTTTGGGACAACTTGGCAGTCAAAGATAGGAGCCCAGTTGGAATATTCTGACTTGGGTTGATCGATAAAGGGGTCATCATCATGCGCTCTTAAGCTATTGACAGCAAATTCTCCACCTGAAGTAAGACTGCCTCCGACGATCACCAGGTCCGCGCGGCTTTCATCCCCTTCAATCACTAAGAAGCTAGTCCCGATGTCACTTGAGATACGAGCATATAGGTGTGCTTCGATATGATCGCTGTATACTGCAACTATATAAATATCCCCTGAATCAAATGCTACATAAATGTAGTCATCCAGTAGAGCTTTGTTTTCTGGGTGATGCACAGAGGCAAATATCTGTACCTGCATGAGTCGCTGACCATTCATACTTTTGGGATGAAAATATGCTGTTGGAAGCGCATTTTGCGGTGCGACTGCGGCTTGTCAGTGGTCAGCGAAAGAGGTGACTATAACCAAGAGTTTAGCTCACTATTAGAAAACCCCAAATTCGTTATTAAGAGATCTCCTGTACGAGGGTGTCGAACGAAAGAATATCCAATTTCCTTATGCCACGTTAGTATTGCGATTGGGACTCAAGACCAAAACTAGATCATACAGTTACAAATACTAGACCTTCTTGACAACGCACAGGTATCATAAATATAGGAGAAAGAAGGTCTGTGAAAATGTCAGATAATTCGACAAGAACAATGATGGCATGGATACATTCGGGCAGGACTAAGTTACTGCTTAATTCAGGTCGTAAATATGAATTATTAGTAAACCGGTGAAATATCGATAGGTTTGGTGCATGCTTCGCACTAAATCATGCGTTAGCGAGTTGTTGGCAACGATCTTGTCGTGCACATTAACGTACTCTATAAACAGAATAGCAAATACTGTGCTGGATATACCTGCCGATTCAGCAAAAAGAAACTGAGAATGCAGTATGACACCATCAACTTCAAATTGAGATGAGGACATCACATATCTTAAGCGATCGCTAGAAACCGCGCCTAATGATATAACTTTATATATGTTTTGATATGAACTAGCAAGCAAGTTATTCCCACTTTATATAGTTAGTAACTATTATGATAATTCTATCACTCTAAAAATAACTTACTTGAAATCGCAAGCAAGTTCTTTTCCTAATAGTTTTACTTTTGCCGCGACCTCACTTTCAGACGACTTGAGTGAGGTCGAATTATTCGGCTCACTGTCACTTTTATCTGACGTCAAATCGTTCCAATAATCATTCATTTGCAACTCTGAATGATACTGATCCAAATCAGTGGGCCAATAGTCATATGTCAAGGTGCGGAAAGTATCGCTCAGATTGATATTTTTGGTCACGATGAGGCTCTCCTGAGCATCAAATGTAACAAATAGGAGATTTCTGTCCGAGGTAACTAGTAATAACGTATCTGATGTATGATCCTCTGGAGAATTCTCTGAGGGTCTAATACCATTCGACGACTCTCTACGCGAGTCCCGACTGGCTATATTTGAGTCATCCAAACTCATTGGCGAGAAAGAATCGCGCGTGCCGTTAGATGACAGTGTCTCATTATTATATTCTGCAGATCCTGAGGCGGGTCTCCGTTCACTACTACGAAAACAAACGAAAGGCTTGACATTAAAGGGAATGACGAGAGAGGACACGATTTTACCGAACAAAGGAGTACTGTAGATAAGCTCCAGCTTATATTCAGATGCCGATATATTTGGATCATCGATGCCTATGGCATGTAGTTCAATGGATGCCTCCTAAACAAAACAGTTATTAGCATTCAGCAACATCACGCGTACAATTGCATACCTTGATAAATATAACTCCCTTGCGACCGTCCTGTAATCCAAATAAATGGATCTTGCTGGTAATAGGTGAGCGAGCAAGAGTACGCGATATCAAACCATACGGTGACAGTGGTATGAAGTCACTACTGTTATTATCTTCTATTGCCATTATGAGACCTGCTATATATAGCGCGTTATATCGTGACCTGTCTCTGTGGTTGTACGTGGATATTTCATGCTCCGGTGTAGATAATCCAGTGTCACATGCGGGTGTCTCATAAGCGAAACAGAAGCACTCCAGAGACACCTAAATCTCTGCAAATAGACTGAAAGCTCAAGTCACTGTCTTTAGGCTTGCGAAAATTCACTTTTTAAAAATGGAAATGCGATTGATAGCGTCTTACGCATAAATCATTATACTCTGGTTGCCCCAGCGACATACAATACTCACGCCAAATTAAACTTCGTATTTTCAAGCCCCGAGATACTCTCAGATACGCGCAAACGATAAATGACTTTACAATAAACGACAGGATCTAAGTGAACGAATTCTCAAGCCAACGAAGCAAATGAGATTTTGGATTGATAAAAATTAACTGAATTCTGTTATGGGTCAAGAAACCATCGGCCTGTCGCCCATCGAAGAACCGTCTCTGCAAGTTGAACTAGCAGCGGCTCCAGAGTCAGCACCAGGACCTCTTACAACACAGCAACCGGAAATCTTAAATGAGATTTCCAGTATAGTTCAGGCAGCTCCTGATAGGGAAAATTTGAAAATCAAAGATGACAGTGCCGATCTCGAGCATGAATCAACAACAAAAGCCGAATCATCGACAACCTCTCAGAAACGCACAGCTGCCACGCTAGATGGAAAACCAAAGAAACCAAAGACGAGCAAAAAAGTCAGCGCAAAAGATCAAGGCAAGAGTTCAAATAGCCGAGCAATTTCACAGGCTCCTGCTCCGAATACCGAAAAATCAAAAAGTTTGCAAAAGAACGGTAAAAAACAGAGTAAAGAAGACTACCAAGTTCCTATACGTTTGAATATTCCGCCGTACAAGCCGGAAGATCTAGTTGCAGTTCCTCGACCTCCGGCATTTCTGACACCGAACTTCTTCTCACGCGTCTTGATTCCCAATTCTGACCAGGAAATCGAATTATTCGCGACGGACGACCATCCGTTCAATAGACGTGGATTCCGGTATATTCCATGTGAAGCCTCTCCGAAATTTCCATTGTTAGGATACAGACAAATTGAGGTGCCACCATATATTCCCCGCGTTAGTTACGAAGATGCGAGTTCCCATATCTTAGTCGATCGAGAAACGTCAACGATCGTATCTACAGAGAAAGGATATCGAACAGCCAGAGCGAATATTGGCGTTCGAGAAGGAAAATGGTATTGGGAATGCCGAATCATCAAAGGAAATACGAGCGCAGATAATGGAAATGTCCGAGTTGGTTGGACTAGAAGAGAAGGTTAGTTGCCAGTGACTTGCCAGGTTTCTATTACAACTAACTAAACGAATTTGCAGCTTCT
The DNA here is from genome assembly GCF_038497685.1 of Kockiozyma suomiensis. Classification (NCBI taxonomy): domain Eukaryota; kingdom Fungi; phylum Ascomycota; class Lipomycetes; order Lipomycetales; family Lipomycetaceae; genus Kockiozyma; species Kockiozyma suomiensis. The sequence continues at coordinate 697,126 of NW_027117667.1, forward strand.
TTAGAAACACCTGTTGGCTTTGATGCGTATGGGTATGGCGTAAGAGACGTTACAGGCCAGAAGATGTACATCTCTCGCGGATCAGATTTTATGCAGGAGCCATTTAAGACCGGAGACGTCATTGGGCTTTACATCTCGCTTCCGCCTATTGCATATCAGGTGCAAGCTGCAACTGCAGCAAAGGGAAAGGTGCCACTGAAACACCTCAAAGACACAAAAACTCAAATTGTATCTAATGTAATTCGCGATCGCTTTCCTACCAAGTACAAAGGACAGCTATATTTTGAGCAATATGAGTGTGTTCCAGTGAAGCGCCTACAAGATTTGCTAAATCAGTCATCAAGTGAAGATGCTGTCGCAAAAGAGAAAGAGTTGAGAGATCAAGGACTAGCGCATTCCAGTATCCGCATATACAAAAACGGAAAATATATTGGGACACCATTTGAGAATCTGTTGCCTTTTCTACCGCCGCATAGTGCGCCATTAGCTAGTCCTGATGCGCGCGTTGCAGACGATGGACAACTGGGATATTACCCATCAATCAGCGTCTACCGAGGCGGGGTCGCGCAATTTAATTTTGGGCCAGACTTTGATTATTTTCCTGCCGATCTCAAGCATGAGATAAAAGTTTCCGATATCCAGAAGTCAGTTAGACCAATGTGTGAGCGGTATGAGGAGCAGATCGCTGAAGATATAGTATGGGATGTGATTGATGAGGCTAATTTAACGATTGATAAGGAGAATGAGGGAGAAGAGTCTGAAACCGGCTTGTCATAGTTGATGGATGCTACTAAAAGGCTGTAAAATAGAAAATGTGATTAATCTTTTGTAACAAAAGAGCAATTAAAACCAATAAGTATCCCAAATAACGCCCATCAAAGCTACCGACAATCCAATTTGTACCATTTAATCCACGAATTCCTTTAATAACTGAATCAGAATTTCAACTTCTTACCACGGTTAAAAAGATTTATACGCACCAACTGCCACACTAGCATATTATCCAAATCTATGGAACATCGTATCTCATAATCGAGCTGGTATAATTCAGAATTTATGATTCCGATATACTCTTCAATTTGCTCTTGCGTGACATCATCCTCGTTAACTGTGACAGAAATACTGTCATCACCACCTTGCTGTAGCTTATCTATAATCACCGAAATCAGTCAAAATATCTTTTTCAAACAGCCTTCACAAAGGCATACTTGACACCGTGATGATTTCAGCTAGAGCTCTCTTTAGTTGCGTCGCATTAAGTCTGCGCTGCGCTACGAAAGCCTGAACAAGTGCGCGATCAACCTCCGTCAGTGCCCGTTTCTCACTCGCCATACTCAAAACCCTTTTAAAAGCTGAGTAGAATTGTTCGAATACCAGATGTCAGAAAATTGCCCACTAAGCTATCGCTAGGCTTTGAGCTAGTCAACAACGCGCCGACGCGTTGGATGTTACCCGGATTGTGCATTTCTCGAAACTGACTAAGGTTCAGTAGAGCAAAGCGGATTACTCAGCGCGTTCAACCCCACGTAACTTGCTGCTCGCCTCAAACATCTTCAGTTTTCTTTCTCGCAAAGAAATTTTCAAATCACCAGCATATTTAAGGAATAATGAGTGCACGTATTTCCTCTTGTTGCATAAAGGTCAACACCGCTATACTTCGCTCTGCGGTGCCCTCAAAAAGAGTTTCAGCAGCAGCTATCCGACGGTGGTCAAGCATGTCGCCACGACCTCTCAAGCAAGTATCATTTACCTCACAGCAATCAGCACGTCGGTATATATCAGTCGAGACGCAGAATTCGGGTGCGCAAAAAACTTTCATGCCTACGAAGGCAACGCCTGCAGATGCGTTACCTAAAGTTCCTGCGATTACGAATCCGCGGAAGGATGAGAATGGGAAGGAAATGTTTGTCTATGTCACACCTCGGGCAGCGGCTGTATGTGGTTTTGCGTTATAGCATATATAATATGTGAATAGTACTGACGTTTTTCTATAGAAACTGTCGGAAATCAAGAAACATGATAATAATCCAAATCTGTTTCTGAGAGTGACCGTTGAGAGTGGCGGATGTCACGGATTCCAGTATTTGATGGGTCTCAAAGAAGAATATGATCCTAATGAAGACATGTATGCACTATTTTGAGATTTCAATACTACTGAGTTGACATTAATTTAACTTACTTAGAATTTTTGAACTTGATGGCGCCAAAATCATTATGGATGAAATGTCGCTTGGTATCTTGAAAGACTCTACGGTTGACTATACTACTGAACTTATTGGTAGTCAGTTCAAAATTGTTGACAATCCTAGAGCAAGTTCAAGCTGCGGGTATTTAAACCAATTTTTTTTTTTTCCTCTGAGTATTGACGACTAACTTGATGTAGATGTGGCTCGAGTTTTGATATCGATTTGAATATATAATATATCTTTACTCACTCTAACGAATGGCATAATACCGTAATGCTGCTTGTCGTTCTATTCTTGTTTATTTCCGTTCAGTTTCCGGTTAATTTTGTGTTCTCTTCTATATTTGATTTCGCTATTAACTCATTTTCTATTATTTTTGAGGCGTTGTTGGAAGGTCGGAAATTATTGGCACATAGATATTTCAAATGAATGAAATATATAGCTTTTTTTTCATTCTTTAGCGTTCATTTGGCATTTGCATATAATCTGATTTTGGTTTGTTGATAAAATGAATTGGATAAAAATATAAACTAGTGAATTGTAAAATTAAATATCGCAAAAACAAGCACAGCCAATTTCTAGAATGCACGTCAAAATAAAAAGAAGTTGAAAGAAGATATATTAAAGTACAGCAAAGTCAAAGACAGCTAAGCAGGAAGTGTCATTCGTATTCAAGGAAATAGAAAATGAAATTTTGAATAAATGTGACCTCTTGATCCGGGAACACTCTCCCCCTGAAAACTTACAACGAACATCTTACTTTACATACCATATCGCTTGATAACCATCCACAGACAGCACCATTATCTTCACTTCCTTTAATTACAATTAAGTACTTTTGTGAGGATATTGTGATATTGGTGCTACTGGAAGCGTAAGGCGTCAAAATGCCGTATAATATAGCGTGAGTGGGATAGTAATTTCTGATATGTTTTAATTTCACATTCATTGACTAGTGTATTCATATGTATAGAATGGCATGCGACTTTTTCTATCCACAACCGGGAGGTATAGAGTCACATATATACCAATTATCATCAGTGAGTTCTATTTACAGAGTAACGAAAGGAAGTATCTAACGCAGATATTGTTAAGAAACTAATATCACTTGGTCACTCTGTCATCATCATCACGCACGCCTACGGTTCGCGGTCCGGTGTCCGGTATCTGACGCACGGTTTAAAAGTCTATTATGTCCCTTTTTTCGTTTTATACCGAGAATCAACGATTCCATTGCTCTGGTCATTCTTCCCGATTCTTCGAAACATCCTCATTCGTGAACGGATACAGATTGTTCATGGACATGGCAGTTTGAGTACTTTGTGTCATGAAGCTATATTACACAGTAGAACGATGGGACTGAAAACTGTATTTACTGATCATTCACTGTTTGGATTTGCTGATCCGGGAAGTATATTGGGAAACAAGTTATTGAAATTCACATTAAGCGACATTGGTCATGTTATATGCGTTTCTCACACATGGTACGTACTACGCGTAATTATATCTCATGGTAATGCAGTTAAATCTAATACGAGAATGAAAATCTAGTAAGGAGAACACTGTTTTGCGAGCATCGCTTGATCCAAATATGGTCAGTGTTATCCCAAATGCTCTCGTTGCATCAAACTTCCTGCCAGACCACGCCAGGGCATCCTCTTCACATAGTATGTCTGTTATCACTGCAATATGCGAACAGTAATTCTGATTTATCAAAAATAGTAACGATTGTCGTGATTTCGCGGCTGTATCCTAATAAAGGCGCTGATCTGCTGACGGCCATCATTCCACGAATATGTTTGCAGCACCCAACAGTACGCTTCATAATAGCCGGCAGTGGTCCGCGAGAGATTGACCTTGAGCAAATGCGCGAAAAATATCAACTTCAAGAACGTGTCGAGCTACTTGGCAGCGTTAGGCATGAAGACGTACGGGATGTGATGGTTAATGGACATATTTATCTACATCCTACATTGACTGAGGCTTTTGGTACTGTCCTGGTCGAGGCAGCCTCGTGCGGGTTACTAGTCGTCACGACTAAAGTAGGCGGAATTCCCGAGGTATTGCCTTCGCACATGACGATTTTCTCTTCTCCGTCAGAGGACTCGCTGGTAGCATCTACCAGTCGCGCAATCTCATTGATCGAGTCCAAAGCGGTCGACACGTCTAAGTTCCACGACCAAGTAAAGAACATGTACGGCTGGCATAATGTCGCGCGCAGAACGGAAAAAGTTTACGATTTAATAGCCGACACGACAAATGAGCAGTTGGTAGATCGTTTGAAGCGATACTATGGCTGCGGTATTTGGGCGGGAAAGTTATTTGTAATGTGCGTGGTTATCGATGTTTTACTACTGCGCTTTTTAGAATGGCTATTTCCTGAAGCTGATATTGATCGAGTGAGGAAATGGCCTAGAAGACCTACGGATTATGCGATTTTGGCTGGCGAGAATGATGAGGTTGTAAAAGTTGAGTCTGAAGACGAGGCGAGCGGTTTGGCGGACGCTTCTTGGAAATAAAAAATATGTCCTTTTCCCATTATTCGTTTGCAAGAGAATATATTGTAAAAAAGATTACCCACATAAACTACTCAAAATAGAAACTATTATTAAAAGTCCTCAAAAATAACACAAGGGTACGCAAAACTACGGTTCGCAAGACTCATGAGAACTAGGGTTAGGCTTTTCATAAGCGAACTCGGCTTAATTCCATATTCAACAACGACGACAAAAGAGCGCAATATGTTGAACATTCATGTTTTGAGTAATCCAAGCTGATTATGCCACGTACACACAGTACTTTATAAAATTCAATATCAGGAAAGAAAGCGCTAGTAGCATGCAGTTCTGACTGCCAAATGCCAGAAAAGCTTGTGACATGTCTGAGGACTACAGGAATTCTGCAATGCGACAAGCGCCGCGCGATGGGCAGGACGAGAATATTGGAGATAGTACTGTAGACTCGATGAGGGGAATCAGTGAAGCTCTTGTCGCACCCATATCTTCTAGAGACGAGGACAATAATCGAAAGTCACTAGAAAATGACGTGATTCAGGGTAGAGCACATATTCAACGACACGAAATCGATAATGGCGACGACAATAACACACGGCAACTTGATGATCGTGAGAAGAATGAAGGGAGTGCGGAGAGTAGTTTACAATCAAGAGATTCAGTTAGAGGCATAAATGAAGTATTGGCTCCCTTATCCTCTATTGACAATGAGGATCTTAATCGAGAATCCTTAGAGAGCGAAGTACTTTCACAACCACCCAAAGCACCCCCAAACAAAGGAGGACATTATAAAGAAATATTTGAATGCATATGCTGGTTGATGTTCTTTTCAATATGGGGAACGCTAGCGAGACTGGGATTGACAGCTCTCGAAGGGTACCCTGGAGCGAATGTGCAGGCGCTTGTGTGGGTGCAGTTTAGCGGATGTGTAGTGATGGGGTGTCTATCTGAGACAAAAGATTTCTTTGTCGTTGGAGATGGGTGAGTACCTTGCTCAAAAGCTATATTTGTTTCTGCTACTGATGATATTGACTGATATAGTCGGAACTTGCAACTTTTTGTGGGGCTAACGACCGGGTTTTGTGGATCATTCACCACATTCTCGTCATGGATGTTCAGTACCTTTCTGGCAATGGCAAACGCTGCTCCAGATTTTTCTCGTCCTCGAGGATATTCGGTCATGGCACTTTTAGATGGCATCGTAGTCACTCTCGCGTTAGCGATTGGTGGTCTGCGATTTGGCGCTAATATAGGATATTTTTTGCGACACGGTATACGTCACGGGAAAAAAGACACAATATATGGATTCAGCAAAGTATCAGGTCGGCATGCTGTCCCATTCCTGCAATGTGCGTCAATAATACTGGGAATAGGAAGCTGGATTGGCGCTGTTTTGATGACTATATTTCAGACTGAGTGGCGTGGCGTGGCATTATTTGCGGTAACGTTTAGTCCAGCAGGTGCAATTTTACGATGGTATCTTGCCAGAAAGCTCAACTCACTTTATCCATCTTTTCCAATTGGTACCTTTACAGCAAATATCTTTGGTACAATTTTAATCGGATGCTTTTCAATAGCACAGCAAAGAGCGGCTGATTATAACTCTGCCACGGCCTGTCAAGTCTTGCAAGGATTGAGCGATGGATTCTGCGGTTGTTTGACGACCGTATCTACTTTTGTACTTGAATTACAAACACTTGAAAGACGGCATGCGTGGAGGTATGGCGCTGCTAGTGTGTGTTTGGGTATTATCGGGATGTGTCTTACTACGGGCGTTGATAATTGGCGATTTCGGAAGCATGTACAACTTGGGTGTTAGTTCTTTGTTTATGTATATATATATATGGTGCGGGATTTGAGTCCAGACAAGTGCAGTTTAGGTGATAGTTTTCTAATATTTTATTGCATATGTGGTGAGAATGGAATTGAGCTTGGAGACAGGAACTATCGTGTATAGCAAAGACTCCAGTTTCGAAGCGTATAATCAGTTAATTCCTACATGTCATTACCAGCAATCAAAATAAAAAGGAGAGAGGGAGATAACATAACGAATATACCAAAGCGCTAAAGTGAAATAAAAAGGAAGACCGTGCACTTGTGTTTAAGCGGATAGATTTATGCAGTCGGATGTCTTCGGCATAGGGTTTATACCATATAGAGAAACTCGACCAGTCAAAATCGTATTGTAAAACGAATTTGCGTTTCAATCATAATTGATTGAGAGAAGATATAAAATAAGTGTCATCAATAAACTATCTATAGTTTTTATCGACTGAATAGGATGCGTACGTTTCACAGAAAGCGCTGCTTATTACTTTCAATCTTTTTTCGGAGACTAGACTTTGGTAACTTTTCTTGACTATACATGACTAAACCGAAACAAAGCAATTCACGCCACCCGCATGTCCAAAATCTCGACCCGGTATTGTTTCTCTCTGTCGCATGTTCTTTGTCATGGTTAGATAAGGAATGTCAGCCAGCGGCTTGCAGTTGTAGCGATTTTACTAGTATATCTCCGAGGAGATAAAATTAAAAGAAAAAGAATAAGAAAAATAGGGGAGAAAAATAGAGACTGAACTAGGACATAGCTAGAAAGGAAAAAAAAAATAAATATAAAATCACCCCATGGCATTTAAATTCAGAGCATTAATATATAAAGGATATTTATTACGAAAAGCGAATTTCAAAACTAAAGAGACAGAAACTAGAGAAGAGAAAAAAAAGTATCAAACGCTAGAGCGAAAGAAGCTTAGCACCTAGAGTCAATCGGAAGAGGCGATACGGCAGGCATGCTCAACGTACTCATGCATACAAAGCTAGCGTAGAAGATCAACAACAAATACCAACGAAACCCTAGTAGAATAAAAGGCTTTTCTAAAGAATAAAATATGGCATATATTTTTTATAATGCATTAGATAAGAATAACAGATTGATCAACAAGCAAGAATATGCCATAGTATGTATAGCTGTAGAGAGATAGAGAGAGTACAGCAGACATCATGAGACAGACAGACGCATTACCGACCATGTACCCGAGTCTACGTTTCGAGTCGCAGACGGATGGAGGCAGCCACGGAACAAGCGAGCGAGGAATGCATGAATCACAGTAGTGCACATGCGTTAGAGAATATCTAGACCAAAATATATGAACTACACCGCACGAAAAAAAAAAAAATAAAATGGATGATATTGAAAGAGAAAAGTGCAAAGTAGAGTCTGGATGAGCAATGAAGCGGTGGTCCAGAACCAGGCTCGCAAAAAAAGCCCGAATCGAGGCGGGAGATGAAGCTTCGACGAGTTTTTAGTTTATTGACAGCAGACACAGACGCTCTCGACATCCTTCCAAACTGCGAATTTCACCGTTTGCAAAAAGCGAAAGCCAAAAGTGCAATGACTTTGTACTTTGAGTATCAGATTGTGATTGGCTCATCTGATAAAACACCCGCCTGGTGGAGCTAAAAGCGCGAAAAAAAAAAAGGCACCAGGTTTGGGCTCATGCGCAATCAGATAATCAACCGGCTGCCTAGAACGTGTCTTTTTAGAATACCCACTTTTATGCAGAATCTTTGTATGCTATTGCTCTGAGGTGATCGATTGTACACAGTTTATTCGTCTGTTGAGTAAACTATCGTTGACAATTAATCTTCTTTTGACGGAGCTTTCCGTAAAAGGTCTATTTCATTGCTTATCTCGATCTTGCCGAGTCGTCGGACATTCCTCTTTCGTCTTGCTCTTTATTTTGAGTTCGATGACAACTGCCATTCTTTTTTAAGTCTATATAGTTAATCATTGATTCATTCATCGACTGACACCTGCCTTCATCCATCACACTAGCCGCATCCTTCTTGAATAGTCTCTCCATTGTATCTTTTATCGTTCTAAAATCTATTTAAAAATTATAAAATACACAATTACTATTACTTATGGAATCTTGGAAGAAACAAACAAAATGAAACAAAAAAAGAAACAAAAAAAAAAAAAAAAAGCAAAAAGACATCGTAACGCAAATTCAAAGCGAGGAGTAACTGAACTCAAGCCATGTGCTCGTTCTTTACTTCGACTCGCCGCTCTCATCATCAAGCGGGATCTCTCCCATAATCTGAGCAACCTCATGCTGCGTAGTCTTGAGCTCCGAAAGACCGTACCATGTTAAGAATCCCATACCTAAGAATGCAGATACACAAGAAAATACCAGTGCGACAATTCCCCGCGCGGTGAATCCGGCCGGCAGCGCATTCGGCTGAACCTTCTCGCCAGTCAAGTCGAAATAGTTTTGCGTGTTGGCAGCCGCATTTCCTTCGTACGAGTAGCCACCAACCTTGCAGGCCTCCCAGTGGTCGTCGGGGATAGTAATACGCTCTCTGATTTGCAGAGGCGCCTCGACCAAGACCATAGCAAGACCTTGCTCAAGATGCCATTCGATATGGCAATGGAAGAACCACACACCTGGGTTATCGGCCTTGAATCGAATAACAAAGTATCCGTTAGGTCGCAAGTAAAGAGTGTCACGACGCATAGGGTACTCATTTCTGATTCCGGGGTTGGAAGCATCGTAAACAATAAAGTCGTCGTCAGAGTCCGAAGCATTTGAGCGCTCAATGACCTGGAATGCGTGACCGTGAAGATGGAAAGGATGAGTACCGGTGTCGCCATTGTTAATCACAATCTCGACTACCTCACCGTACTCAAACACATGAGCGTTGGTGTTTGAACCGTAGATGTATGCATTGACGGAGTCGTTTTCGGGAGCTGAGAGCACCGAGAGCAAAGTGGGTACTTTGGGAGCCACATAAGTGATATTGTTGAAGAAAGCATAATTGGCACCGTCTCCAAGATTGTCCATGACAACAGTAGCAGTCACCGTGGTGTCGGCCTCCCAGGTTTCCTCTTTGTCAACAGGGACAAGGTAGAAATCATCATAAAAGTCAAACTCGTCGATTATAGCCGCGTCAGGAAAGTCGCCTTCGGTGTCGTAGGTGATCCATCCAGTAGTGTTGTAGTTCAAAGTGTCGGGTAAGTTATCAAGCATGTTGAGATCGAACGAGACCATGAATGGGAAATTCTCCGAAGTCGAACTCTTGGTCTTCAGCAAGATGGTGTAACGTTGCGCGACGGTGACATACAGCATCGACGCCTTCTGGTTCTCGACATAAATACCGTCGACCTCGACAATCTCAAAGTCATGGCCCTCGAACCAGATGTATTGAGAAACAAAGCCACCAATGTTGATGATGCGGATCTTGTAGGTTGTGTCTGGCTTGACAACCCACTGCAAGTTCTGGGTATCGTTCAAAAGACCGGCGTCTAAAAACAAATCACAAAACCAGTTAGTAGTCGAACTGCGAACAATAAACTTATAAAAGCAAGAGAAAATAACCCACCAGGGATAGGCTCGGCTCCGGTAGGGTTCTTGAGAGTAAGGAACTCATTCTTGACAAGCCAGTTTGCCTCGTCATGATACCAGTCCGACATGGTGAGGTAAATATCCTCATCATACTCATCCTTGAAGGGCTCGTCGTCGTCGTAAATCAAAAGCGGACCACGGAGACCGTTGACGTACTGCGCCTTCCAGTGCGAATGATACCAATAACTTCCGACCTGATCGAGTGTGAAGTTGTAGATAAAGTTGGACCCATCAGGGACAGGGCACTGAGTGACCATAACCGGGCCGTCCATCTCGTTTGTACCATTCTGGTACAGACCGTGAAAATGAATCGAGGTCGGCTGTCCGAGGTTGTTTGTGATGTTGACGATAACACGGTCGCCGACCTTGCCCTGGATAGCTGGTAAAGGCCAAGCACCGTTGACGCCGACAACAGAACGATCGTAGAGTTCATCTGGATTAGCGTTCACCCAAGAGAGAGTCCAGTCATACTGCACGGTTTTAGCGAGGACGGCCGAGGCAGCGGTGAATGCGCCGGCGATAAAAGGCGCGAACCTCATTGCAAAATACAGCAAAGAAGGGAAAGAGAAAGAGAAAGAGAGAGGGTGTGAGGGTAGGGAGGAGAGAAGAGACAACAAAGGAAAGATAGCCGACTAAATACAAGCAGGACTGACAGGCGGGTATTTTTTTTTGTAGAGTTTTATGAGAGTGAAGTCGTGGGCTGGAACTAGAGAGTCCGTGCCAAAAAGGCCAGGCCTGGCGATGGTCACTATCGAAATGCTAATTTTCGACAACGGAAAGACTTGGTTTTTGCGGCGCCGGTAATCAGATGGGGTTAACTTATTCGGGTTGGATTGAGTTTAGTGGGACAGTTTGAAGACAGCCTAGTACGACGGCAAGAGTACGTCTAATTACGTCTAATACACTAGCAATAGAAGCAATTACAATAATATTGGCAGTAATGATGATAATAAATGAAATTGGCGATGTATTGCTGAAGCGGTGCAAGGCCAAGAAAGCTGTGGCTCTGTGCCAAGAAGCACCTGCCGAAGCCCTCACCCAAGCGAAATGCTTGGCCGATTCTTCCGACATTGAAACATCCAAGAAAGAGTAGAAACGAATAGCTAGGATAGAGACACTGAAAGATTGGAGACCACCTTCAGGCAAAGTATACCTCGACCACAGTCTTTCAGATTGGTATTCGGCTTTATTTACTAGTAGATTTTTGCTTGCGGACTGATCACGGAAACCAAAACACGAAAATGCCGCAATTGGTTACTTGTCCTGCTTCAGCCATTCAATCAGGCTACCATCGCTACTTCCTTTGTCAATTTCTTTTACATACTCCTCTCTTTTATGATACGGTTGAAGTGATTGAATTGTAAAGCATTCAAATCCAACCGACCTCTCTCGCTTTTCTACGTCTATCAGAAATTCTTGGCCTGCTTGGCTGCCGCTCTCTAAGCCTTTGGCCTGCATCTAGCAGAACCTTATCTCAAACTCTATTTTACACTCATCTCCTCAGCGGCATTTTCGCACGCATCCCGCCTTTGCTGCCGGATTCCTTCAAACCACGTTTTGGGATATCTCTTCTCTTTGAAATCTGGTACGTTTTTTGTGTCGCTGGCGTGCGGCAGTTGTGTGCTTTATCCCCTGAAATTGGGCACCCCTGAGGCCATGTCTTGTCATTTACTTCCTCGCCTATTTATTCTTGTCGACTATAAGCATTATCCTTTGTTATTTACTTTGCTCGTATATTTGAATGCTTATTCTCATTTGTATTTTAGTTCTCATTTGTATTTTGCCGGCCTTGCTGTTGCTTCCTTCTCTGTATGAAGGCCTATGTACTAGACCTACGCTCATTTGTTTATACGCTTCATATATATCTAAACATCTAGCGTTCTCTACTCTTTTCTCTACTCTTTTCTTTACTCTTTTCTCTATATCATCCTATTTTGTTTCTTTTCAGCTCTTTCTATTTTATTTCTTTCTTTCTTTCTACTCTATTCTTTCTCTTCGAAAAAATCAGAGGACTCGGTCTGCCCCTGAGCCGCGTACTATCGGTTTAGGGGAACTGGCTCCTGTTCATTACTATTGTGATGCGACACAGGACGCGGCTGTGCCGCCATTGATGAAAGCTTATTGATTTTGCGTATACTGCGCTTTATTTCGTGTTTGCTTTATTAGTAGTTGCAACATGAGAGAATGGCTGCTCTTTTCAAAGGCGTTGAGAGTCAGTGTAGGGTTTTTTGCAAAAGCAAAGAGATGCAAAGTTTGAATTTGGCGGTGAGTGCTTGGAAGATGCAAAGTGCAGTCTTGGCGAAAGCTTGGTTTTGGATGCCAAGTTGCCGATCATGACTCCAGTTAGCCCTGCTCCTTTTTTCTCTATTACTTTGATGTATAGAGACAACCAACTCGTGTCTTTTATTAAATTAAAGTATCCTGACAGTTGTAATGCTGATTTCCTTTAGAGTTGTAGTGAGATAATATACAAATGTACAAATCAGTGCAGATTGATTTTAGAGTACAGATATCGTGGCATATTTGCTTGCAGGCTTATTTCTGTTTTCAGGTCCTATTCAAATATCAAAGATATGGTTATAAAAAAATAGTAAAGAGATTATATTATAAATTTGCAAAAAATTACAAGGCGTTGAGGAGTACTTATTCTACTAGTCGCACGCACTACTTCAACCCAAAGAAAACAAAATACACGCAGACACGCACAATCGCATTCACTTAGAAGGTACAATATTACTTTGAATCACTAAGCTCATCATCGAGAGGAATTTCTCCCATAACCTGAGCGACCTCATGCTCAGTATTCTTGAGCTCAGACATACCGTACCAGAGAATAAACGCCATACCGACAAACGCCGCAATACACGAAAACACAAGCGCAACAACTCCCTTGGTCTTGAATCCTGCCGCAATAGGTACAGGCTGAACAGGCTCGCCTGTTAAGTCCGTGAGATCGACGGTATTGGCAGCGGCATTACCCTCGTATGAGTATCCACCGGCCTTGCAAGCCGCGTAATGGTCCTCGGGAATAGTCCACTTTTGTATTTCGAGCGGTGCCTCAACGAGGGTAAGCGCAAGACCTTGCTGCAGATGCCACTCGATATGACAGTGGAAAAACCACACACCCGGGTTATCTGCTCGGAAACGAAGCACAAAGTATCCGTTCGGGCGAATATAAACAGTATCACGACGCATAGGGTACTCATTAATAGTTCCCGGGTTGGAAGCATCGTAAACAACAAACTCTTCATCAGACGCAGACGCCTCCGAACGCTCAACGACTTGAAAGACGTGACCGTGAAGATGGAAAGGATGCTTACCAGGATCGGCGTTGTTGAGCACAATCTCAACGACATCCATGTGGTCGAGGATAAAAGTGTTTGTGTTTGAGCCGTAGATGGTAGCATCTGTGGACTGGTTGCCAGAGCTCATGACGGAGAAGAGGGTGGGCACCTTGGGCGCGACATAGGTGATGTCGTTGAAAAAGGCGTAGTTGACACCATCGTTAAGATTGTTCATCGAGACGGAGACAGTGATTGAGGTGTCGGGTTCAAAAGGAGCCTCCTTCTCGACTGGGACAAGGTTGAAATCGTCAAGGAACACCCACTCATCAATCACAGCCGCGTCAGGGAACTCTCCGTCTTCGTCATAGGTAAGCCATCCGGTGACGTTCCACATCAAATCGTCAGGAACCGTGTCAAGCATGTCGGTATCAAAAGAGGTCATGAAGGGGTAATTTGTCGACGTGGAGTTTTTGGTCTTCAACAGAACGGTGTATCGCTGCGCAACAGTGATGTAGATACGGTCGGTCGTGTAAGGCTCGACGTAGACACCATCGACTTCGACGACAGTCACATCGTGCTCTTCAAACCAAATGTACTGCGACACCAGAGCACCCATGTTGATGAGGCGCAATTTGTAAGTCGTGTTGGGCTCAACAATCCACTTGTAGTTTTGAGTCTCGTTGAGAAGTCCATTGTCTATAAATCGTGTAAGCATGCGTATAAAGGATCTCATATATTTGAAAAGATTCGACTCACCAGGAATAGGCTCAGATCCGGTAGGGTTAAAGAGAGTAAGGAACTTGTTGGCCGACAACCAGGGAGTAGGGTCGTGGTAGTAATCAGCAACAGTGAGGTAAGTGTCGACATCATAGTCATCAGCGAACGGCTCATCAGGATCGTAGACGAGGAACGGCGCACGCAGACCGTCAGGATACTGCGCAGAGTAATGCGAGTGATACCAGTACGTACCGGGCTGGTTGACGGTGAAGTTGTAGATAAAGTTGGAGCCTGAAGGAATAGGGCACTGGGTGACCCCGACTGGACCGTCCATGAAGGATGTAGTATTTTGGAACATGCCGTGGAAGTGCAACGCCGTGGGCTCGTCAAGATTGTTTGTGACATTCACAATAACCCGGTCATGTATGTTGCACTTAATCACTGGCGGCGGCCATTCACCATTCACACCAATGGTCGGACGGTCGTACTCGCCATCAGGGTTGGCAGTGACCCAGCCGATGGACATGTCATACTGAACAGTTTTGGCGAGGGCGCCAGAAGCGGCAACGAGACCCGCGAGAAAAGAGAAACGCATGGCAAGGAAAACTGCAAATAAAGGAGCTGTAGAGGGAGAAAAGAATGAGAAAAGAAAGACAGAGGCGGATGAGGAACGGCATATGAAGCTCCGGCAAGAGGAAGGCCCGGCCCACGAGAGGCGCGACACAGGGCATCAAGGTTTTAGAGTGTGTCGAGAGCAGCGTGCGGCTGTAGAAACCGCGGTTTGGATCAGATAAGTTTGGGCGGTCTAGGCCAAGCTCAGGCGAGACGGTGCCAAGAGAGCGTCGGAAAGAGAGTGCAGAGAGAAATAGAGAAGAGAGAGTGCTTGTTCCGATGCAAAATACACAACATACAAGTAGTCCAGCAATAACAACAATAACCACAATAACCACCGCAATAGTCACAGCAGTAACAGCAAGATGATCATCATATACTAAGCAATGATATTCAGTAAATAATAGTAAAAAACAGTCTCGATGCTCAAGCAGCAACCTACCAACACAGTCTAGACCTCTTCCGTGGAAAATGCATTTTAAACTTCTTTCGTGTCGCACGTACCTTTTTAGACTTTCCCTTCGCTACGCCTCGTCGTCTTCTCTTGCTCTCTCCTGCTCTCTTGCCTATAAGCCGGTCGCGGTCCTCCTCCGCTCTCCTACTCTGCATTTAGTGCTTCTCTCTCTGACAGACTAGTTCACAATGGCGAACAACGTCTTTGAAGTCTCCGTCTTCTTCATGTAAGTCCTCTTGCCATCCTCGTCTTTCTCCGCTAATCTCTCTTGTCTTCTTTTCTCCTAGTGTCTTTCGAGAAACCCTCGAAGCCTCTGTAATTATCTCCGTCCTTCTTGCTTTCCTTAAGCAGGGTATTGGTCGCTCTGCTGATGACCCAACCATCTACAAAAGACTCGTCAAACATGTCTGGATCGGGTCCGCCATAGGCTTCTTCTTCTGTCTTGTCATCGGTGGTGCCTTCATCGGTACCTGGTACTCTCTTGGTCGCGACATCTGGGGCTCTTCCGAAGATATCTACGAAGGTGTTTTCTCCCTTATTGCCACCATCATCATCACCATCATGGGACTTGCCATGCTCCGTCTCAATAAGCTCAAGGAGAAATGGCGCGTTAAAATCGCCGAAGCTCTTGAGGAGCGCAATCATTACGGCAAAGGCTGGTTTGCGCGTTTTTCCCGCAAGTACGCAATGGCTATTCTTCCTTTTATTACAGTCTTGCGTGAGGGTGTCGAAGCTATCGTCTTTGTCGGCGGAGTGGCTCTGTCCTCTCCTGCCAAGGCGTTCCCTCTCCCCGTCATCTGCGGTCTTGTTGCCGGCTCTCTTGTAGGTTATTTGATGTACAAGGGTGGTGACTTTGTCAAAATCCAGTACTTTTTGATTGGTGCAACTTGCTTTCTTTATCTCGTCGGCGCTGGTCTTTTCTCCAAGGCTGTGTGGTACCTTGAGTTCTATCAGTGGGTCAAGGTAGTTGGTGAAGGAGCTGCCGAGTCTGGAAATGGCGCTGGCTCGTACGACATCCGCAAGTCGGTCTGGCACGTCAACTGCTGCGATCCCGAGACCTCTGGAGGCTGGATGATTTTCAATGCTCTATTCGGCTGGCAGAACTCGGCCACTTACGGCTCCGTCATCTCCTACAATCTCTACTGGATAGCTATCATGGTCGCTGTTGTCCTTCTTCTGTACAAGGAGAAGCATGGTTACTATCCCTTGTTGAAGTCCTGGACTGAAAAGCATGACGCCAAAAAGATTGCCAAGCGCAGAGCTAAGATGCAGGCTCGTCAAGCCGCCGAGACGGCAGAGGGTAGCATGGAAGAGATCAAGACTTCCGTTTAAGTGCCTAATTTGCCGTTATTCTATTGCGCCTTCTGTTACCCTGTTCGTGTATGTGATATCCGTATATTTGTATAATTTTATTACACCCGGGAATCATGCTTGTGTAATCACGAGCTGTGGTATTTTGTAATCGTTCATAATTATTTTATCTTAATAAATTCTTCATATTTGCCAAATGCTTGAAACTTTTGCTGCTTGTAATTTCACCCAAGAGTTGCGGTTAAGGTAAATAAAATAAACTTACATGGTAACATGAACCTTGTCGTCCGCTGTCAGAAGGCTTGACTTTCGGATTAATGTCGCTCTTGTTGCCCAGGGTATTACGCTTGCTGTTAAAAAGGTGTTGAAATTGGAGTCTGATGTCTGAAACTTGTCTTTATGGCTATTTGGATATTGCATTATCTTTTAAAGTTTAGATAATCTGATAAATTATCCAGATCATCAGATAGTCATCCAGATCCGCAGATAATCAAAGACCAAGTCCGTGTCGAGTCAAATTGCACGTTATCGCAATTAAGAATGTCCATTGTTCTCTTGTCATTTCATGCACACATTGTGCCTAAGCAATCGAGAAAAAAGGATATCAAGAAAGTTAGGAATATTGCTCGTTTCTGGGCAGGGGAATGCTCCAGACACGTGAAATATGCTCACGAGCCGAGTATTTATTTGCCTGCTTTAAGAAATCGCATTTTGACAGATCGATACAAGTGAAAGAGCCAATTTTATACTGCATGTTTCATACGCAAGCAGCAGTTCGAATAACTCTCACGTTACACTACCAAACCGTTTTGTGCTGTACATGGTGGTTGCAGAGATGTGAATGAGTTAGAGCGCTGAGATTATCTTATTCGGATCGCTAGGTTCATCATAGATCACGTGAATAATCAAATCTATAACCTCGTCATCTTATTTGAGCTCTTAATGTGATTCACAAAGTAATTGATATGGTAATGACAGCTCTATCTCTTCTACAAACATATGTGGTAGTAAAAATAATGTAACTGATACGCTTTCGTTGTCAGAATATAATCGACTATGCCAGCTCATTGCTTCAGCACAACAAAAGTATAGTTTATTTTATTGCTTACTGGTAAATTATATAATACAATAACTTTAATTGGTAAGCATATCTATAAAGAACTGTTGCCTTGACAACCAAAGAAAACTTTATAAAGTCAACAAGCAGAGTGTAAACAATGCGCCGCAGAACCAATAAATCGTCTATGACAGATGCGGCATAGGACCTAGGCAGTACTTACTTTTTATCTCTTCTGTTGTCACTTTTTTGGATTACTTCAACTATCACTTGTTTTTGGAATCCGGTTAGCGAAACAAAATTGCAAAAGATAAAGATGGCGTCGACTTCTCAATCGACTGCTAGCTTTGGCCCGCATGTCACGCACGTAAACGGTCAACTGACGCCAACAAAACAACGTCTCAACGTGGTGGCAACAACCAATACTAATCCCGACCTCGCTCGTCGCTCATCGAATCCACTTGTCGAAGTATCATCTACTGATTCGCGCCGAAACTCGCCTTCAACCGTTGAACATAATCGTGCTTTGAAAAAGTTGGAAAACGAATCGATGGCCGAAGTTATTCTCAAGAATCCGAATTATGAGATGCCTACTCCGGTCAAAATTCCAATAATTGAGCCTCCTATTGAGACTGCAGAAAACCGACCAGATCTCTCTCCCCGAACAAAGCAATTAATGAGCTTCTGGCACGAAAAAGAGCGCGAAGTAGTCAAACCCGCAAACTCAAACGACAATAGTCCCATTATCAGCAGTCGTGTGCGAAACAGCATCTTTCTTCAAACTTCGCCTGCTGCAAATAAGAATGGCTATACTTCGCCCGGTAGACCGCTTCCGGCGTCGCCGACAAAGCCTTTGAATTTTAACAAGGCTAAGAGTAATATCGATGATGTTCAGCAGCTGCAGGAACCGGAGCAACAAACCGAGCAAAACTATGTGCGTCCGCTTAATCTGGAGAAAAGGTCGTCTCTCCTCTCGACTTCTGGATCGTTGAGATCAAAGAAAGTCACTTTTGAGATGGCGCCTCCTCAGGTATTAGAATTCGAGACCGGTCAAGAATTCTCGTCTACTTCACCTACTTCAGATGAGACTTCACTCAACGCACAAGATGGATCAGAGCGGCGTCACGAACTGTTTCCACCTCCTACTCATCGAATCGAGCGGCCTTCGTCGCCGCTAGCAAAATATAATTCTCAGGATGGTCTGCGTCCGCAGCGCGCGTCTAGTATTAAAGGGGCACGGCCATTGCCGGTTCTGCCACCTCGTCAGGCTGCAGCTGAAGTTGCGACGACGGCGACACCGCAAATGTCTAATGTTGAACTACGTCGCAATCCTAGTGTAGCTTCAGAATATGATCCAATTGACTTGCTGGATGCTTACAATGACTCTGACTATGAGCTCGAGATGGCTACCGTTAAAGAGGAGGATGAGACCGAAGCTCAGGAGCGGATTTCTGTAAGAAATTTAAAGAATGATGAATTTAATCTTCAAGACAAGGAGACAGACGAGGAGGAGCCTATTGCTGCACCTGATGTTCTTGAGTTTATAGCCTCTGAACCTGAGACAGAAGTATTCGAGAAGACTACTGCCGAAGAGGAGCCTGTTACTGAACTTGATGATCAGCTTCAGGGATTGAAAGTCAGTGAGGATCAGAATGAAGGACAAAAAGAGGATGCGAAGGATTTGAATCAACTTCCAGTATCTGACAATGACGAGCGGATTCAACTGGAAGAGAATATGGAAGATGGACAAGGCCTTGAGGACACAGACACTATTTCGGACATTGTTCCGGACAACGATGATGAGCAAGGCGAGGATATTTTACAAGCGGCATTAGCCGACTTCAGATCTTCACGAGTGGAAGAGATCAAGAGTGAGCCTAAGATGATGATGACTAAAAGCTCCTCAACTGGATCATTCATGGATCTTCCATTTGAGTCCGATGAGAAAGAAAGTACTCTAGGTTTTGACGAGTATCTTAATTCAAAATCATTCTTGTCTCGTGATTGGTCTCAAAGTAATCTGCTATTTGATCGGCCCGAGGATGAGCTTGATACTGCCGTCTTGATGAATCTGCCTAAGGGTCGAGCATCTGCCATTCAGACAATCAAGTCATCATCAGGCGCTCGAACGCGGCCAAGTATGACTCCTGGAGATATTCGCGCTATGGCTAGTGAGGTACGAAAGGCCAGTATCGAATCTGAGGAACGGAGATTTCTCGATTTGCCCGATATCAGAGATCAGTTGCCTGGATCACCTACTCGGAAGCATCGATTTTTAGATCTAGATTTTGGAGAGGAGGATTCGTTCGACTTGGACAAGGAATTCGATCAGGTTGTGGAAATTCAGAATGTGAGTAAATTTAAATATCCTCTTGTTTATCATTTGATGCTGATGACCTTTGACTGAATAGCGGGGATACTTGATGCGACAAAATACTAAAATTGTGTATGCTCGCGCAATTTCAGATTTTCCCGATGAGAATCCAATGTTGGAGAAGATTTTAAACATTCCCGGTAGAGGAGCGGCCGCTCGTGCTATGGCAGATGCTCCGAGTGCTACTGATATTCCGGTCAAAACTACGCGAAACGTTCCTCTTGTGCCTCCTACAAAGTCTACTTCCACGCAACAGATCAAGTCTGCACAGAAAAAAGTCAAGATTCAGAGCCAGTCGATGATCATTGACGATGAGCCAGTAGTAGAGACTGCAACTCGAGCAATTAGCTCTCGTGCGCTGAACGTGATCCCTGCTAATGTCCAGGAAATTCTCAAAGATCCTGCTGAAGCCGTTGATCCCGCTGACCGCGGCCGGTTGTTTGTCAAAGTCCTTGCTTTGAAGGACATGAAGTTGAATTATGATGATGAAGGTATGCCCTTTTTTTTTTTTTTAGCTGGTGCAAAAAGATGGAAGCTAATGAGGAGATAGAATCACAAGCGTTTTTTACTCTCACTTTGGATAATGGTATTCACTGCGTCACTACTGCTCACATGAGTCTGAGTAGAAATGCGCCAATTTACCAGGAGTTTGAATTGATTGCTAGCGAGGACCTTGAATTCATTTTGACGTTGAAGGTTAAAGTTAATCACACGTCCTCGACATCGCGCTCACCGTCGCCAACTAAGCGCAATAGCAAGTTTGGATTTGAAAAGTTGTTTAGCTCGCCTAAACGCCGTCTTCTTGTGCAGACTCACGGTCGTCATTCGTCGGTTGACACTTCGTCATCTAAAAACTCTATAGAGAATATGCTTGGAGCAGATGGATCGTTTGCGCGCTCGTATATCTCTTTGCAACAGATTGAAAAG
Organism: Kockiozyma suomiensis; assembly: GCF_038497685.1. Lineage (NCBI taxonomy): Eukaryota > Fungi > Ascomycota > Lipomycetes > Lipomycetales > Lipomycetaceae > Kockiozyma > Kockiozyma suomiensis. The sequence goes on from NW_027117667.1 coordinate 717,966, forward strand.
GAAGTCAACATGACGTCGAAGATCCTGGAAATCCCGTGCTATAACGAATGGACAAAGCCTGGCATTGACGGTACCAAGCCTAGTAGTGCGCAAAAAATCAAGGCAACTCCGTACCCGGTCGGCAAGATCGTGCTGCAGCTTTTGTTTTTCAAAAAGATGTATCGATCGCAGGAAGTGCCGCGGAGTTTGAACGCTTGCTTGAGAATGCTGAAAGAGTAAGGCAAGTAATGTGAATGTGAGTGTAAATTTTTATTTTGTAAGAGTTTGGTAAATTTCAAACATTTCTGTACTGGACTAGTAAATTCGCTCTTTTTTGTTTAATGTGCTTTTTTTGGTTTGTATGAAATGGTTGAGAGAGAATGAGCAGTTATAATAATACAGCGTTAAGCAACCAGTATATCAAGTCTCAGCAGAAGCCCTTTTTTTCTCCTCAGTTGCAACTTTTAAATAACATATCTCTATAATACAAAAAAAAAAGAAAAACCTTTGCTACTTTGCCTCACTTACCAACAACAGGCTCCACAACAGTCTCGACGACAACCTGCTCACTCTGCACGACCGCCGTCGCATCATCTTGTACCGTAACCGCAGAATCGTCATCCAATAACAACCCGTCCAGAGCCGCAGGCGGCATGAATCTTTCTAATCGCTTCCATGTCTGTTGCCATAATTCTAATTTGAGCGGATCATTTGCGGCTTTATTGGGATGGACCAAATACGCGGTCGAACTCATTACCAGCAAGACGTTCTTGATCGACTCTGCGACTGCTTCCTCTAGATTATCTCGAGGGCTGCTATTCATCAATCTGTCCATCATATCCAGGATTCGTAGCCACAAATCAAGCATGCCTTGCCATCCAGACATTCGCTCCAAGTAATATAAAAACACTTTACACAGTAATGAGGCGGCTTGAAGGCGCGTCTCGCCCATTCCGCGCGGATCAGATTGATATACTTCTGGACGTAACAGACCAGATATTAATGGGAAAAGTACGGCGTCAAAAATGGCCGTCCATTCGAAATCGTCGTAGGTGGCTGAGAGTTCGGGGGAGAGAAGCGTGCGCTGTAAAGAACCAAAAGATTGTTGGCGAACCTCGCGGCACGCATTCAGGCATTGTAAAAGTAAACCGTCTAAAATTGGGAACCAAAACGTTGTCCAGCCTAGTTGACTGTTTGTTAGTATTCCACTTTTATGTATTAAATAATAGGAAGAAAAAAAGATGCAAAAAGTGGAACAAACCTTCATCCTGACTCAATTTAGACTCTTCAACAAGTTCTTGGACGTACACTCGAAACTCGTTGATCATCTTCACAGCCTTGACGGCACGGACAATGATATCAGTATACGGCCTCTGCATACCCGGATATGTCCCCGAAGCAACAGCAGCATTAACTTCCGCCGCTGTCATGCGTTTGCCGTTTACCATCGCCGTTCCTCGCAAGATGTCTTCACTATTTCGTCCGCTGTTTCCGCTGGATCCCGACGTTGGCTTGCCTAGTGTGCTATAATTTCGACGATCTTGTCGGCTGGCAATACCGTTATTCCGAGTCTGTACTTTACTTGTCACAGGCGGCGTCGCTGAACGACCAGTCCAGCGCGCACCGCCGCCGCTGACGCCGCCGCTTCGCTGATCAGACCGTTGCTCCCAGTCGCTTCCAATACTTCCCGCAGAAGCAAACGTTCCAAGCAAATCAATAACTGCCTGGAAATTCTCGCTCGTACGAATTAGTGCCAGAGTAGGTCTATAGTCTTTTTCATCTCGTGCTTCCAGTTCATCGATATCCGTAAACCCGGTGATCTCCTGTGCAAGTTCGAAGATTAACGGTGCAGCCTCCGAGTTTTCTTGCAAAGCCTCGAGAGTTTTCCAAAACGCCTGCTCAGGAGTATTTAGAAATGCCGATTTAATCACTTCAGGCGCACTTCGGAAGCAATGCACGAGAGCGAACGCGACAACAGAATCAGTCTCTTTCAAAATATCACCGCTAACACCGGCAATACTCATAAACACCTCGCCGCAAAGGTCCTTAAGTATGTCTAGTCGCTCTGGACTAGGCTCAGAATTATATTCGCTAATTACTTTCCGTAGAATGGCTAGCATGTAACAGGCAATCCGTCCAATGACGATAGAATGTGTGTTCTCTGCATTGCTTAGAATGGTTTTTAATGTACTCATCAAGGTGCCTCTGAGTTCATTCAAACAAGCAGGATCCTTGGCAACTAAACACGTGGCCATCTCAAGGACATAAATACTCAAAGGCGCACTCGATGGAACAGCCTTCTTGTCTGAAGACGACGATGAAGCTAGCGACGACGCATGAAGAGAGCCACTATTCAAAGCCGGGTCAGACGAGGTTTCAATTGATAGCTCATCACGGACTGTCGTAAACGGTCGTTTTTGCTGCAGCAATTGCGCTTCTTCAAGTAGAGAGTTTATCATAAAGCCGACTTTTACTGGATCAAGAGCCGAGATGTTGTCAAAAATCTCGCTCAAATTGCATGAATTCACACAGTCGACTGTGCACAATGTACTCTCAAGTTCCTCATCAGTTGGTTCTGGTGGGCTATCGACGGCATAGCTCGAAAGATAAGATGACAACGTCGAAAAAATACTATTATCCTTAGCATCATTCTTTTTGATAACATTTCCAGCATTGATCTTTGGAATCGAAGGAACATCAAGTTTGTCTTGTAATTCAGAAAAATAGGGTGAAATCAGAGAATTGGTGAAAAGATTCAACCAAATATATAGTATATCGCGCCAGCCCGCCCGCACTAGATGCTCGTTTCCGCGCACAACCCGAAATAATACAACAGTAGCCAGCTGAGCCTTGTAGTTGCGACCAAAACGTACCGATAATTCACTGACGGTGATACTGCTTCCGTCGACCTGGATCTCAGTCGAGTCAGCCGCGCTGTTAATCATTGGTTCAACTGATAAGGTAGAAATCTTGGACAAGCAAAGAATGATATAATCTAGCACTTCATAAAGTCCATATCTCGTAGCAATCTGAGCACAGTGATCAAATCCAGTAATGACACGCATAAACACCATATCATCCGTCGCTGACGTAAAAACGTACGCCAGAGTAGCTACAACTGGCTTCCACGTCGCGCGAAACATTTCTGCATCGTACGAGTTGGTGTCCTGGCACACTAACATTTGACCAGCAGAGTGCGCTTTCTGTAAAAGTCCTTTCCAAGCATAATCAAATCCTGCCCGGTTGTCGTGCTCTGAGGGCATGATGATTTCATTGTGCTTGATTGCATTGTAAATTTCGTCGAGATACTCGACAGCAAAATCTTTGTTATCATTAACTGACCTCAAGTTATTTTTGTACTGCTCAAAAGTCATTCTGTTCTTCACTTGGGGATTATGAAGATCGGTATTGAGCAAAATGATAGAATAACTAAGTACAAACGCAGCATCCTTGTTCGCAACATCTTTTGGCGAGAACTCACAATAGCGCTCTGAAAATTTCTCAACAATCCGCTCAATCTGCTGGGCCTCACCTGGAAGACGGAAACTCTCAAGCAACTCCCTCAAAGCAACGTCAATTCGCTTGCCATCAAACTTAAAGCTGTCAATGAAGCAGTTCATGATATCTTTATTTGACGGTTTGGCAACATATTCACCAAGCAATTTTTTGTTGATACGTGAGGTATTGCGTAAAAATGACGCGACAGACTTTGGATCGTTGCCATCAGTGATAATCCCATTCTCTACTAAAAACTGCAGGCCTTTCTTTGGATCTTTGTTGAATTTCTCGGTCCCGCGAATAACGAGCTGCTTCTTGCTTCGGCGTTCAATCAACTCTTCGGCCGTGGGATAGTCCTTTTTATCATTGGGAGCCAAGTCCAAGCGATCAGCTATAAACGACACATATGACAGTAGAGCGTCAAGACACAAAGGCGGTACATTAGGTGTAGTCCATATAGCTGCATCAGGAAACGCATTCTGTTGATATGCATGATTAGCAATTAGTGTAAAAACTGTAAACTCTGCTCACTACTCACCCGGCTTAGCATTCCAACAAGATCGGTGCATAAATCCATACGCTCGACATCGCAATCATAATTTACAAATAGGTCAACCATAAAACTCGGTATCCGCGCAAGACCGCTGAGATACTCGACCATAGCTTCTCTAGCTTCGGGTCCGCGCATGCCACCTTCCATCCCCAATTTCTGCCGCTCCTTCACTGGAACTGGAGTAGTTGTGCCAGAAGTACTGCCCGTGGTAGCTGTTGATGCTGACCGCTGCAAAACGGTAGGCGTGGAGGGAATGCCTTCGTATAAAATCGGATCTACTCCGCTCTCTCTTGGTATTTCTACTCGCAAATGGAGACAAGAAATTACATACGAAAGTAACAATTCTTGCTGCAGTTTCAGATGTGGACGCATTGTGTGCAAAATCGTAGACGACACACGAAGGGAGGTCTGTAACACTTTGGGAGAATCATATCTTATCAGTTGAAAGAGATGACGACATAGGTCATCAACGGCAAGTGTGCGAAGTGATGGATGGGCTGCAATCGTCGAACCGGCTACTTCAAACGCGACATCTATAATCCGCAGTGCCATTACCCTCATACCATCAGTATGCTGTCGGTCATTAGGATCCAGCAGAGAAATCAAAACCCGCAACAGCTCTCTAATAGAAGGAAGCCCGTACGGCTTCAGATCAATATCGGCATATTGATCGTCGTTGATAGCCTGTGTCGGAGGAATCAGGAACTCACCTGATTGAACATTCGGCGTATCAATCATTGGGGAGGCTTCATTTGGTAATGCGGAAACAGGTTCAACCATCTGAACATTAGCAGTATTTGGACTTAGCATCGTAGTCATCTCTTCAATCATTCCCATTGAGTCCTGTTCAGGCTCTATCTGTTTCAATAATTCAAAGGCTCTCTGACACATGTTCACCATCGACAATTCAGCCGATCGTCGAAGCATTTCACTTAGTCGCATCTGACAGCACATACTTAATCCGGTTTCCATCATTTCACACACGCTCTCATCAGACAGGAGATCTCCGCCAACTCCACACATCATGCACTCCATTAGTCGCAGTATGCGCAGTAAAACGACTTCATCCTGCGCTGAATCTGAGGCCTCAAACCTACAATGAGTAATGGCTGAAGAAAGAAGCTGCATAGCCAATGGTAGTCGTGGCGAACTCAGAGATATTATGCGATATGTGAAGAATTTGGTGATGGCGTTTATAGCGAGCGAGGTGATTGAGCCTGTTATCGACGAGGACCTAATGACCTGCAAAAAAGGATGAAACAGAGCTGCTGTGTCAAAAGTCGAAATATCTGCAAGAAAAAATAGAGAAGATTAGAGATGCTCAGTCATCAAATTGAGATGCAATAAGGTACCTACCGCGGCAATCAGCAAGATCAGCTCTTAGCTTGGAGAAGCCAGCCATCAAAGGATTATCCTATAATATCAACATCAGAACTCCTGTTGCTTCACTTACTGAGAAGAAAATATTACCTGTATAGTTCTTGTGCGCTTCGTCCGAAGCCCAAGACGCGCAATCAAGCTGGCGTCCTCTTGCGCGTCATCGATAGCGGTACCAAGGATTGAGGCGACGCCAGACTGCGCCCATCGCGCATTCTTGCGCATAGCTGACGTGACGGTAATGCATTCATTGATAATAAGAGATATTGGACTAATTGATATTGTACATGATTGCGTGAATGATGAAATTCTTGGTGGAAGGGGCATGGAGGCCGTCGATTGTAGCGGCGGAGTAAACGCGGACGAGTCCATCGCAGAGTTCCTGGTTCAAATACACGCGAATCAGACCAAGATGTCTGCGACAAGCAATTTCAAAAGTAGGAGAAGTTCTGAGAACAGAGAATACGCGTCAGTGTTCACTCAAAAGCTGGTATGAGCCTGCAAGACTCGCCTGTTCAACGTATATAAGATTGCGGGACTACCTTCCAAGCACCTAAACCTAAGTCTCCGTCCCAAACTATGTAACCACAGAATGCCGTTGAACGCGAACTACTTCAGTGGCCATTTGCTACAATTGACAAGTTCGGCACAATTGATTTGTATCAAATGTGACTGAGTTTGAAATTGTCTGGTTATGGATAATCCTGGAGTTTGCAACCAATTATGCACTCTCATACCCGTTCACAAAATAAAAGATAATCAACTATCAATTCCGGATATATATATATATATAAATAGCAGATAATTAAGACACCTCTCTCAAACAAAAAAACTTCATCAATACAGACAGAAAAAAATTATTAACTCTGCAGCCTGCATAGCAACATGCAATAGCAATGTAAACGATAAACATACCATACATCACATTCGATAAAGCAGTCCATACCAGCCCTTGACTACTTTTAAAATCCACAAAAACTAGTTCTGTACAGCATGAAAGTGGCGCGTAGTAAATAGGCTTTTCAGACAAATGCTCGTTGAAGTGAGCATCCTGAGTGAAGAAATTGCAGCAGCTTAAGTCCAGTGATCACATCCCAAAAAATTATCCGTAAAGAGGTAGATTGCACCAAAAAATGCCACGATATCTTAATTTTCAAGGAAGTGTTGTAGCTATTTCTGAAAACAGTTTGAGCTGCACTACCAGAGATCCAAAATGTATAGTTGGAAAAAAATCAAGCTACAATATGCATACGAAATTAATGACGACCTCAATTATACAACAAAGAAAGTAGCCCGGGATATTCTCAACTCTGTAAAATGATTAGTTTTCCTATATCATTGGGTATACCCACGTGTTTTCACGAACGTACATCACGCTTGTACAGACGCAGGTCGTTGACGTTTGCTGTCCATAGTCTAGAGTAAAAAATTGAAACATTCAAATCAGTACAAGATAGGCAATCCAGCCATGTCGTACGGATCCGAATGCCACAAATTTCCAATGATTAGTATCTGACACCGAAACTTCTGTACCTGAACTGGCAATAGCATGTCAGCAAATAAATGATCAGAACTCACTTTACTGTCCTCGATTTTCCGTTTTGTTTTCTTGGGCTGTCGAACGGGTCGCTCCTCACCCGCTTCAAATACGTAATCAGGTAGATTGAAACTAATATGGCCGGTTAATATATATGTATAAAACTTTAGCTTACCAAAGGTATGATAATATACTTCCGAACATTGCGCACGCAGATACAATTGATATCTTCGTCGTACTCAGGCCATGAACGACAGGTGTCATAAAACTCTTTGCAAGGCCACTGAATATCTAGCTGCTTATTCTTCGCTAAATTGGAAAAAAAGTTAGTAAATGCTGTGTAATCTGGTAACCCATAATAGATCTTACGATCAATCTTGATTTCCAGGCCAATGAAAAATGTAGTAGTATAGACTGTCAGCTTCTTCGCATCATTTCCTTCCTTAGGCGCGTCAATCTCTCCCTTCGCTATTTCTTCCTCGTTATCCTTCTTCTCCTCATCTTTTGCTGCCTTTTCTAAATTAGCCTCCACCGTAGTAGCCGCCTCGATTTGCTCGCCATCGGCTACACGCTTGGCTTCCTCTTCGTCAGCGCAGAAATGGATTTTGTCAAACTCCTTGACGAACGGATGGGCTAGTTCTATGCTATCAATCCATTCCAATTTGTTGACCAGCAAACGAATCTTACTCTCAACCATTCCTGACCACTTCAGTTGCTGCTCCGCGGTGCCTTTTGATGAGGCATAAACAGCCAAATAGTATTTATATCTGTGAAAAAAATCATGCTTTGCGAATAGATCAGTCCATGGCTTTTTTCCAATCATTATGTCATCCATGATTACAGCACCTCTGGAAAGCTCCCCCATGATAACCTTTTGAGTAGACGCAGAAATATTGTGAGTAGCACACATCGACGGATAGGCAGGAGTAATAATCGGCATCCGATGACCGCGATCCTGCGGATACAGTCGAGGATTCCACACTCTAACTTGCAACGGACCGTCTTCGATTGGCTTAAGCATTACAGGTTGAGGCCAGCTCCACTTTGTAAGAATATGAAAAAATTTGCTGACGATAGTTGCTGAGATCGCGTTAGGATATAATTGGCAAATTCGAGCAACTAACATAGCCCAAGCTACGCCACCAGGGAAACCCATGACGTTGGAATAAATCGCCCGTCGCTTTGCCCACAACTTGATAGCTCTGAGCGCGTGCTTGAATACAATCGTTTGCGGCACTAGATTCAAGATTTCATCTGTTACTCGAGTCCCATTCAACGCGCGAAGATCTTTTTCGTCTAAATTTCGCAGCAAGTTTTTATCTTCGAGGGTCAAAGACAGAGGCACTTGAGGAATATCCAACTTTGCGCAGATCAAATCCACAGAAATGCCTGAAAATTTGATTTTGATGATTGGAACAAAAGCATCTGGAACAGCAGCAATTTCGTCAAGTTCAGGGCATTTCCGTAGCAGCTTTTGAAACACATCAAAAAAATTATCTCGCGTAACATGTTTCGGAACAACAATAAGTGTGTCGATATCTGAACCTGGACCATAGACTCCAAGGCGGTAAGATCCGAATGTAAATATTTTTCCACCAGCATCTGCCGCCATGCCTTCGGACATTCCCTTCTGCATACTTACTGTTTTGACAAACTCTTCTGTTAGTGCCTGCAGTTTGCCCAACACTTGTACTCTGGAAGATATTGTAAGTAACCGTGATGTCAATGTTGATAATAGTTAGACACCGTACCTCTTTTGAGACTCAGCCTCAGATTCAAAAGATTTTTCGCGTTTAAGCTCCTCAATTAGTTTCTCGTTCATACTGAATTCTGCCTCGGTAGGGGCTGCCGTGGAGATTGGCGGTGTTACGCCATACGTCTTGGTTCCAGAACTAAAAGGAAAGTCAGCTTTCATCTATCGACTTCTGGATAAGTAAGCAATAAAATATCGCCGGAAATCATAAAATGCACCAGTCGATTAGTTTCAGTCGAAAGTACAAATAGAATCACCTCCCAGGAGCAATAATTAAAAAACAGCCCGCCCATATACGCGCCATGCTGGTGAAAACAGAATGTTTCATACCTATTCATAATGAACACAATTTCGAAAATATCCGTGCAGCCTTGGCCTTTGTGTTATAATATTTTCTAGCGAAAGAAATCAGTTCGAGTGATGTTCTTCAAAGAAAACTGTTGATGGCCGTGGATTCTCAACCAGTCAGTGTGGCCTGCGGAATCTAAACTGGCAATCGACACAAACGCCTCCGCTTACAAGCCGCAGCATACTCGAACAACAGTAGTTTAATACAGCAGCAACATTATCTGAATATTTACTTGTTACGACTACTCTGGTAGAGGCAGAAGATGAGATTTTATGATATTTTTGGACCATGTGTATTGTACAATACAAGAGAAAAAGTAGCATAGAGCAACATACGAAAAACAAATAATAAAAAAACAATGTATCAAGAAGATATCACGATTAAAATGAAACCATATGGCACAACTTTTTACAAAAAAATCCACAACTGATGCGCCGCTAAATTAACCATTATATAAAAATATGAATGCTCAACCCAATCACCAAAACCCATTTGATAATAACCTGAGATTATGATCGATTGCAGCAGGCATCTAGTTGGAAATTTTGGCCTTCTTGTTCTTCTTCGCCTCTTTGCTCAACTTCTCTTTGCTCTTCTCTAAGTGTCTCTTCTTCTTTGACTCCTTCTTCTCCTTCTTAATCTCCTGCTTATCTTTCTTTCCTATCTTGCTTTTCTTCTCTTTCTTGTCCTTCTTCTTTTCCTTCTTGTCCTTCTTTTCCTTCTTCTCTTTCTTGACTTTCTTTTCTTTCTCCTTCTCTGATTTGGCTACTGGGGACTCTTCATCTGAAGTTTCAGCAACAGCAGGCTGAGATTTAGCGGAAATATCGGCGTCAAGAAGCTCATCATCAGAATCCTCGTCCTCCTCGTCTGCCTCGTCATCAGAGTCGGATTCTTCGTCATCAGAGTCGATCTCTTCTATTTTCCGCTTGCCATTGCTCTTACCGTTAGTGGCAGCAGCAGAAACAGGGAGGATAGCATCAGCATCAACATTGTAAGCTCTCTGAGTGGCAAATTCAAACTTAGGCTGCTGTCTAACGTTAACAGGAACCTTGTTGATATTAATATCGCGACCTTCCAATCCCTTCAAGCGAGATTCAACTTTAGCTCTGTTATCTAAACCAATAGTAGCAACATCATCGCGGTCCTCAGACAAAGCGTCATATCTCAAGCTGACGGCAGCCTTGGCAGCTAGCATACGAGCAATCTTTCCCTTGTTACGGCCTGTAGCCTGCCCTATTAACGAAGCATGGTAAATAATGCCGTACTTGGGTGTGTCGTGCTTTGTCTTTAAAGCACGGAAAAGAGCCTTCTCAGCACCAAGTATCTGAATAGTAGAAGCCGGGGCCTTAGCAAGTGAGATCATACTACCGGCATGGGCAATGAGGCGAGCTCCAACAAGCTCACCAACTAAAGCAGTCAAGTTAGGGGCGATAGCAGCCATACGAGCATTGAGGTAGCTCGAAAGCTGCAGTCGGTACTCTGAGAAATCAATAACCTGCTCAGCAAGGGCATTGATATTGTCCAAATCAAACTGCGTAATTTCAGTACCCATAGAAACCTCGGCGGCAGCCTTCAGCGCTTGCTCAATTTCTTCAGGAAGAACAGTCGAAAGATCTGTCTCAGCAGCGCGAGACCTGAAGCCCATGAGCTTGATGACACGGGCATATGCAACATTATCGGAAATGATCTTAGCCATCTCCGGGAAATGCCAACCATACCATTCCTTTACTCTCATGGCATAAGTGTTCAGCTCTTTGTCTAAATCATCAAGCAGACCAATAGCTTGGACAATCATGACGTCGACCTTGTCGGCAGAGAATTTTAGCTTGTGCCGACCAATCGAGTGAGCTAGTCCAAGTGACATAACAGATAAATCTTTTTCTTGAAGACCTGGAAGTAAAGACGGAAGATGCTCGCGAATGGATCGGTAAAGGTCCTGCGTGGACGAGTCGGAAATGACTTTGAATGTTAGGTCAGGAAGACTGTTGATAGCGTTACCTAAATAGAAGCTGTCAATAAATGTCTTGACCAATATGATAGCCAGAAGCACATACCAAGTTTGGGATCCGCAACAACAAGTTTAGTCTTTTTCTCCTTTCCATTTTCAGCAAGCAAATTGGCAAGCTTTGTCGAAACCTTTCCTTCAATCACAGCGTTGACTTCATCCAACGCACTAGCAGCAGACTCAAATTTAGAGAAAGCTTTTACCTTAAAACTAATCAAAATAATAAAACAGAGTTAGTCGATGAGAATAACTACGAGAGCCGAAGAGAAATCGAGCAGGCAATGGTCACATACGCAGCAAGTACCGACTCGGGGGTCAAGTCGATGGCGGAGTCAATAACCTTCTTATCCTTGGCCTTCAACAGGGCATAACCCGCCGAAGTTTCCGTCAAAATCAGCATGTTTTGAATCACGAACAAACTCAATGTGTGGTTGTTAGGAGATCGTGAACAAGCAGGACGAGGTCGGGAGAATATGAATAGTTCAGCAGAACGAACAAAAATTTTTTGATGGTCCCAATCGCACGACCAGCAAGTATGGAACCAAAATAAAGTCTAGCTGCTTAGAAGTAGCTGCCAATACTAAATTGGATGCAAATTGCTCAGGGGCCAAGGTGACACTATTTGACTATATTGCCAATCGCCTTGCAACATATTCACGTGATTTTTGCTTTACTACTCGCAAGCTGAGCCAGATTCTGGTCTAATATACTCTCTCCAGATTGAGGGTAATCAGTTGTAGTGGCGTTGAATGAGTTGTCTAATGCAGTACTAACTGAAAACTATTGATTTGAAGTTACCTCTAAAGTACAAAAATAAATTTTACGTTAAAATTTTTCCTGTCCGCGAACCCGTTATCTTCTCGTCAGTATGCTTTGATCCTGAAAAAAAAGATCCTTGCGCATGCATAATTCAGCAAAATAATCTAGCAGATCAAAAAGATAGCTTTGCATCATTTAATGTAGCCATATTCAATATAAGGCTCGAGATCATACGCTGGCGCCGAGCTTTCTGGCCCTATCTGTAGCAATATCACACATTGCCTGCAGTATCAGACGTTAGCTTTAATATATCACATGAATGTTGTTGGTTGTACACTCACGTTAGCAGCTTCCTCTTTCTCCAGTTCGTAATCTCCTCTTGCAATTCTTGCTCTCATATTCTCCATGATCATCTCACGCGATCTGCCATTCACAAAGACAACATATCGCAGACCAGGAAACTTGGCTTCATACTCATGATTTAGCGAGGCCAGGGCTTCTGACTCTCCTTGAAGACTGCGCTGCTCAGCTACTGAGTGATCAGAGGTGATTTTACGGGCACCCAGTCTTGGATGAGCGGCAAGAATTTCAAGTAGTGATCTCTTTTTTGACTCGCTGCTGCGTGCATCAACAGCCAAAGCCAGCAAGCGCTTTCTAGTGCCCTCAATGAAATCAGAGTATGACAATTCCGTATCGAACTGGTCGACAATTTGTTGCTCGAGGGCAGGTGACTCCTCGAAAAGATGGGTGATGATCTCTAGTCGCTGATCTGTTGTCAAAGACCTGAAAATCGAAGGAGCAGGTAACTTATAGTCCGCCATCGTGTCACACAGCTTCAACTGTTCAAGTTTGTGCAATATATGAGCAAACGGCTTCGCTGGAGCTGAAAAAACATTTTTGAGAGAAGTGTATGTTGGCGGTGGAGATGTCCGACATACTCGGCTCTCGCCGTTAAGCTCACGCCGCACAAGGCTTTCGCACGCCAAACACAGGCGAAACAGCCAGATGACAGCCCCACATTTCGATTGAACTACGACTAAGGCTACTCCGATAAAAGAAACGGCCGTCATGGAACCTCATTCGCATAAAAGATTCCCACCTACCAGACGGCTTTCAACCGGTGAGCGTGAGCAAACTATCGACAGATCCGCTCCCGTTCTTCCACCGGCTCTAGAAATCGACGAGAACAACTATTTTGAAAATAATGCAGCACCAGAGTACTTGGGGGAACTTGCACAGCAATGTGAAGAGTTTGTACAGTTTCACAGCAGTAACAGAATAGTTTTAGTGACGGTATATTTGTTCCACAGATCATGCAGTCTTCTTTCTTTTTTACTAATCATGATGCCATGTAGTCCGGCGGTACTACAGTTCCTCTGGAGAACCAAACCGTGCGCTTTATCGACAATTTCTCGGCAGGAACGAGAGGAGCTACTTCGGCTGAATATTATTTGGAGAATGGCTACGCGGTTATATTTCTTCATCGCCAGTTTAGCCTACTGCCTTACTCCAGGCACTACTCGCATTCGACCAATTGTTTTTTGGATTTCATGGAAGAAAAGAATGAACAAGTTGTCGGTATGAAAATCATTGTTTGAATTGTCATGAGAGAATACTTTGCTGATAAGTTCAATTTCAGTTGGCCAGCAATATCAGCAAGAGATGCTCACAGTTCTTCGAAAATACCGGTCGGCACAAGAAAGAAATTTACTACTACTTCTCCCATTTACCACCATCAATCAGTATTTGCACACTCTTCGCACAATAAGCATGATACTCAAGCCAATTGGCTCTCGTGCTTTATTTTATTTGGCGGCCGCAGTTTCCGATTTTTTTGTCCCGCCAAGCCGAATTCCTGAGCACAAAATTCAGTCACAGGCCGGCGGAAATAAATTAATCATGGATTTAGATCCAGTTCCAAAATTTCTCAATAGACTTGTAGAGAAGTGGGCGCCAGGAGCAATGATAATTTCGTTCAAATTAGAGACAGATGCTAATATTTTAGTTTCGAAGGCACGTCAAGCTCTGGAGCGGTATTCGCATCAACTAGTCATCGGCAATCTATTGCAAACTCGCAAGCACGAGATTGTCTTTGTCGAGCCTGACTCTCCAGAAAACTGGATCAGACTTTCGCCAGAACAAATTGAAATGGAAGTGGAAATAGAGAGTTTGATCATTCCTGCGACGATTGAGCTTCATTCCGCGTGGATCAAGAAGGCAAAAGATTAGATTGCTCCAGTTGGATTGCTATGAACGCATTAAAATGGATTGATAGAGTTTTTTTTTTTTTGGCTAATATAATGTCTGCTAGTACGTTACTGCAGCCCACTATTATATTTCTATATATTAACCTTACAGACGAAAAATTACGCCTTGTACGGATCGTAAATGTAGATCCGGCCCTCCGAAAACTCCAATAATATCTCAATGCAAAAACCGGTAATCGCTCCACATCCATCGTACACGTAGTGACAAGAGAGTGAGCAATCTATCACAATCTGGTTATCATTTAAACTCGAATTTTGGTGGACTATAATGGAATAAGTACATTATCCAAAACATCATCCAGAACAAGATCCGGGGTCCACAGCTGTAAAAATTTCGTGACTGCCTCAATATCACTACCATATGCCATGCTGCGTTCAGCTTCAGGAGTAGTCACAGTAATTCGATGTGAATACACTTTTCGAGCAGCAATTTTGACAATAGAAGGCGTGGCATATCTGACATCATGTAGAGGACAGAGGCATTTAAGCAGTAGTTCAAAATCTTTCGAAGCACGTGCAGAAATACCACCACGGATGGCTCTATGCATACGCAAAAATACCATTATATCGTGCATATAGCGTCTAACGTCGGCACTGATTGTCACACTGCCAATCATACTAGACAAAAGCTCGACTTCTTTAGCAGAAAATAATCGGTGTATCGATGCAGGAGGTAATTCGAAAGGAGCCTGCCAATATTCAGGCACTTCCTGCTCTAAATACTCTCCCGGGTCGTAGTTGTGACTGAGAAAGAAATGATCGAGCTAAGAGAAATGTTAACAGGGGTCAGGGACGCACAAATAATTCTGGTTAACTGACTAGGTATGGAAAAAGACGACGTCTTTTATTGCTTGTCCACAGTAACGGCACAACCAGAAATTGATTGGGAGTTAGAAGAACTCCTTTTGAACAAAGCAAAGATTTGGTTCTCAATATCTTTATTGCATAAATCAGCTACCGAAATGGTTCCTATTGGTAAGACACTTCTTACCTCTAATATCTGCGCTTGAACATAGTGACTAGAGTTTTCCAAATCTCTAAGAATGATCAGATTTGGAATCCGGGATTCGCCATAAGAGCTAATGCCACTGCCATTGTGCTTTGAAGATTGTTTCGATAACCTCCCTGGAAATTCCACCTAAAAAATGGAGACGTCAGCTTGTGACCAGCTAGTAGTCAGTCTTAGCTCCACAAGAGAGCTACCTGAATAGACATACAGTCGTGGACTCCATCAAGGGCGAAGGACTGAGTTGGACTGAGAAGTTTCCCGGTACATGTTCAGGCGTTACTAGAATTAGTTCTGCAAATTCGTCTGTCGTCATATCCGGTGTACATAACACCGTTGTAACAGTAAATCCAAAGATATTTGTACCAATCTAGCAGCGCATCAGTATTTTTGTCCTTTTCTAAATAGTCTTAAACTCCAACTAAACAAATATTACCCGCGATATCATGCCCTCCGCGAAATCCAGGTAGACAGCTCGATTGACAGTAACGATAGCATGCTGTTTTCCAATAAGAGAGGCAAGCAGCCCAACAAACAGGTCGGCATCAAAATTGAAATCCGATCGCCTTTTAAGAGCGGAGATCTTGGAAAGGAGATCCATTCAAAGATATTTATAAATTGATGGACGAGCAGCAATAATAGATACTTCGTTGAACGGCAAGTATTATAACTTATCGGGAATTTCCATCCATGATCCAAGCTCACCTAGCAGATAGCTCAGTACAATAAGACTTACAAGCAACTGATCAGTACACTTTGGTCGGATACAGATATCTGTAATTGTGCTTTAAGATCTGGTCGCGCTTTTAGTTGGCGACGGATGATCATTACCCGGCCGATGCTTGATAATTTGAAGATGTGCTTTCTCTTTGATCAATGATTGTGTACTCTCAAAGTTGTACTACCATTTTTGATTCAACCATCAGGAAACAAGGTTGATCTACTCTTTTTAAAATACGCAGCTGAAGTATTACCTATATTGTAGTGAGCATTCTCCTCAATTTCAAGGTCCTTCGATAAAGCGATTTAGCGGGATCAAGCAAGCAAGATGACTAGTAAGTAGCATACTTCATACCTAACGCGTCAAGCAATTTTTCCTTTTTTTACTAACTACTGATAATCAGTTAAAATTTTAAATAACTATATCAATGAGAAGAAGCTGGCGAGATTACTCCCCTTTAGCACCCTTTCTGGTGCCACAGTCGGTATCGACGCCGAGTACTTGTATTATCAAGTTCTCGCTGCTTCGGGAAAGAAAGAGCCCTTACTTCATGCCCTTGGTGGTGTTCCTTTCTCTTTCAAGTTCACGATTGAGTCTTTTATTACTAGTTTGAAGAAAGCCGACGTTACGCCTTTATTCGTATTCAAGGGTATTGATATTGAGAACAGCGAACACCCATTTCAAAAAGCAGACGCTAACCAGGCGAAGCGGACTGCTGCTTGGAGTTCTTACGACAAGGGCAAGGGAGAAACTTCCGTAACAATTTTCAATGGGATCGGTATGTGTTGCGCGCATCAATATTGATAGCGTGGTGCTTAGAATCAGCATACTAATCTCTGTTGCAGATACGATTCCTTTCTCTGAAGTATCCAGATACATGATGAGTATTTTGAAAGACAACGGAGTCGACTACATGGTTGCTCCTTACAATGCTTGGGCACAGGTAAGAAGTTTGAAAAATGTTATTTGTAGTGACATGCAACTTACTCATTATTTAGCTTGTGTACCTCATAAAACATGACAAGCAATACGTTGATGCTATTTATACATCAGAAGAGGCATTGATGTTTGACATCGACAAGATTATCGTTTCACTTGATTATGCCAACAGCTCCTTTATGTATGTCGCAAAGCGTAAGGTTCTGAACGACATTGGCAACATAAACGCTGATCAGTTTTTCGATCTCTGTATTTTGAGCGGACCTGATTTTTCTCTTCCATTCCCGTTGATTGATCAGGCTCATATGACTAGTTTCTCGTCTATTCGTGCTATCCGAGACTTACTTCGCAACTTCGTCAGCGGATATGGTGTTGTCATGGCATACCAAGATCACAATTTGATCAAAGATGTCGACTACGTTGAAATCTACCGGCGAACCTATTGCGCTATAAAATTCCATCCTGTGTTCAATACAGACGGTCGCACACTTCCTCTGTCTAAAAATGAGCCCAATGATATGCATGAGTTCATTGGTCAGCGTCTACCGGATGAGCTCAACTTCTACCTGTGCCGCGGCATTGTTGGACCAGATATTTTGACTGCGCTCACACAGGGTCAATTTTTGGAGTTTGTGCCATTGGATGGCGGAGAGAGCGGAGAATATCGACGCTTTCTGAGAGAAATCGAAGGCTTAAGATCTCAGTCTTTGAGTTTACTTACACAGCCACTGCACAGATATTATCAAGTTAAACAAGTGGTATGTTTCTAGATTTGAAAGTCGAACTTGTTGTCATAAATAAGCTAACATGGTCATAGAATGTTACATACTGGTTTGATCAGGCGAATAAGACACCTATTACTCATCGAGTTACTCCTACAACTTATTCAACGGTTGATACCTGGAACGTTCCACAGAGCGTGCTGAGCGCAAAATTAGCGGCCGATACTGAGCCTTCTCTAGAATTGGTCATCTCAAGTTTACAAGACTCGGCTTTTGCAAAGAGCACTATTGTGACTAAAAAAGCTAAAGAGCCATTAACTGCCGATAAGCTGCAAGACGTAAGCTCATTCATTAACATTTTTGTATTTTTGATACTAAATTGTCTTTTCAGCTGTTGCAAACCTCCAACGAGGTATTGACAAACGCGTACTGGCGATTTTTCCAATTGCGGTCATTTATTACCGAAAAGCATGAACTGACTGCTTGGGGTTCTGCTTTGAGTAAAGCTTTGGGGTCATCGAAATCAGAAGATAACTTTGCAGAGCAGCTTATAACTGCCATTGAGCTCATACGATATAAAGTTCTAGTTACTAACCCGTATTCTCCATCGTATTCTGGCCTACCCATGCATGGAACTGGTATGTCTTGTTTGTTTCTACAGTTTATAATGAATGTTGCTGACCTTTAAACCATTTTTCTCATTGGTAGATGAAGAGAAAGCTCATATTTTATTAGTTTCGCGTGTTGCGTCTTTATTGCCGATACATCAAGGACCGGTTGGATTTTCTGGACCTCTGAGTCGAAACCTACTCTCATTCAATTCATTCGTGACTAAATATACCACAAACGCGAGACAGCTGTTGGAGATGGTTCTGTTCTCGCTATTAGCAAACAATGATGCCAACAAGCTTGGTGAGCTTAGGTGGGATACTCTAGGAGTTAGCCTCCCTTTTCAGCACAATACCAACAGCGGTCTGGGTATTGCCGTAAAAACATATTTAGATGAGCTATGTGGCAAAGAAAATCCAACGGATTCCAAGCAGCGCGAGGAAAAGAAATCAGAGTTGAAAACATTGTTTGCACATTCTACAGACATTGTGAGCGACTTTGAAAAGGCCCTCAGATTATGGGATGCTGTCGTCGTTGCTGTCAAATCTGCGGTGAATGAAGGAGCTTTTAGCGCCTCGGAAGCGGAGGCATTTGAGGATGCCGACGCCTGGCTACGAGAGCGAAGATAGGTGCTTTAGGAACTTTGCGCATGTATTAATTTGATCGATACTCCTCTTATAACTGTCCTGTATTGTATCTACATGTATGAATTATGGTAGCTTTAGTCTGATATAAGGGTTCACAAAGTAAGATTTCATCTAACCCCGCCAAAAGGCATCTCAAAAGAGTTATCGGAGAAGCCGGCAAAGGGTTTATTATTATTTTGGGGCTTCCGAGCGGGTGGGTAGCCGTAGAAGATAGCATATGTCTAGAATTCCGATACCCGAAATATTCGTGCGGCGGTATCCTAGAGCGGCCGGGCCATCATTATCAGTCTTGACGTCTTATTGATAGAAATCTCCATTGCAGAGGCCAATTCGCGTGCAAGCTGGGACTGTATCTGGTAAAAAGTTACATGCACTCATTCTTCTCAATTCCCAGATACTGAGAGGTTCTTATTTTCAAGTCTTTATTACTTGCTTCTTTAAATTTGGTTTGCATACATTGCAGACTGCCGCTATGGACGGAATCGCTGCTGCTGTTGACGATGAAGCGACTACCCTCCTTTCCCAGGAAGAACAAATTATTGCCGAAGAGCCTTTTCATTCTCGGTATGTTATGCGAATTATATTATATTTTGATAAAATGAGAGCTAACAAGCTCGTACAGACCGGTTGAAGATATAAATGCGGTAGCAGCTAAGAGTGGCTCAGCATCAATCAGTATCCAGCTTTATCGTGACGAACCTGAAGCCCCAGAAGATCCCTTAGTAGATTCGGGTAAGAAGCCTTTGTTGGGAAAGGCAACTCTGTACCATTTGCTGTTCCCTTTTGCCTTATTCTCTATTGCTTTCGGAGGAAATATTGCGCCCAAAATCAATATCGTGCTGTCTCTTGTGTGCCGTGAATACTTTGCCGCGCAAGATGTGTTGGCACCAGGTGTATCGTCATGGGGTATATCAATCATGGGTGCTACTGGAGATATCGAAGATCGATGCCAGATTGTACCAGTGCATCAAAAAGGCTCTTCAATCACGATGTGGGTCGGTTTGATAACTGGCTTATTGGGTGCGTGGGCATCTCCCAAACTGGGGGCTATTTCCGATAAAGTTGGACGGCGACGGATCTTGATGTTGTCTATGGTCGGCCCTTTTGTAAGCTTGCGATTACATTTGAATCAATGAGGATCGAGCCTAACAGAACTGCAAATTTAGCTTGCTGATATTACTATTGTGACTGCCGCTCAATGGTCTTACCTACAATCGTACTACTTGTACTTCCTCGCTGCATTTTTTGATGGTATCACTGGATCTTTTATTGCGGTAGTGGCAATGTGCCATTCATATGCTACCGATACAACTACACCTGGACCTCAGCGTGCGCAGGCATTTGGTCTCTTCCATGGGGTATTATTTGCTGGCCTAGCTCTAGGACCATCTTTTTCATCCTTTGCAATTAGCAAAACTGGAAATATCTTAACATTTTTTTATGTTGGTCTTGTTCTGCAGTTTGCGCTGTTTTTATATGTGCTATTATTACTTCCCGAGTCTTTGCCTAAATCTCACCAGCTGCAGGCGCAAGCTGCTCATAGACAACTTGAGCGTCGTCGACAGCACATCCAGTCTGGACCCATGACATGGAGATCTGTAGTGACGCGATTAAATTTTTTGGAGCCGCTGACCGCATTTTATCCGAAGGATGGGACAAGGCCTATTATTCGTCGTAACCTTATGTTACTCGGAATCATGGACTTCATGGCCGTGAGTAACTCTCTTAGTGATATGATGGTTACTTTACTGTTCGCTGAGTTTGCGTATCATTGGAATTCTGTTGAAACCGGGTATTATGTTACCGCGATTGGAATCACGCGTATGTTTGTCCTGTTCTTGGCTCTGCCGTTTATTCTACGTGTAATGAAAGCGAGAGTTGAGCGACAGCAACGCGCGAATGGAAATTTTATCCCTGAGTCTAAACTGGCGGGCGCTTCAGAAACGGATATTCGCGTCCTTCGCCTCTCCACCTCAGTGGGAATTCTTGGATATATCGCCTTTTTATTCAATAGATCGCCCAGTCTTTTTTTGGTCTGTGGTATTATTGCAAACATGGGAGGTGCTTCTGCCGCTCTTTTGGAGTCCACTATCTCAAAGCATGTGCCGCGCAAAAATACTGGACTTATTCTGGGAGCAGTAGGATTCGTGCATTCGCTTTCGCGCGTCGTTTCGCCTACTTTTTACTTGCAGGTATACTCGCGGACTTTGACCTTCTCACCAAAAATTTTTTTCACTTTATTTTTATTGGCTTTTATTGTGATTTTTGTTCTTTCGCTTAGTATCCGTACTAATGTTACGGGCAGCTTGCTGGAAGACGGATCAGATTTGGCGGGCGAAGAAGATAGTTCTACGGAGCCGGATAATGCTGGACCGTCAGATAGTTAGGGAGTTAGCGAAAGCAGTGGGTAGATATTTTGTTTGGTGCTGAGTTTATACAAGGATGGAGAGATGGGGACGTCTGATACAGTATCAGTTTTTCAGCCAGCATGTGGAAGGTTGACAGCTGAAGTTTGAATAAATTCAGCATATGTTTACTTTAATTGAAATAAATGTACTTGTTGGAATCTAGCAGTTGTGTTGCTTGGATAAATGAATAGCAGAAGATAATTCTCTGATCCAATCCTGATGTAAGTAGTATTTACATATTGCCGAGTTTTAATTTGTTCAGTGGTAATTAGGTTGTTTTAAAGAAAGGGGTTTCTGGGTTAGGTGGCGTCGGACCCGGTATAGGAAGCGGTTCAGCTTGCCGCCACCTGTCTTGTCATCACCGCCAAATACTCCCACCCTCCTCCACAAAAGTTGTTTCTCACCTTTTTTTTTCGCAATCACCGGCCCTTAAGTCGTGTTCCTCTTTTTCATTTGTCTTGATATCTGTGCCTGTATAGGCTTTAGGTATGTTTTTGCCTCAAATTATGTGCTTTTTCTAAACTGGCTGCTTGGAACACAAGTGTTAGTAATACAGAGTGAAGATAACAAGATACTAACTCCGCGCAGAGGAAATGCGGGATGTCAACTTCTTTTCAGTGCTCAACAACAAGGCAGCCGCCAACATGACGCCAACCATGTACGACAGGAGGGCACTCGACTGTCCGTTCGATAGGCCTCTCGTGAACTCGCTGAGCAGTCTTTGCGTTCTCATCTCTTCCTCGCAGGTCATTCGTGAGTCGTTGGCCTCGGACGGCGGCATCGATAGACTAGTATCCATTCTTCGATCTTGCACAGGCATGCATTCTAGAGATTTGCTCACGTCATGGAAGTGGTCTCTGGCTTTGCAGTGTTTGTCGTCGGTTGGTGTTCGTGGGACGGAGGTGGTTCGGCGTCGTGTGGTTGACGCAGATGTTGTACCAGTACTGGCCACCATTCTTGACAACTTTTTGGAAGCAATCGAAAAATTAAGATTATACCATGATGTGTACGCAAAATACTCAGACATATTAGGTGAAGAGAGAAGACGTCCGGCTTCAAGGATGGACGACAGCGAAACAGAGTCTCTTCTGACGCAGCCAACTACTGCCAGTCTCGCATCAAGACTGGCAACCACTGAAACCGGCCCAGATACAGCTGGAGCTGCCGATCAGACTGATGATTCTGCTGCCCCTCTTTTTGACTCGGGTATTGACGTTAGCGCTGCTGGCATCTTCATGTCACTGGTCGGTCCAGCTGCCGAAGACCCACAAGTTCAGGCTGAGATGGTAGAACCTATGACAACACCTTCAGAAGCTGAGAGCTCAATGAATACTGCCGAGGCCGATTCAGGAGATATCCCTGCGCAGATAACAAATAACAACGCTTACTTTAATCGCATTCATTATCACATGTATCATCATCATCGCCATCACCATCGCCATCATCACTCACATTCACATTCAAATACCAGAGCATCGACTGCCATACAGCCTGCGTCTTCTACAGACTCATCAGCAGATGGCACAGCGGTGGACGAAGATGCTATGACGGGTATCTCGGCCGCTGCGACGTCTTCTGATATTGAAGACGCTGCTGCATCTATGGATATAGATGAAGATGTTGTTGCCCCATCATCCTCTCTTGCTACAGTTGCTATGGATGCAGATGATACTCATACCTCGTCAGATGATGCCGCGTTTGAATCTGGAATGTCAAGTTCCACTCTAAACGCGCCCCGCATGCTTGATATGGACTATTCGTCTGGATATCGCAATACCAGCACATCAACTAGTCCGTCACAAGCTAGAGATTCCGGATCTACAGACGTCACTGCGGATGGATCATCGGCTGCTCGCTCACCTGTCATGACTGCTCGTCCGAGTCCTCTTTTTGAGGCTTCGGCGGCTGCGGCTGCGGTCGCGTCTCGCGAAGCAGTTGAGACATCACCGATCCAGACTGGCACGCAGACCGAAGGCTCTGTGCCGGGTACTTCCACTATGCCATCCTCGTTTCCGGCATTTTTAGGAGCTCAGGATAACATGCCGCGCGAGGAGGACGTGCTTTTATCATTACAGCTTTTAGCGTACGTTTCCAAGTACGTTAATCTGCGACAGTGTTTTCAGAAGACGCATCTTGTGCCAGCGCTGTCGATGCGACCAGAGCTACGAGCGAAAGTTGCCGAAGAGCAAATCAGACCTGGAAATAAAAATAAAGGATTTGATGACCCGTCACTTGACCCTGAAGACGAGTCGCTGATTGAAGACGAGTATAAACTGCCAACGATCAATTTATTCCAATTAGTCGAGCGGTTTACCACTCGGGCATACTCAGAAGGAGATTTAAGTTATTGGGCATCAATTATAATGCGAAACTCGTGTCGCAAAGATGAATCTCGCGGTGGTGTGCGACAGTGCGGATATTTTGAGTGCGGTCGATGGGAAGAATATCCGAAGCAATTTGCGAAATGCCGGAGATGTCGTCGGACTAAATATTGCAGTAAGGCGTGTCAATCAAAAGCTTGGTCGTTTCATCGGCATTGGTGTGTGCCGCCTGGTCAGGAAGCGCAAATGATGAACCGCTAAAATGTGAATTTTCTTGTAATCTTTTCTTAAAGGATGGATCTATCAAATTGTATTAGTTTCCCGGGGGATGGGTTTATATCTATGGAGTTTGCTACGTGCATTTCGGTTTTTATCATTTATCTTTTTCTTTTCGTTCGTTCAATTGCATCTTTTTTTTTGTTTGATACGCGTTTTTACTCACGCGTAGGAGCTGATTCTATTTTGTTTATTGCGATTTCGTTTACTGTTATTATTATTATTTTTCCTTTTCTTTTTTTTTCTTCGTGCAGTCAGTAGTAGTTAGTTTTGTGTTCTTTCTTTTTTCTTAATTTTGTTTTTGGTCTTGCTTCTGCATTAAGAAAAGCTTGCTGAATGGTGATGAAATAATTTGTGGAATCAAATAAATTTGCATGTCCAGACTTAAGCTGAAAAATTACTATTGGGAGAGAATCCGGTATTGTGGGTGCGGATCTACGTAGTGATATAGTGGTAAATATTCTCTCACGAGAGACCAAAATTATGAAAATACAGTCAGGTTGGAAGAATTTCAATATTTCAGTAATATGGGGTTACAGGTCTGACGGCAATCTGCTTTGCTGATCTTCGAAACGAATCATGATCAATCTACGATATAATCCAATAAGACCAAGGATTTTCAAATTGATTCATGTACCATATAAAAGAGGTCTTTCCTCGTCAACGGACGTGGTGACCGTCATCCCGTCTCCCACATTCATCGACAGTCTAGGCCGACGATTTCATCCGGAAATAAGTTCACGGAAAATGATTCACGATCTCAAACGATTATTATCAATTGACGAGACTGATAAGGGGAAACTGAACGAGTGGTTTGGCGATGGAAGGAAGTTGGTTTCTTATATGCGGATTATCGAGCGCGGGTTTCAGGAAGATACGTCGAGAGCAAAACAGCGTATGACGACTAGAGAGAGCATGGCGGAGACTGTTGAGCTGGTGCATAAACTTACGAGAGTATCTGTCACTCTGGGGAACCAGTATGCGATAGCTAGAAGGTGTATGGGCGATATCATGAAGCCTGACGAGAAGATTAATACGCGGGCGCGAAACGTGTTGATCAAGCTTCGCGATACGAATTTGGCTTTTGCGTACTTTATTTGTGGGAACCTATTTATGAGTGGCAAGCAATATGACAAAGCTGCAGAAGAATATCAGAATGCGATCAGCGCGGCAAAAGCTCATGTCGAGGCATCCGCAAAAGACGATATGGCTTACTATGACTATGATCGCGAAGCTGATTTCAGCTGCATGCTTCAGAGTCATTTCATGCTCGGACAAGTGGGTGAGCTGACGCAGGATATAGAGCTTGCACGACAGAATTATATAAAAGGCGTCGAATTACGTGAAATTTCGGGAGAATTACTACAGCCTTTTGAAGTAGCCGCGGCGAACTACCTTTCTGTTGTAGCGGAATGGGAGCATAATCCGGCCGCAATGGAGTATTACGGAATAAAAAGTGCAATGTCGGGAAACGTGTATGGAATTTTGGCAACCACCAGAGTCGGTAAGCGTTACGACGAGGATCCCAGATGGGCGCAAAAATGGCAGGAAGTGCTGCAAATTCAAGGAATGGCGGATTCTAATATTCATGTCACACTACAGAGCCCAAGTTTGGCGCCCATGTATGTGACTAAATTACCCGAAACTGATCAGAGAAAGGGAATACGACGACCCTGAATGTTAGATGATTAGAATTGTATATAGTATATTTAAATTAGCATATATCACATATAAATTTTTTTTTATTTACGCGGCAGCCTCCAACTCGGTGATTTGTCTGACTGTGTCAACGATGGTATCCTTGTAGCAGTGAAATTTTAAATCTGGAAATACGTCTTTGACTTTGCTCAAGTTCGCACCGCCAATCGCGTTCTCCTTCTTCAGAAGTTCAGCTGAATCATCAGGACCTTTGGCGTACGTCTCTCCTTCGGCCTTGAATTTTTTGCAAATCTCAATAATACTTCCGTACGAAAAATGTCCAGGGGATACAATAATTCTTTGGTTTTGAGCCTTGGGATTTCCGAGAGCGGCAACGTGGGCGTACGCGAGATCACGCACGTCCACTTCAATAAAGTTATGCGTCGGATCAGGATTCTCGAGAGATTTGTTCAAGTCCTGGATTATTTTATTTGACGTATTAATAGTCGAGGCAGTGACATCTTGGTACATGGGTCCAAATACAAAAGGAGGATTGAGGACGGTGATGGTGAAGTTGGGCTTCTCGGACTCGGCAAAATCCCATGCGGCCTGTCAATCGCGCAGTTAACCTTATGGTTAGAAAATTATTTTGTAATTAAAAAAAGAGAAAAAATACCTTCTCTGCAACAAGTTTGCTAGTGGCATAGGCGTATCCAGGTGGATTGACGAGAGCTTCCTCCCAAGTGTTCTTGCACCACACACTCTCGTCATAGACCTTGTCACCCGTAAGATTGTAAACAGGTTCATCAAACACGGACGCGAACGAAGCAGTAATAACAACCTGCTTAACGGTGTCCTTGGCATTTGTCTGAATAGATCTGAGAACTCCAAGAGTACCTTCACGCGCGGGGATAAGAAGATCCTTCTCGTTGTCTTCGACATTCATAACGAAAGGCGATGCGACGTGAAGTACATAGTCTACGCCCTTAACTGCCTCATCAAATGCACCCGGCGCAGTAATATCAGGCACAATGATAAAGGACAATTGACCGTTAGCGACGGCCTCTGGGTGCTTGGCCTTTATGTATTCGGACTTTGACTCGGAACGAATGGCGGCGCGGACCGTGTAATCCTTGTCGAAAAGCTCTCGGAGGACAGCAGCACCGATAAATCCGGTTGATCCAGTGAGAAGAACTTTGGGAGACATTGTCAAGAGAAAGAAGTTATGAGGATATGGATCAATTGAGGTGGTCGAGATGGTGATAAGAAGTGAGAATGGATAAAGAAGATTGGCAGCGCGACTGACCAATTCAAATAGCGTCTTGGATCTGCGGACAACGCGAAAACTTTAATTTCTAAGAGCCGAAGCGTCAGCTATCTCCGGGTCTCCGGGTCTCCGATTCTATTACATCATATTACAGGCCATATGTCTTAGTATATTCCGCAAGTTCGGTTTTCGTTTAGGCAAAGAGAAATAGAGACTGTTAGGCGATGTCTAGGATCGTTAATCAAATATTGTGTCGGAAAATCAGCGGGCTTAACTCTTTAAACCCTACTAATGCCACTGTATAGCTGGATATATGCTCTCGAGTTATGATTATTAGTGATCAGGCTATAAAAATATGAACTTGAAATTTTGAAAGTAAATTCAAGTAATGAAATGATATATTCTAATGGTATAAGCTGATTTCTTGTTCATTGGGGCGGGAACCTGTCAGGATGATGACATTTCTCAAGCTTCCAGCTCTATCCTTTCTCACGAATAAACACTTCAAGACCAATTCTGACGCAATTGAAACTAGTAATTGAAACTGTCAGTCAAAGTTACAATGAGCGCATTGATTTTACCTATTAGGACCTGTAAATAGTCGACGGGGCCTCTTACTAATCCTGATCTAGACTTTGGATCTTTGTCCCAATCTTAAGGATGGTAGCTATAGGATTTATTGGTTTAATACTTTTACATGCTTATGAGAAATAACATAATAAATCACCTCTCTGGGTTTATGCAGTAAGTTATTCAGTTGCTGACGTCCTGGCCAGAAGAGTTCGGCAAGATGAGAGTGAGATATCAGTAGGGCGTCAACTACCATAAACAGACTCAAATTAAAGGCCATTTCGCAAAGGTCATTCGAAGCCTCTAAAAGCAATAATGTAATATTAGAAATGACTAGCAGATAATAATCAATAAAGAAAGTTGCATAGCTTGCAATTGAGCTGCGATTTAATAATATTACCCGGATCCAGTTTGATTTATGTTTATGCAGCAGGCTGGCTCTTAGCGGGAGGAATTCTTATCTGCCTACTGATCAAATATAAAATTTCAGAGCCTAGTTGAAATTAACAGCCAGAAATAACATGGTTGGAGTAGAATATCGGAGGTATGGACTTGATATTGATCTAATTGAGTAGCTAGTGAGGATAGCTGCTGAGCTCAATTTACTGATCTTGATCTTGTTCTAGAGTTGGCATGAGCGGACTTCGTGTCTCCGTTCCGATCTTGGGAATGATGTCTATGGGATGTATGCTAATTCCTCACATTTTTGTTTTAAAAGATATGCTACTGACATCATATTTAGCTTCTGAGTGGGAGCCGTGGGTGCTTGATAAAGACGAGGCGCTGCCTATTCTTAAGCGAGCATATGATCTAGGTGTTACTACCGTAAGTCATCTGGATATTGTACTGATAGAAGTATAGTAGATTGCTAATCATTGCTACAGTGGGACACAGCAAACGCCTACTCGAATGGAGAATCAGAAATCTTGATACGCGAAGCCATCAAGACTTACAACATTCCACGCGAAGAACTCACAATTTTGACAAAGATCTATTATCCGGTGCCAAAGCAGAAACGACTGGGCGAAGCTTTCTTAGTCGATCTCAGACAGGATCCCATGTTTGTAAATCAGTTTGGTCTCTCTCGCGGGGCGATCTTTAAGCAGGTGGATGAGTGTCTCGAGAGATTGGGTACAGATTATATAGACTTATTGCAGATCCACCGACTTGATAAGGCGGTTGAGGCAGAAGAAGTGATGGAGGCTTTGAACGATCTTGTGCGCAGCGGTAAGGTGCGATATATCGGAGCAAGTAGTATGTGGACGTATGAATTTGTGCAACTTCAGCATGTGGCAGAGATGCATGGCTGGAGCAAATTCATTTCGATGCAGGACATTTACAATTTGGTGTACAGAGAGGAAGAGCGTGAGATGATCCCGTATTGCAATTCGACAGGAGTGGGTTTATTACCGTGGAGCCCGCTGCACCAGGGCATTTTGGCGCGGCCACTCGCGGTTGCCGAGAACAAGGCGCCGGAAAGTACGCGAGCGCAAGGCACTGGTGTTTTCAAGCAATACGTGCCGGACGAGGGTGGCAAAGAGATCGTGCGAAGACTGGAAGAAGTGGCAAAGAAGAAAGGATGGAGTATGGCCGTCACGGCGCTGGTGTGGCTACGAGAGAAGGTTGTAGCGCCAGTTGTGGGAATCAATAGCCTCAAGAGACTAGAGGAGGCTATTGAGATCAATGGAAAAGAGCTGACTGCGGAGGAGCAAAAGTATTTGGAGGCTCCGTACCTACCGCAAGCGGTGTTTGGTCATTTTTAATGCAACAGTGATTCTAAGTGTCCAAGTAGATTTTGACATTAAAATGAGCGATAAGAGACGGAATAGAGACAGGTTGACGATTGGCTGCTCTGAAGTCAACATATAAGCGAATAAAAAATGTATATATAGCAAAGAGACAAGAGACAGTAGGGCTGATAGAAGCAAGAAATCAGCTATCGGTTGGAGTTATGGTTAAGTACGCCGAGCCGTAGATAAGAAGTGCAATCTTATCTGATGCGAATCTCTGTATATATGAGATCCATACTGAAACTCATACTTTCCACTGACGTAAAGACTGCAGCGATTGACCAGCTGGAATGTAATATAAACAACTCGCATATATATATAATACGTATATTGTTGATATAACTATTACATTGTTGATACTCAAGACTCCAAAGAAATTTACAAGATAGGCAGACAGGGCGAGTCTGCACGGTCCCGGGACTAGACCGGTCAGACTAAAATTTGCCACGCCTATCGATAGCTTCATCATGCCATCATGGTATTGTCTGCTACAGAGCACAAAAGAGTATGAATGTAAGATTAGAAGATGAATTAGAATATCATGAATCAAGTATACAAGTAGAGCATAGAGATCAGAGTCCGCTCGGGCAAACACCTGCTCGGCGTTATTTATTGATTTATTTATTTATTATCTCTAATTGTTAATTTTCTCGCACTCTTGAATCCTTTCGTTCTCTTTCCAATCCTTAATCAAACATTCAATAGATAAAATGCAGTTATCTCAGGCAATTATCTCAGCGGATAAAGCACTACTGCGGGCGCTCGTTCACAAGTTCCGCTTTGTTGAGATAGAGGGCGCCCTGCAAGCATCATGCCAGAGATAGACCTAAATAGCCACAACAGTGCGGTCCGGTGTACCCTAATTAGCATAAGTCTTGTCCAAATCGGGACAGGAGTGGTGATCATATTTGAATAAGCGGCCGTGTTCGAGACCCCGCCACAGCGCCACAGCATCCGGCCAATCACAGGTGTGTTAATTCAGAGGCGCACCGCCTCTGAGAGCCACAGCTGCTGACGCTGGCCAGAGTCGATTGGCTCTTTCGAGGCAATAAAATCACAGCTCTGCTCTTCCTATCTTTTTCTTCCTCACTATCTCTCTTCCTCTTCCTTCACCCTCATCCTCATTTCTCACTTTCAAATGGAGATCCTCGCTCGCAACTCTCGTGTATTCTGCCCATTCCTCGGCAAGACTTCGCCGTCGACCCTCAAGGCGATGTCCGCTTCGTCCGGCCTCAAGACCGCCGCCCGAGAATGCCCCGTTATGGGTCCCGCAATGGCTGCTCGGCAGTACTCGTCTTCGACTCCTCCTCGTGCCTTTCACGAGTCTGCTCCTGCAAAGGCCAACGAGGCTTCCCTCGAGTCTGTTCATGCCAAGGTCGGTGTTTACGACACCTCAAAAGGTACTACTTTTCGCTCCTCTTTCTCAATCTTTTTCTGCAATTCCTCCGATCTAACTCCACTTGTTAGGCATTTGCCAGCACGGCCTAGCAGTCATGAAGGCCGCAGCTCAGGCTACTACCCCCGAAAAGGTTGTTGCCGAAACTTGTGAAAAATCTCCAAAGTTCAACTATGAGGAATTTTATCACAACGAGCTTACTAAGAAGCACAACGATAAGTCGTACCGCTACTTCAACAACATCAACCGTCTCGCCCGCGAGTTCCCCAAGGCTCATACGCAGTCTGAGACCGAGCGGGTTACCGTTTGGTGCTCCAACGACTATCTCGGTATGTCAAAGAATAAGCATGTTCTGAAGACTATGCACGAAACCCTTGACAAATATGGTGCTGGTGCCGGTGGTACTCGTAACATCGCTGGCCACAATCAGGCCGCCCTTAGCCTCGAGGCGTCTTTGGCCGATCTTCACGCCAAAGAGGCTGCTTTGGTCTTTTCTTCCTGCTATGTCGCCAACGACGCGACTCTCTCTACCCTTGGTTCGAAGCTGCCGAACTGTGTCATTCTTTCTGACCAGCTCAACCACGCCTCTATGATCCAGGGAATCCGTCATTCCAACGCTCGCAAAATCGTCTTTAAACACAACGATCTGACCGATCTCGAGAACAAGTTAAAAAGCCTTCCACTCGATGTTCCCAAGATTATTGCTTTTGAATCCGTCTATTCTATGTGCGGTTCTATCGCTCCTATCGAGCAGATCTGCGATCTGGCAGACAAGTACGGTGCCATCACTTTCTTGGATGAGGTTCATGCTGTTGGCATGTATGGTCCTAATGGCGCCGGTGTTGCTGAACACCTCGACTTTGACGCTCATGCTCAAGGTCGTCCTGATAACACGGTTATGTCACGTGTTGATATTATCACTGGTACTCTTGGAAAGGCTTACGGTGCCGTCGGTGGCTACATCGCTGGCTCGGCTTTCTTCGTTGACATGATCCGTTCCCTTGCTCCTGGATTCATTTTCACTACATCCCTCCCTCCTGCTATCATGGCTGGTGCTCGCACTGCTATCGAGTACCAGAAGGAGACTATTTCCGACCGTGTTGCCCAGCAGACCAATACTCGTTACGTCAAGTCTCGACTTGCTGAGATTGGAATCCCTGTTGTCCCGAACCCTTCGCATATTGTTCCTGTCCTTGTTGGAGACGCTGAGACTGCAAAGATCGCTTCAGACATGCTTCTCGAGCGTTTCGACATCTACGTTCAAGCCATCAACTACCCTACGGTTCCTGTTGGAGAGGAGCGTCTGCGTATCACTCCTACTCCCGGCCACGGCCCGGAACTCGCTGATTACCTTGTTGAGTCGCTTGAGACTGTATGGAATGAGCTTAAGTGCAAGCGCGTTGCTGACTGGGAAGAAGTCGGTGGTCTTGCTGGTGTTGGTGTTAAGGACGCTAAGCCAGTCAAGCCTATCTGGACTGATGCTCAGCTTGGCTTTGTTCCTGTCGGTCCTACTTCCGTTACTAAGGAAGCTGGTAATTTAATTGAGGAGTCCGAGAAGGTCGCCACTGCCATTGAGGCATCGGCTTGATTAGTAATCTTTCCTTTTATTCTTTATTGATTTTGATGGTGGATGATTTCTGAGAAAACAGAAAAAATGGTGTTGCTTCTTTGTATTCTAGTGTATATTTTTACATTTGCAAATGGAATAGCGCGTGGTGTTGAGACTTGGGGGAATGCAGTAATATACGATCATTATGATATCTTGCACAAATTCTGTTTTCATTATTTTCTACCGACCTAAAAACCGTAAAAACGTAAAAAAGGCAATGAATAGAATATATAAACTGATCTTGAAAAAACCTCTAATCACGTGATGTACCCACGTGAATAATAGTTTTAATGGGCATGATTACTATCCTCCGAAGTAGATCAACGACAGACTGCAAAAGCGACCAGGGCACAATGCTTTCTCGTACGAACCTTTTGGTTCGAACCGAGGAAAGCTGGCTGAGGTATACTGCATCAAGGACTGTGAGACGGCATAAATCGAGCGCTCAAAAAAACGACGATGAAGGGACATCAGGAAATAGTCATGGCAAACACAGCAAGCCGCCATCGACGTTATTTGAACTGACAAGGTCTATACAGAGATTCCTTTCTAATTCTATAGACAGTAATGTCTCACTTGCTAGAACAAAAAGGCCAGCGAGAGTGAAGCCTGAAAAGACAATACCCGAAACGAAGCCATCGAGTTTGGCGCTTGTCTCTGCGGCCATGGATCCGACTCGTTTATCAGACACCGCAGCCGAACATAATCGTGCCTTTCAAAATGCATCGAATGATTTGATCAAGTCTTTTAATATGTATTTAGCGCATGCGTCGCCGTCATCGGAGCCTTCGCTGACGCCAAAGAGTATGCGCGCTGAGCGCAAGTCTCCTGTTCACGCGCATTTTTCGTCAGTTTTACATATCTTGGACGATATACTAGCAGAACCTAAAGGCTCTTCCTCCAAATCAACTACCAAGCGAAGAAAGAAACAGGAGCAAATGTCGGAAAATTCGTTTAGATACGATTTGGCAGCCTGTGGTTCTGAAGACCAATTGATTGAACTTTTTAGGAATTATTTTATTCGAGGAAAACTTTCCCGACCGATGGCGACAATGATGCTATGGAGAAGTAAATTGTCGACCGTTGAAGGCATGGATGCTTTGACTAGTATTATCAAGGGGAATGCTGAGTTGAGCGGATGGTCACCTGTTGTGCTTAAAGCATTTAGTAAGGAAGTCTGGCTTCGCCGGTTAATTTTGGGACCTGTGATTTCTATCTCGAAAACGCAAAGGGCAAGTGAAAGACAGGAGAATTCGAGATTAAGAACAGAGTTTCTGAAAGTTTTTTTTGCCAGTATGTTTGAAGTTAATTGGGCGCCTCTGATGAAATCCGGGGAGCTATCAAATGATGCAATTAGAAGCCTATGGTACCTTGCTCATCTGGCTGAAAATGAGTTCGATATACTTGGCAAATTAGTTTACGGATGGGCAGCCGAGTTTGGCAGCTTTGATATCGCAGAGAAAGTACATCTAGCGAATGCAGTGTCGCAGATGTGGTGTACAGGGTATTCTGTACGCAACGCTCGATTACTGGATATTTCAAACTCATTTTTCTTCAATGGCGATCAGTCTTTGACTGATGATTCGGATCCGGTAATGTACCTAGCGCCTGTCAAGCTCGCGTGTATCAAGTTTATTTCGGCACTTGAAGGCAATGAATCATTGCGCACCGGTAAAGACGCACCTACTTTGCGAAAATTGTTTACACTAGTCCAACGAGATGATGTCGTGCGTGATCTAGACTTTATAATGCCAGCACTGGTATTTCTAGAGCGCCATAAGCAAAATTTTGATACAAACAGAGAACTGCACGAGGCGGGACTCTGTTTTTTGGAGTTTACGGAAACAAATGCGGCTTCAGTGCAGCGCCCGCTCATAATGTCTGACGCATTTGTTGCTACTCGAATTGCGCAGATTGCGACAAAGATCAAGAGGAAGCAGTCGAGATCTGAGGTCAAAGAAGTGAATGATGCGGTGGATTCCGCAGATGCTTTGGCATAGTTCTTTCATATCTATGTGCTATGTATATAGAGCCTTGTTTATTTGGAGTTGGGAAGTTTATTTGCATTACGGGTCTGTACATATACTAATCAAAAAATTTATTCATATACTAAGAAGATCGTAACCTTTTTGAGACACGGCATTTGACATTATGCTGGTTGACAAACCACGCGCATCGTAACTTCCATTCTTCGTCTTTATCAGCCAACTCGAAATCAAATTTTCTTAGCAGCTGAGGGACTAACTTTGACATTTCCATGATACTCACGTTCTTGCCAATACACGTCCTTGACCCAGAACCGAAAGCAAAGAACGAGCGATCGAGGTGTTTATATGATTCCGAGCCAATATCCAACCATCTTTCTGGTCGGAATTCATAAGCGTCGTCACCAAATATATCTTTGTCGTAATGCATTACCCAAGAATTCACCCCGACAACAGTGCCCGGCGGAAAATATGTGTCCAAGATTACGACACCGTCGGGGCCAACTAGACGCTCTAGAGGAAATCCTGTGGCCCCATGGACGCGCAACGCTTCTTTCATGACAGCTTGAAAGTACGGTAGCTGTAACGATTCTTTGTAACTGATTGGCTCAGAAATCTTTCCTACCTTGATGGCGTCATCAATCTCTTGACGAAGACGAGTCATTGTGTGTGGATATTTCATAAGATGGTAAAAGATCGACAAGAGCGATATTGCCGTGGTATCACTGCCGGCTGTGACGTTTGATAAACACCCACGCTGAACTTCGTCAACCGTGAATCCTGTGGGGTCAGTTTTCTGCTGAGCTAAAAACCTACTGAGG
Organism: Kockiozyma suomiensis; assembly: GCF_038497685.1. Taxonomy (NCBI): domain Eukaryota; kingdom Fungi; phylum Ascomycota; class Lipomycetes; order Lipomycetales; family Lipomycetaceae; genus Kockiozyma; species Kockiozyma suomiensis. The sequence continues at coordinate 752,768 of NW_027117667.1, forward strand.
AAGTCCTTTCTGCTCGGATCGACGGTTTCGCTTAGACGGTTGTCAATTTGCGTGGTTGTAAATTTTAATACTGCCGGATTACCCTTTTTCAAAAGGCCCATTAGACGAATCGCATAGCTGTGAAGTTCGGAGTAGACGCCGACTAGCGAGGCATAGACGAATTGCTGGCTGATGGACTGGATGATTCCGCCTACATCACCTCCAGTCTCAAGGAATCCGAGCCGTTTAGCAAACTAACTCCGGATCAGTTCAAGACCAAACAAGCAAAAAAATTGACGACTTCAACGTACAGTGATTTCTCCGATAACGTCGAAAGCATAATACCTCAGCCACCTCTCTAGATCAAATATTTGACCAGATTTGGCAAACTCTTCGAGTCTGGCTGCGAACACCGCCGTAGTTGAATCGACATATTTCTCTTGCTCAAGCAAGCTTGTCAAAGAGAAAGCATTTGCATATTTGCGGCGTAGTCGACCGTGAATCTTCTCGTCACGGGTGGTGAAGAGACTTGAGACTTTGGCATTCGCTGCTTGTGATGCACGGTACCAGGTAGACTATATAAAACAATATACTTTGTTAGTAAGAGAACAAGCAATTAAACGATTCAAAAGACACATACCTTACTAAATCCTGTCTTGATATCGTAGATAACACGAGCGGCTTCTTGTCCTTGAAACGAGAATTCTCCTGGAGCAACGCGTACGATCGGGCCATATTTCTCGTGAAGCTTCACGTTGATCCAGTGGTAATTACCGGAACGATACTGATATAACTTCCATAATCGAGTATATCTGGCTAGCCATGGACCAGGGATATGACTTAGTGGGGCGAAATAGTGACGATAAATTACGAGAACTGACGTGGCGAGGAGGAGTATGGCGGCGATGTGCTGCGAGGTGGAGTACTCGAAAACAGATCTAGCCATAGCAGATGGTATTTTGCTGAGTAGAAACTGCTGAGCATTCATTGACAGTCTCGCGGTTTCAGAAACAAGATGAAGCTAACCATTCGAGATTCCATAGGAGCTCAATTTATCAAAGCGCTAACAGAAAACCAGATATGGAAAATGTAGTATCTGAAAGCACCACAAGGAAAGCCGCACGTCTGAGCTACCCCGCTTATTTTCCCCGCTTCTTTCTATAATCGATTTCTTTTCCCTAATATCACTCAATCGTGCAGTTTATATCAGCCGTATTGATGTAATTCCTCTCATATTGGTTTATGACTGGGTCGTGGGGTGTTGCCGAGTAGGTTATTATGCTTTTTTTTTAGATGGCGATGATGATGTTGATGATGATGATTAGGTGTTTGTATAGTGCTGGTCTAGAAACAGCAGGACGATCCACTTTTCTTCCGTGATTCTCAGAATAAACTTCTATAAAAGACGTAAAGCATCAAGCCGTTATTCAGTTAGCAATAGCAAGTCTGTAGTGGTAAAATATCCTCGAATTCGGCGACCTCGTATTACTGCTGACGCAGTTACATCCTCATATCTTTCAACCAACCATTTATATTGTCCCAAGCAACTGATACATTGTTATAAGAAACACCCCTATTTCAATCAACTGCCACTCTCTTCTGAATGCTCGCATCAATTTCACTTACATATTATCGGAGCACTTATGCGAGTCACGTGAATGGGTAAGGTACACGTGAAAAGAGTCAGCGAGTAAGAGAGATATGCGAGTTTCGGATGCGAGTGGTCGGTCATTTACTGACAAGAAAAAAAGCGGCAATCAAACAGCTGTTCTGCAACCACAGTTTTATAAATTGAAGCGGCACAAATTGGCTAAGACGATGCTGATTGCCGATCTAATACGGTTAGCTGGTGCGGTATGTAAAGTTGGCCAGCATTCGCGAGAACTGTATGGTGCCCACGCAAATCGACTATGGGAGACATCTTCATTGACTACACGGTTTCGAACAAAAGCTCGGCCTTCAGGGACTGGATCTTTTACATCAGGTTCAGAGTCTGTGAGTGGAGATATTAAGAAATCGGATACTAGCGGAACTGTAGGAGGCTCGTCGGGAGTGAGATCATATAGCACCAGAGCTGGTGTATGGAGTGTACATCGATATGCAGATGCTCAATCGATACGTCATTACTCGACGAAGTCTGGCAATAAACCAGCGAATCCAATTCCGGTAGCAACAAAACAATCAACAGCGCGCTCTAAACTTGTCGACGACCTTCCAAAAGTACATCGAAATATGCACGAGTCTCCCGTTCCTTCGTCGCGAATTGCTCGTATCTTTCACTACGGCAGTTTAGTTGCTGAACTAGGTGTGGGAGCAATAAAAGAAGGCGCTCGAAGATATAACGACGAGTCTGCTACAGAGGGATCTAACAAGGGATCAATTCTAATGTCTCCTGCAAATTTGGAGGTGCTGGTCCGCAAACTCTCGCAGATGCGAGGTGCTGCTTTGAAACTGGGGCAAATGATCAGCTTTCAAGGTTTGTACAGTTGTTTTCGTTCATTTAGCTACGCAATTCTGACCCAAATTGGCCTAGACTCGTCCTTTTTACCTGTTGAAATTCAAAAAGTACTTACCCGCGTTCAAGATAGCGCAGATTATATGCCCCGCCGTCAAATGGAGAGAGTAATGACGCAAGACCTTGGTCCGAATTGGCGCAGCCTATTCAGCAGCTTTGAAGACCTTCCGATGGCTGCCGCCTCAATCGGTCAAGTCCATGCTGCTACTCTCGCCAATGGTGAGCGCGTTGCTGTAAAGGTGCAGTATCCTGGTGTCGCAAGTTCAATTTCTTCTGATCTGAATAACATTGCAATGCTGCTTACCGCGTCAAGCGTGCTCCCCAAAGGTTTGTATCTCGACAAGACTATTGCGAATGCTCGTACCGAGTTAGGCTGGGAGTGCGACTATGTTCGCGAAGCCGAATGTTTGAAAAAATTTCGATCGTTACTCAAAGATGATCCAGTGTTTACTGTTCCGAGGGTGATTGATGAAGCTAGTGGTCCTCATGTGTTGACTATGGAGTTAATGGAAGGAGTTGGTGTCACAAAGTTGGATAGTCTGGCGCAGGACAAGAAGGACTGGATTGCTACCCAAATCATGCGCCTAACTTTGCGTGAGATTGCCGAGTTCAATTATATGCAGACTGATCCTAACTGGACAAATTTTTTGTATAATGAAAAGACGAAAAAAATTGAGTTGTTGGATTTTGGTGCCTCGCGAGAGTACAGCCCCGAATTTGTTGATAACTACGTGGGTGTTTTGAAGGCTGCCGTTCGTGGAGATGTCAAAGGATGCGAAGAGTACAGCTTCAAACTTGGCTATTTGACTGGCTTAGAATCATCAATGATGCTCCATGCGCATATCGACAGTATCCTTACCCTAGCCGAGCCATTTGACCAAACAAACTTGACCTCAGACCCGGATGCACTTTACGATTTCGCAGATCAGTCGGTGACTGATCGCGTTCGCTCGCAGATTCCTGTTATGATTCGTGAACGACTAACTCCGCCACCTGAGGAAACTTATAGCTTGCATCGAAAACTTAGTGGTGCGTTTTTGCTATGCGCGAGGTTAAAGGCAAAGGTTCCTTGCAAGAAGATTTTTAGAGATGTGGTTGAGAAGAGAGAAATCAAATCTTCTATTTAAATTTGTATATAGATAGCATAGAATAGTAAATATTGCGCTAATATAGTTCATTAACTACCGATTATGCTATTTTGAAAAACTGTGCCGCCGACGATGCGGCTTACTTGACGCTTCTATGAAACTGAATGCCGTACAAGAAGACATACGCGTTCAACCACGCGTTCAACCTTGCGATACTTTTCTACGTCAATTTTCTCCACGTGCCATCATCAGTCTACTCGGATTTTGCAGAATTTGAGCCTAACCAACTGCTTTTTTTTTGGTCATTAATCTGTGAGATCTGGTTGTGGTATTGGGAAATTTTAGAGTCTTTTCGGAGCTAGCCTTCGAAATTTCGCTTGGAGATATTTCAAAAAGCGCCACTTCATTCGTCTCGATTACCTGGTAAATCTACCTGCAGCCGTTCTCGATAAATGAAATGTGGAGAGCAAGAAGTCGACGAAAGAGGTCTGGGTTGTCTGTTATCGCCGGATACTTGATCATCGTTTCATGTATAAGACTCGCAGCCGGAGACTGGATATATGACGCAGAACCTGACTTCTTTGTTCTGGATAGTACAGATAAGGCTCTAGATGATGCAAGTAAATTGAATGCACTTTTTTCAGATGAGTTGGATACACGGGGACAGTTACGGACAGGGTACTTTGACAAACGGCTATCAGCTAGAGATGAAACGTACACTGCATTAGAAACGCAAGTGGCGTCTTCTTATATAATTGGCAGAGGGGATAAAAATGTTTGGCGATACACACCAACAGGAGATAATGCGAAGAGCGAGAGTTATATAATTGCGACAGTTTGCAAGCAACCTACTTCAAGGAAATCAGAAACGCCATCAGAGAACAAGTATATTTCGGATCTAGCGCTGAATTTCAGAGGAACCGCGTCATCGGCCAACACTATCTCATTCGATGGTCTCTCATCTTTCGACACCAATGGTTCTTTTAGCTATGGGTTCTATTCAGCCATGTGGGATGCCACTTCAAAAAATATATTTGTGGAAATCACTGCGCCGTCTTACGACCAAGACGATTGGGAAGGTGACTGGACGGTACAAGTCTTAGCAACTACGTTTTCGAATATCGCTGGATTTTCCAACACGACGTCGCTCTTTGCTCTTGATACCGACTACAACTCTGCGCTGTTTCTGACGGCTCCGACCCCTGAGAATAGCACTGATTCAGATGAGAATAATAGGCCGTATCGATTATACGTGTATACAGCGAATACAGATACTTCTTTAATTGGATTGAATTACTCTTATTGTGCGATTACTTCCGGGAGCCATTTTGCTACGGACGGGAACGCGGATGTTGACACGACGACTCATTTATGGGATTTGCAACAACGAGAAACTATGCATTTGAAAGGATTAGCAAGCGCTACTGATTATGTAGCTTATCTTGTTGAGCCGGATACGATCATATCTAATGTAGGGACTACTTATCCTGCTGTGCAATTTACAACTAAAATGAGTATGTTTCAAATTTTTGTTTTTTTAAAAAGAGAGCTGCCGAAACTGACTGAATTTTATTTAGGTGATACTTGTCAGATTATCTATAACCTGGATTTCTGCTCTGAGGTCGCATACTCGGCACCATCCAACTCATCGATGTCAATGACCGCTCTGAGTAACTGGTATGATGGCACTGCGCAGTCACTATACGACGGTTTCAATAAATCACTACAATTGTCACCTTGTGATGCACCATCTCATAACCAATATACCATGATGCGCACATGCGCAGACTGTCGCTCCGCCTATAAGCGCTGGCTTTGCCTTACACTGATACCGCGCTGCTACCCTGACACAACTACCGATCTTCCGGTGTCGACACGAGGTAGTTATGAGGGTGGTTGGGAAGATAAGACGGTGAACGGGACAGTCGAACGTGAACCGGGCTATAGCCGCAACGAAATGATTAATCTGGAATTAAAGCCAGGATCGTATTTAGAGTTACTCCCATGTAGTTACACATGTCATAAAGTCATGCAGAACTGTCCTTCGGATTTGACATTTCTATGCCCGACGCCCGGAAAGGGTCTTTACGATGTGTATGGCCGATTAAACGCCGATGTAGCTAATGGTGAGTACTTCTCTCTTGAAAACGCAACGTGTAATTTCTTGGGTTTTGTCGATAAATTTGGAGCAGGGAATAGCTTGTCAGTTAATTTGAGAATGATTGTTGGTATAGCTTTTATTTCGAGCATTCTAATGTTGGTATAATTTGACGACGATATGAGGTTTATTTACTTTGTTGCTTAAAGGTAGAGGGGTTTTACAGTGGGATGATGATAATGTACGATATTAGATAATGAGATATATTCATGATGCCAACCAAAGTCCGGAAAAAAAAACCCAGTTTTGTGTATCCTAAAAAATGCAACAGATATTATTACAAAGGAGGAGCAGCAGTTCTTTCACGAATCTGTTTTCCATACATGTAGAATATGAACGGTATAGGTATGAGCAAGACCGCGACCAGCGCAATAATCGTAGCTCCCCAGTTGACACCCAGCCCCGAAAACATCACACGCCCAAGAATCGGGAATCCAGCTGCAGTAATCGATCGCGTGAATGTTGTTGCCGCAGTTACGGACGCAGCAAAGCGCGGGAATGCGTCAATAAGGTAATTTAAGCAGCCTTGGAAAATTGTTGTGAAACCTGCTGCTACTAAAACTAATCCGATTGTTGGTGCGATCCAAGGGTATTCTGGCGCGGCAGTCCATCCGAAAATGAAAAGACCGATAGGCATGAGCACTGAGCCTACTTTCATAGCCACAAGGCGCTCCTCAGGAACTGGCTCGCCTCCAGATTTAGTAAGAACTTTCCCGTAATGCAGCGCAGAGGCAATATTCCCTACAGCTCCGACAGAGACACCAAGGACGATAGCGAGAGTGGGAAGGGTTGAGATGACGCTCGACCAGGAACGCACGTCTTTGAAAGCAATTGGAACGGCGACAATAGCCAAATATAAAACACCATAGACAAAACTTCCGTAGAACGAAAGTAGGAAGACAATTGGTTTCATGAGCATGGCAAATGGTCGCATAAGGTGTTTGGTGATGATCTTCTTGAATGTCACATCTAGCTCTTCTAATCGAGAGTGGAACCGGGCGTCTCCAGTTTCTTTACGCAACTCCCGAGCTTTCCAGGTAAGCAACAATGGATGATATGTCTCCGAAACCGTAAACTGAGCAAGCAAAAAAACGACAAACATGTAGATCGCGGAAAAATACTGCGTCCATCTCCACCCGATATCAATTCCTAAAGTACCAAAAGCAGCACCCATAAGTGGGGCTGATGCAGGGCCACCAGTTACTACGAACGAGTAGCCGACCAGTGCGAGACCTCGTGTGCGTGGTTTCCATATATCCCCTAGTACGCCACCAGTATTCGCGACTGGAGCGCCTCCAAAAAGACCCTGAAAGAAGCGACAGACTAAGAGCGTAGCAAAGTTTTGAGAAAACCCACAACCTAGAGCAAAGACTGCAGAAAAAAAAAGAGGAACGATGACTCCTAATTTGCGACCGTATAGTTCTGATATTGGGGCAAAGAGCATAGGACCGAGACCAATACTAATATCCAAGTTAGCACCTTAATCTATATAATTGGAATAAGAAAACAATAAACCTACCCAATAAGAAATAGAGTAACACCAAGTAGCGAGATCAAAAGCGGAACATCAAATCTAGTCGAGATATTCGACGCCACAGAGCCGTAGATAGAAGACGACATCTGCGGCCCAAACGTACAAAGTGAGTACACAAAAGTTGTGTAGATCTTTTTTGACAACGGCCAGTTGAGAGGCGACAAAGGATCTTTGGGTCCATCAAATGAGACGAGAAAGGCTTCAAGATCAACGTGTGTCGGCAGAGGGGTGAAATCTGCAATTTCCTCATTACTGTCTTCTTCATCAAAGTAATTGTAAGGCTCATAGCGCAGAGCCAACGGATTCGTAGCGGAGCGTGGCGCGTTCAAAGCGCGTAAGTGATCGAGATCAATGTAGGATACTGAGCGTGAGACTGGAGCTGTTGAAGCAGGTGTAGAATCATATTCAGAATCATGAGCGTGGAAGTTGGGAGCAGTATGCAGCTTCTCGAGTTTTTCGAGATCAGGCACAAAATTTCTCATTTTTCGGAGGGATGGGGACGGAATCAAGCATGTTCATAAAATAAACTGCGAATATAAAGTATAGCCAGGATCACAGCCGATCTTATAGTCGCAAACAGTGGCGGAAGCGTGAGCACTTTCGTCGGATAGAAAGAGACAAATGATCCGACAAATAGCTCGTGCGGCTCAGCAGCCAGGTGGCAAGACTCAGTGCGCACGGGGCAGACCGGGCATACGGAATCCACCGGAAGTCTGCATCTGGACTAGTGCGGCGTCAGTTGATGATGCCCTCGCTTCTGCGGCGGTCTATCGAAGTACACGGATATTCTGGAGCTGCTGTCCATCCAACTATGAATAAACCAACTGGAATAGTTATCGATCCACTTCCATTGTCACCAGACACTCTTCAGCAACTCCAAACTTCTTAAGAGCTTTACTGTAATGGACAGTGGCGGTGATATTTCATAACGCTCTGACAGACACCGGGAATAATGGCAAGGGTGGGAAGAGCCGATATGTCATTTGTCCAGTCGCGTACATCTTTAAACGCAATTGGAGCCGCAACAAGAGCAAGGTACGCGATACCACAGACAAACTCCCGTAGATAGAGAGCAAGTGAGACAAGTGCCTCACTTGGGCAAAGGTCACAGACGAGATCATCAAGTGCTCTGTGAGCTTCGTTTTTTAAGAAAAAACTAGTTCCTTCAGGCGCGACTGATATCGCTTATCTCCTGTCACTTTCGAAACCGTTCAGCTTTCCGAGTAAGAATAATAAATGACAGATGAAATGAACAAAATCTTGCCAGCGACTGTGCGGCTCCTGCTCTTCGAGCAAGACAAAGTTGAAGCTGGGTAAGTTATGGGAAGAACTTTATGCTGTTTATCTTGTACGGCTGTCTCAAGTCTTCTCGTCTTCCTATGCAGCCAGTTTGTAGCTGTTTACAAAAATAAATATAAAATTCAATACTATATCAAAAGCAGGACACAAAAGAGCTGCTTGCAAGTTTTCGGCCGTCTGGTCGCGATCCGGACATGACGACGCTACTCTGTTTCAAGATCAGTCACGATTTACCGACAACTTGCTCGCTCAATGCTGAGTTAAGCGATCATAACTGTAGTTTACATTATTGTGAAATCGTTTATTAAAACACATTAAATGCTATTAAATCGGAGTAAAAAACGACATATGCTCATATCATAACCATTATTACAATAAAAATAAAAAAACAAAGGCAATACCAAATGCAAACCCCTATAATGACGTAAAATGTTATATTAGCTAAAGCTGAGTACTTTAAAACTTCGTAGCTTCTATACTGTACGGATTCCTATTTCGAATCGTAGGCCCGTACTTGTACAAAACAAACGGAATTGGGATACCAGCAAGACCAATGAATCCTACCAAACTTGAACCCCAGTCTACTCCAAGATTTGTAAACATCGCCTTCCCAAAAAGGGGAAAAGCAGCCGCCATGCAAGATCTCGAAAACGTGGCAGCAGCGATAGCCGATGCAGCATATAACGTGAATGCATCGACAAGGTAATTAAGACATCCCTGAAAGCATGTAAAGAAACCACATGCCATGATTCCAACACCAATTATAGGGGCAATAAACGGGTATTTTGGATCTGACGTCCAGCCAAAAATGAAGAGCCCAATTGGTATAAGAAAACAGCCAAGACGCATAACTATAAGGCGTTCTTCAGGAACCGGTTTTCCACCATTGGCTCTAATAGCTCGCTTATATCTAATCCCCCCCAAGATATTGAGCACACCACCAATGTAAATACCAATAAACATACCAAGATTTGGCAAATTGGACGGTAGTTTCCTCCATCCACGAATAACTCTAAACTCAACCGGGATAGCAACGACACCCAAGTATAGCAAACCGTAAGAAAATGCAGCATATAGACACATGCAGGTAACGATAGGAGTGAACAGCATTTGAAACGGTCTTTTGAGATGTTTGGTAACAACCAGCTGAAAGGTGAGGTCCCATTCGTCATGGCGAGAGTGGTAAGCCCAGTTGTGCGTCGTCAGACGTAATTTCTTCGCTTTGCGAGAGAGCAGTACTGGGTGGTAAGTTTCAGGAACAAACATGGCAATTAGAAAAGATACAACAAAAGTGTAAATTGCACAGAGGTACTGTGTCCACCGCCAACCATCAGCAAAACTGACTGAGAATGCAGCACCAATAATAGGCGCAATAGTAGGACCACCAGCAACCACGAAAGAATAGCAGACGAGCGCAGTAGCACGAGCATCTGGTCGCCAGATGTCGCCAAGCACGCCACCAGAGTTAGAAACAGGAGCACCGCCTAAGAGTCCCTGGAAAAATCGCATAATGAGGACTGTTTGCAGGTTGTTTGCGGCACCGGCACCGATAGAAAAAAGACCTGAAAGAAAAAAAGGCGCGACACAGCCAATCTTGCGACCAAATGCTTCTGATATTGGCGCAAAAAGCATGGGACCAAAGCCGACCCTAAAAAAAGTCAATAAGCCAGCTTTAGATAAATCGACCAGACCCAGACATACCCAAGAATGAACAGTGAAACACCGAGGGTAGAAACCTCATCAGAGACCTTGTAAAGTCGAGCAATATCATCGACACACGGTCCGTATATAGAAGACGAGAACTGGGGACCAAAAGTGCAGCACGCGTACATCATGGTAGTGAAGCCCTTTTTGCGGAAAGACCAGTTTAGAGGACAAAAAGGATCGTCATCGCCCTCAAACTGAACTAGGAATTCGTCGGGGTCACATTCTGATTCGATATGGGAGTCAGTATCGCGTTCGTCCGCTTCCTTGCCTTCGCCGGTCTTGTCGCCATATGCTGTGCTGCAAGTGCCGAGCACTAAGTCTGGCGGAGGCTCGCGAGCCTCTTCGAGAGCGGCTGTCTTCTCCTGCGTTGCGGACATGATTATTTGGCGAAGAAAAGGAGACCGATATCAAAGAGATAGTTATCAGCAAGATACCTGAGTAGAAAAAGTAGAGAAGAAGAAAGAGTAAGGGCGAATGCGATGGTTTGTCGAGTAGGTAAGGAAAACGGGCCTATTTCCGCAGCCCTCTTTCTTCATTTTCTGCGTCGTCGGAAAACCCAAGCGACGGCTTCTCCGAAACCCTGCCTAATTGAGATTATATTACCTCTTTCGTGTTCGCCGCGTTTGCCGCACTCATTAGAGTTAAGATAGAGTTTACTTTAAGGTTTGCAACTCCGCTAATATGGCCCCGCTGTCTGTTATCGCCTGCCCCTCCTCAGTTCTTGTTATCCGTACTAAGCAGTCCGTTTGCGGTCGATGGCACAGTGAGCTGACCTCCGGACAGACGTCGGGCACCGGAGTCCTCGTGTACTATGATAGCTCTGAAGATTTGTGGATATCCTGGTCGTGTACACAGCGCAGGCAATCTTTCGAATCGAATTCGCCGGCAAGAAAACGCCTCCTGGCTGCAGATTTGACTCCCAGCTCAGCTCCAACCGTACCAACCTGATTATCTATCTGATTGCGTTGTATCTTTTGTTATCTAGACATCACGGCTTTATTTCATCTTTTCTCCATGTTCCCGTCTCTTAAATGTCTCCTATAGTGCAGACTTCATCTCGCAGCAGTCAGACTAATGCGCAAGCAGATGTAGCCTCCTGGGCAACATCCTCCGACAGCCTCGCATCGTATACCGCAGTCGTACCAGTTATTATCGACCCTGAAAAGAACATAAATAGTCTTGAAAATTATCTCGCATCCAGCGAACCCAAGCCCAAGGCCGAAACCGACAAGTTTTTAGTCCTGTTCGATGGTCCTGATGATCCCTTCTTGCCTCTCAATTGGCCTTTTCGAAAAAAGGCTTTCACTACCTTCACCTACGCCATCAATACATTTGGGATACAGGCAGCAACATCTATCTTTGGTCAAGTGTCAGGAGATGTAGCTGAACAATACGATGTCTCGCCTTTAGTATCTACTCTCGGTGTTTCTACCCTCTTATTAGGGTGAGCAGATATTTCTTTCTGACTTCTATGCGAGGGAATCGTTGATGTTAATAGCTTACTTTTATAGAATAGGAATAGGCCCCCTGTTTTTTGCGCCTATTTCAGAAGTCTACGGCCGGCGTATAGGTGTCATTGTTCCTGCTGCCATTTCTGGGATCTTCTCGATTGGTTGCGGAGCCGCAAATAACTTTGCAACAATCCTTATTATGCGCTTTTTTCAAGGTTTCTTTGGTGGTGCACCTATCGCAAATACCGGTGGTATGCTTGGGGACATTTGGCGGCCTGATAGTCGTGCTGTTGCGCTTGTACTATACTCCTTTTTTGTCACTGGTGCGCCGCCATTGGGATCAATTATTGGTGCCAGTTTTTCATTGTTGGGGAAGCACGGGTGGAGATGGAGCCAGTATTTTATCGGAATATTTACTCTTGTAACATTTGTCTTTGCTTTTTTGACAATTCCGGAGACGTATCATCCAGTATTACTAGCCAGAAAAGCTAAAAGCCTGCGAATGTCTACGGGCAACTGGGCTTATCACGCCCAACATGAAGAGTGGGAGTTCACTTTGAAAGAGATGATTACTAAACATTTCATGCGACCGTTTGCGATGCTTATGACGCCTATAGTGACCTGCATGTCTGTCTACGGATCTTTTGTCTATGGCATTCTCTACGTCGGGGTGATAGCTATTCCATATACCTTCGCCGACTTACGAGGATGGGGCAAACTCATCTCAAGCCTTCCTTCTATCGCAATTCTTCTCGGAATAACTTTTGGTGGTGTACTAAACATCATCGGTTCAATGCGGTACGCGAAGTTACTAGCCAAACGTAATGGAGTACCTGTCCCCGAGGACCGTCTATTTATGATGCAAATGGGATCTTTTTTCTTGCCAGCTGGATTATTTATCTTTGGTTGGACTTCAAGTCCTGAATGCCATTGGATAGCACCTGTTCTAGGTCTCATAATCTTATCAATGGGCTTCATGACAGTATTTCAAGGAAGCATCAATTACCTAGTCGACGCTTTTCCTCGATATGGTGCATCAGCTATCGCGGCTACCACATTCTTGCGATCTTGCATGGCTGCCGGATTTCCCATCTTTTCAAAAGTTATGTTCAAAAATTTAGGTCTGGGCTGGGGGGCTAGTATCATGGGATTTGTCGGTGTCGCAATGCTTCCTATTCCGTTTATTCTCATTGCATATGGAGCCCGCCTTCGCTCTCGAAATCCATACGCTAGCAGGATCGAGTAATGCTCGTTTGTCTCACGAAAGTTTGAAGTGTGCAAACTGACATATTGAAACGCGCAGTGTCTTGTGTGTTTTTTTTTGCTTAGATTTTCGTTTTGGGTACTTAGAATGTTTGGTTTGGCATCATGAGGGGTTTTCCGGTATTGTTTTTGGTTGTTTGCGTTCTTCTGTTTTCCAATTGATTGCATTTTGAATGGGGGCTCTTTTCTTTTTCTTACAAAATTTGTGCGTGAAAATTCAATGAACATCTTTTGCTTTTAGTCATTTATTAACATAACGAACAAAGTTTACTTTTCAACGATGAAGTCTTCATTTTACATCACTTTCCGTCATTGCGACTCGACAATGGGACTGGTGAACGAGTGAGTCGTCTTCCGCGACGGCCTTCATCGTCATCCAGACTTTTCTTTTCATTACTCAGACCAGGACTAGCTTGTTTATCAATTGGCACTTTGTCTTTTGCCAAAGCATTCTCGATCTCTGAAGCAAATTTATACGGAAACGGGAAAGGAATCTCTATATCGAATGACTTGAATGCCGAACGACGGGGCGAGACTACACGAATTCCTCGTTTGGCATAGACTTCTTTGTTTAATACTTCCAGTAAATCCTCTAATTCACGAATTTTATTATCACAATGCGATTTGCATAGCATCCCGCTTAGTCCACAGGTCGCAAACATGAGCACTGAGTCAATGATATTCCCACATTCTCGTCGTGAAAAAGCGAGCTCGAGCATGTAGTTCACTTCCGCTATCAGATCAGAAAACTCGTCCTCGCTCATGTAAAGCGCTAAAGGAAATCCAGGGTACGCGTCCAGAAATATTGGCGATGAGCTTCGATGGGACAAGTAGGCGCGACTGATTCGTACAAGGCGCGTGTTCTCTGCTCGGTACGAACCAGCGGGAACATGAGTATTTTTGCAGTGTGTGAGAAAGTAGCCTGGACGGGTCGGGCTAGGTGGCCATTGTGGATCAGCGTAGGCGGCCGATACTTCATCGAGCGGAATGTCGTCCGTAGGAGTACTTGTGCTGTTGCTAGTACAACATATATTTTCTGAAGCAGAGAATGGGCTTGACATGGAGTGTTATCAAAGGATGAGAGAGCAGTAAGAAATATTCACAAGTAGTGAGCAGCATTAGGTATCGGTGTTGCTACTATTTACAGTGCACGAAATGTGTTCGTTGTTCAGATCACTCAGAGATCGAGAGCGTGCTAGCAAGGGTCTGCCTTGCGGTTCAGATTTGACATTTCCCGCTCTGAGACACAATAAACAGTAGCAATATTTGTGTTTCTTAATAGATTTCCTATTGAATTGTTCATTAATGTTTATACTGTGATTTGATGATACCGTTTATATGCCTTTTTTTTTTCTTGATTTCGACCTTGTTTACAAAATCTGCAAAACCGCAATGATCGCCATTACAAGCAAATAAAAACCTCAGAGCAAGAAGAACAACAACAAAAAATAAACACACAAGATGCAAAACAACCTTTGGCAGACATAATATCATCATCCTTGTACCAGCACTAACATTAGACAAAGGCCTGATACCCACGCTTCCTTTACAGTCTCCTAATCATACAGCATCCTTTCACGTTGTATCTACAGCATGCGGCGCAACCCCCTCATCTTCCCATAAACTCTAAGACAAAACGGATTGAAGCTTATATTTATCATTTCACCAAACAAGTTGCAACTGATATGCTAGACGACTCTAATAGTTTCAACTATAGTTTCGTCATTACCTTCCTCAGTCGATGAATCCAGAAAATTTCCCACCTCTGATTCATCATCGTCAGAATCAGGATTAGTAGGTTTTAAATAATTCCCAGCAGCCTCAGCAGCCGGCGAGACAGCATTACTCTGGTCATCAACCGAGGCACTCTCTTCGTCTGCTACCGTATCTGACTGCGATACCGTGTCCGCAACACTGCCATTTCCTAGCCCATTTTCTGGGATTCTAGACGATCCTTCACTGGTAATATTTGTTGCGGAGCCATCTATCCCAGGCGTAGAGGTATCTGTCTGTTCTCCATGTGAACCCTCAATTTCAGACTCATCAGACGGCGCGTCAGCATTTGCCTCCAACAACGTGTCGCAGTCCTTTTCATTGGATTCCAGTTCCTCGGGCACAGCCTTCGTTTCTTCCATTCTCAGCCTGGTTTCAGGTTCCGCATCAGCTTTCAATTCTGGTGTAGGCGACTTTCCTACTCCTGTAACTTCTCTCCGTAGTCGCAATATAAGCCTTTGCATATACTCTCGCTTATTTCCCAGCTTTTCGACATCATAAAGCTTCAGCAATTGTCTCTCAACATCTTTCTTCAAATTAGCAGTATCGACCCACAAATTCAAAAACGCTTCTGGTTTTGATAAAAACATTTCCACGTAATGGGCTACGTAGACGCCGCAATCACAATAATTTGGTTGTGTTGGGGCAAAAGCGTATTTAGATCTGACATCATCTCTCTCAATCTCCAAATTTCGTTTAGCTTTAGCTTCGGCAACTAGATATTCCCTCAGCGGTCTGAATATAGTGTTATGACGAAGACCTAGGGAGTCGAGTACGTAAATTGTTGGACTATAAAACTCGTCAGTTCACCTGTTCAAAATCTTCATTCTGTAAAAAAACAGGCTTACTCATCAGTACTAACGGGAGAAGGCTTGACTTTCTTTGTGTTAAGACTGTTGAATCTCCGAACTCCAGAACGAGAAGTAGATGGTTCAATATCCACAATTTCTTCCGGGATATCCTTATCCACCCCCGCATCACCGTCTAAATCAAATCAGAAAATATTAGTCAAGATAAACTCTGATATCAAAAAGAGTTGTTCAATCGTACCTGCGCCGTCAGAGTCAGAGTTGCGCAAAACGTCAGAGTTCGCCTTTTGCTCAACTTTTTCCGCAAACAGATCCAAATTACATATGATAGCCACATACCAATGTGCCTTCTCATGAATCGGAATGATTACATATCTCATATTAAAAATATCCACTTTTGCCGTCCATTTCTTCACACTCTCATGTCCACCTTTTCCACCACTAACACGCTGTGTGAGCTTTTTGTAAAAAAAGGTGTTGAATAAGTATGTTGATTTAGCTATTTCTGGCTTGTTTTTCTCTAGCTGGTCGAAAGTGTATTTCAAATAGAAATCAAGAATCGTATCGTTGAGAAATTCTCCATCATTTAATCGACTGAAATCATCTTGAGTTACGACTGCCGTCTTGCTTCCGAATCGGTATTCTAACGAAGGTCTACAGAAACAAGTTAGTATTCGCAATAGTCGTCTAAGGTTTTTTTTTGTGCGTACTCTCCCATTTCCAGTTTTGGCCTTCGACTTCGAGTGTTGATCATACTATAATCAGATCAGTTATGCCACCATACTTTTGTTATCTCTTGATTGATATACATACGAATCCTCAGACAAATCAAAATTCTCAACATTTGCAGTCCAAGAAGCAGGTTTTAGAGTACCGCTACTGCTTCTAGTCGTTCGGGTTGAGGTATGTGCAGGCTTATCCCATCCTTCAGGCGTAAAAGAATCAAGGTCTTGCTCTATCAGTTTTCGCTTCGATGAATAAGTTTTGACTGGTTTTTCAGTGATTGAACTCTTTGAAGTAGATGATTCGCTGACTGGAAAATATGGTGATACTTTGGGTGTATCGTCAACCAGTCCTCGATTACGGGTAATTCTCGGCATTCGTCTATATCGATCCATCTCATCTCTTTCGAGAAGTTATCAGTAAGCTTGAAAAAACATCAAAAATATATTATAAAACTTACGGTCGTAAAGCATTGACCTTGTAAACTTCTGAAATTGTGTTGGCTTTCTCAATGACATAATTCGCAAGCGTCGCAGTATTTGGAACTTTGATTTTAAATGAAATGGTATCGCCGCTCGTTTCGAAATGAGTAGACGCTAAGATTAGTAGTCAGAAATGATCATAATATTCCTGGCAGATAACGATACTCACTTTTCCGAACACGCATCTTCACAGCAAAGTCCAACGAGTCAAGACAATACTAAATTAAGTGTCAGCACAAAGCATATGCAATAGAATACGAAAAACCAAAACGTACATCAATTCGATCAACATCACTGTATTTACAAGTCATGTCGGGAATCTCTTGCCCATCTAAAAGAATTTGCACAGAACTCTCTGCTCTTTTAGGCATAATTATTAGTCGAAATGACAAAGTTGACGAGTTATATTTCTCTGAAATTCCAAATTGAAAATCCTCGATGGGAAATTCAACGTATTTTCCCAGTACCTTATTTTTCGGGATAGTGACCGATGGTTTTGATTTACCTGTCTCGGACTCTTTATCTTTGTAGCTAATTAGTACTGGTACGAGTGTGTCTACCTCTTCCGTAGTCTTCGGCTGATCTTTCGATGACGTCTCTTCTTCGTCGCTCTCTAAATGAATAGGACCAGTGTCGCGCTCTTCTTTCGGACTACTTTTATCTGATTCAATTAGTCTCCTTCTAGTAGACATCGAATCCGGATATCGAGGTTTCATCTCGTCGTGCTTCCGTTTCCGCTGATTGTCAAAATTGTGAAATCCCGAGCTTTTGGTTGGACTTAACGAGCCTGCTATTGTGCGACCAGCTTTTTTGGTCTTGTTGAATATTCCACCGATGCCTCTGTCCAAAGTATTTATAGGGCTGAAAGGTGACACCAGTGGTTTCCGCTGTAAAGTAAGATATTAGCACGGAAAGCAAGTAAATTGTGCAAACTGGAGTTGTCGAGCTTACTGGTTGAGGTTTTCCTATAAGGACGGCATCGCTGGGACTAGACATTGAATATTTTATCAGTTGAAAGAAAATCATGCACCGAGTACTCGAATTCGACATACCGCTTCGAATATGATCTCATCAGTGAAGCGCTGAGAGGCGGTGGTCGGTTGGCATGATTTCGCGCAGCAGGCGTTCGTTGGACTGGAGAGCTAAAGGCGTGTGCAGATGCTGAAGTAGGACTCCTATTGGCATCTTTATTACCGTTTATCGCGTTCGTGCCAGCCGCCGGTCGCTTGTTAGATTGGGAGGCGTCCTTGATCATTAAGTTAGCACATCATAGACCGAGTTAGACAGCCAGTACACCATTTTCCTAGATAGACGGCAGACAGAATAAAAAAAAATGTTCTTACCACATCTAGCACTTCATAAATTTCCTCCTCTTTAGAATTCATTGTACTATCCGTACCATACCGCGCCAGTCGCACGCAACCCAGCCGTATACCAATCTGTTGTCACAAAATATGACGCCAGGAGACAGGAGCCTGTATGAATTCCAATACAAGAGACAAATCAGATAAAAATGCACACACACAATAGCGAACGCAGGGCAGCAGCTGAATGAAGAGCACGCGAACGCGGGTGGCGGGTACAGTGAGAACAAAGACAGCAACGCGCTTCGTTTCGTTTTTGCTACACTAAATTGGGTTGCCGAAGCGCGTCCCAGAAGTGCCATAGCATAAGCGAATCTTCGTTTCGCACCAGTATTTACATATTATCTCCATCGGATTTGACAAAATTTATGGTATGATGTTTCTTCATACAGTTAATAATACCAGATATTATCTACACAAATATTAACCAAATTCTTCAATTGCTATATCTCGGTTTCCAAGTGACCAGACTGATCAATTGCAGCACAAAGCTCAACATCGACACCAGCATTGATTAGTACATCGATCCACAACCGTTGAGTATCAGATAATCGGTCGTTTTCAGACTTGACTTCGGAAAATAGCGACTTTTTTTGCTCATAATTCCAGAGACTGTACCGTAAGTTAGTAAGAAGCGAGTGAAGTAGTTATCTAACGTAAATGCTCACAATAAATCTGGCAATCCAGAGCCTCGATATTGATACTCTTCGCTGAACACTCTACATAATACCGACAAAGGAGAGTTCCCAATACACTGAAAATGATAAGTACAATGCTATAGTGGACAAGAGTGGACAAAAATGAATAAAATTGACACATACCTCAGCAGCTTCGAGTATTTCTCGAATATCAAATCTCCAATCTAAACCGACGCACTCAGTTTGCCGCTCATGCTCACGCTCATAAGTTTCCATGATAATATCTCTTGTATATCCATTTTGAATATCGGCTAGGCGATGATTGATTTCACTTGCTCTACTGAAATAGAATGCATCTGTAGCTAGATCCAAAGGAGCGTTTTGAAATTCAGTTTCAAATACAAATGGCACCGGCAGGAAGATAATATCATAAAATAGATAGGCAAACTGCGATGTTAGCTGCAACTTTTGAAATATGTCAATATAATCGAATGGCTTACAATTGTTTTCAATAGTCCTCCCTCTGTGTGGTATCCTTGCCATCCAAGTTTTCTATAATTTGACAGGCACATCTCTTCTACCGAGCATTCATTCTCTCTGTCGTCGACCCAAACTCCTTTCTTGCCTATTACGGTATTTGAAATGCGTCTCCCTGAATAAAAATTAGAATACGACTATATAAAGGTAAGACAGGGAGAATTTACCATAAAAAGTTCTTTTTACGGGCTCTTTCAAAGCCACATGATCAAATATATGCCTGTCTCGTGGAAGAACTTTTAATTCTTTCTCCAACCTCACAATTCGCTTTTGTAAATCGTAATGGTAGATCAAATGGGTTTTTTGATCTTGAAGTCCATTTTCGCACGTCAATAACGCCTGCCGCTTCCAGAATTTTCTTTCTTTATCATCTTTCTCCGGACCTCCGAAATAGCGATTTTCAATCAGAGCTTTTCTTTGATACCAATCGCCGCGTTTGCCTTGGCGGTAGTCAGTCTGTGCTAACAAAGCTGTATAGACCTCATGCGCCTCCAAATGCTTTCCTAATCTCGACAGGACGAGAGCAAACTTGTAGACTAATCGTGTATATATATATACAGCCGAAAATCGCTTCAAGTAATGATCTCGATCTACATTTATCTCTCTTTCTTTTTTGATTGCCTTATTCCAAGCCGAGTAGATAGGTTCAAGAATCTCGTAAACAGCTGAAAGTTGAGCTGTCAACCCGTTGTCGAATGCCTGATCGACCACATCTTGAATACGAAGAGCTTCCTCATACTGCAGTAATTCAGCGCGACCACGAAAAACATCAGAACTGCGTAGAACAGAGTATTTTGGGAAATTTCGTTTAGAAATTTTTGCAAGAATTAGCTTTGATAACGAGCTTTCGTTATAGGCGTCTGCTCGATAAAACACCAGATGCACTCTATCAAATACCGCTGCTGTCATCGTACACAGTCTGATACAGGGGCCTGTATTAATATATATATTAAAACCGATCGATGATCAAATAGTTACAACCAAAGCTAACTTACCGAGAAGCTCAAGGGATTTCCTCAACAGCTTCAGAGATCGATGTTGCTTTCGTCCATTTTTATCATACAGCAGCGAAAGTCCGTTATGCGACCAGTCAAGACAAGTTTGACGATCAGACTGAGTCTTTAATTTGTCAATCATATCCTTCTTAGTGCCTCGAAATCCCGTAAAATTGAATTGCTTAGCAAGCTGCTTTAACTCATCAATGCCGAAAAGCATCAATATTTCATCGATATCGACTGGAATATTTGAATTTAATCCGTCGCAAAAGATTTTGGACGAGATAAGGTCTCCATATGCTTCCGCAATATTTTCAATCTCTCGGTAAGAACCTAATGTACTCGTTCTTATCCATCGATTCCGGCGACGCATGAATAACCTTACGTACAGCTTTTTACTATCCTCTGTAGGGGATTGTTAGCTTTGCAGGTCGAAACATATAAAGAGGACCTATATATGCTGACTTACCTGAAAGAGCTTTGAACTGATCAAAAATTCTGATCTCAGAATCGTCAAAAAGATGACTTTCAAGCTCCAAGACTGTCGACAAAGCAAGCATAAATAGATCAAGATACAGATGCCCAAATTTACTCGGCACTGGGTCTTCCATTATAATGTCCTGTAGTGTATGATCGTCAGAGGAGGAGTCTGCAAGGTAAAAGGAGGCTACTAACCTCATCAGCCTGTCGGCTATTAGCCAGCTGACCAGCAGTCTTCAAATAGGCAGAAGTCCTGTAAGACGCAATTTAGTATAGAGTCGCAGTCAATATCAGCGGAAAGAACCTACTGTGAAGCAATATCGAGCAAATTACTTCGGGATTCACTTGATATCCTATCCGCAGTTGAACTAAGCGGTTGGCTTGGCAAGGTCGACATATCTAAACAAGCTAAATGAAGAGTCTTTACATTATTAGAACTAAGCTATAGGATAAGTACTATCAGATATAAGATCGAGACATTTAGTGCCGCGAGTTAAACTGATTTTAGACTCTCCGAAGCTCAAGTAGCGCGCCCAAAATGTCAACACTAATTACTACTTTGTGCGAGTAAAAAAGAGAATGCGGGTTGAAGTCAGCACGCGACGCGCTTAGACGCGAAGTCACGATTTGTGAGCCGCAAGTACGTAAGCCGCGCATCTCGAGGAACCAAAAAAACTTTGAGGCCAAAGAATTAGAAATCTATATTTTTATAGCAATTTATCTTGAAGAAAAATGAGGCACCCAGTACAACGGCTGGCCTATGATAAGGCAAAAAGGACGGTTTTTTTGGCTGCAGGAGACAAAATACAAGGGTTTGACGCTGACACGGGATCTCGGCTACAGCAGTGGTCAACGGATATGATTCCCAGAGACCCCAGCGGGAAGGAACAAGAGGGCAGACCGAAAAAGAAGTCAAAATCAGATAGCGATAAGAGCGAAAGAAATTCAATCAGAACGTTGACATGCACCGATGATGGACAGTATCTGGTGGCTACTACGGACGAGAAAAAGTTGTTACTCGTTCTTTCCACCGTGGATTTTTCTCTGGTCAACAACAGGTATGACTACTAGATCCGTACTCACTATGATTCGATCTAACACCTATTTAAGGCAATTCCCTAAACGGCCGTCGGCTACTGCGATTACTGATCGAGGTCAAACTATTTTACTGGGCGACAAATTTGGTGATGTGTATTCTGTTCCAATCGTACCATCTGTTACGAACGAAGAAGCTAGACGGGGACATTCAGAAGTTTCAAACGCAGAAAACGAAAGCGAATATGATATCGAGCCAATTTTTGGGCATGTGTCAATGCTTGTGGACCTAATTGCTACTCCTGTCGTAGATGGAAAGCGTTATATTATCTCAGGTGATCGCGATGAGCATGTTCGGGTAACTCGATATCCTGACGCTTGCATTATCGAGAGATTTTGCTTTGGACACGAACAGTACGTCAAAATAATGCAACTTTACTTTTCAGGATTGATAATAACCCGTATACTTTAGATATGTCTCTCAGCTGCTGATTCCTACATGGAGCCCAACTACCCTGATTTCGGGAGGTGGTGACGATTTTTTGATTCGGTGGAAATGGACGACGGGAGAACTTAAAGAAAAAATTGATGTTAAGGGACTATTGTACCCCTACAAACAAAATGCACACGAGGATAATGCTGAAACCGTTTCTGTTGCCGGCATTTGGGAGATGTCGGAGTTTAAAATAATTCTTGTATTCGACGATTCGTAAGTTCTTTATATTCTGGGACGTTGAACTCAAAACAATGGTTAGCTAACTTGATTCTTGCAGTGCCGAAAAGTTATTGACATTTCAAGTCTCCGATGATATTAATGAAAATGCTAAATTTCTGGATATGGCTTCGTACAAGCTACTAGATCTGGCGCCTACTGGCGAGAATGGCGAAGCTTGGATAAGTTTATACGATAATGCTAAGGACGAACAACCTTTGATCAAAAAGATTGCTGTATCTTCATCTGGATCAATCAATGAAGTCGAGAGCGAGGCTTCCTCCAATATTGACTCAGAGGCCTCATTTAACGTTTCATCGCGCGACAGTATTTTAGCTCTTCACCCAGTGTCTTTACTACGAAAGCACGCTGAGCATTAAATGGAGATAAAAAAAAATTTATAATTATTACACTTGACGAAAACACATATACGCTCAAAGCTTTAAGAAAAACGTTTTCACGCGCTACCAAAACGGTGGCACTCCTTCATAAAATGCCCTAGTTTAGCAGGATCCATAAATGGCTGAGTTCCATGTCCAAGATTAACGATGTATCCTTGCTTGCCACCACCAAAACCAGAAATCATTTCTTCGAC
Organism: Kockiozyma suomiensis; assembly: GCF_038497685.1. Classification (NCBI taxonomy): domain Eukaryota; kingdom Fungi; phylum Ascomycota; class Lipomycetes; order Lipomycetales; family Lipomycetaceae; genus Kockiozyma; species Kockiozyma suomiensis. The sequence goes on from NW_027117667.1 coordinate 775,905, forward strand.
CTTTTTTGAGATAACTTCATCAGATCCGTAGATAATACCAGGATCCAGATTTCCCTGCAAAACAACTCGTCCATTTGCAATCTTAATAGCTTCAGCCGGATCAATCGTCCAATCCAGGGATATGACATCGTAGTCGGTGTCAGCCAGCCAGTCTAATGAATACATCGCCCCTTTAGGAAAACACGTTACAGGAATGTGTTCAGTGATTCCTAACTCCAAAAGTCTTTTTCGAAGACCAGTAATGATCTGAATCAGATAGGGTAAAGAAAACTCTTGAAATTCTTTTGGTCCAAGTTCACCAGCCCAAGACTCAAAAACTTGCAGCATCTGAAATATAAATTAGTAGATGTATCACTGCAGTAATATGAAAACGTTTGCACATACCTGTGCTCCAGCAACAACTTGCTGCGCTAGAAACTCAATAGCCACATCAGTTATACGCTGCAGTAGCTCATGCGTAGCTTCAGGGTACATATAGAGCCAGGTCTTTGCATATCGAAATAATTTAGTGCCACCACCTTCAATCATGTATACCATCAAAGTCCATGGCCCACCACAGAATCCTAGCAAAGGAACCCGGCCATCGAGTTTCTTTCTAGTGGCAGTGATAGAGTTGAAAGCCCATGCGAGCTCCTTCTTGACGTCGACATCTACTGACAGTTTCTTCAAATCTTCTGGAATCCGCAGAGGTTCAGGGAAATGGGGACCTATTTTATCTAATATATCAACGACCATGCCCATTGCCTGAGGAATCACAAGAATATCGCTGAAAATGATTGCAGCATCGATAAGGCCGTCGTAGTGATCTACCGGCTGAATAGTGATGGTAGAAGCAAGTTCGTCGTCCCGGCAGCAGACGAAAAAATTATTTGCTCCTTTGACAACATGATATTCTAGTATACAGTCAATACTACCATTATTCAACCATTTAAATCAGGTTAGCCTTGGCATACCTGGTAGATAGCGCCCTGCTTGTCGCTGAGTTATGAACCGATGTTAGCTCGCTGCCACTCGGCGAAAAAATCTAATCACTTACCATGACCCAAATAGGAGGCCTCTCTACCTTCTCTCCTGTAAGCAACTAAATATTAAAATCTTTTATTGCCGAGTAAGGTTTGCAGAGTACAAAGACTTACCCCTAGCAGCTCTAAGAATCAGGTCATTCTTCAGGGGAGCGAATTTCGACATTTGAAATACGCAAACTGCTAAAGCTGAAGATATCGTGTCAAAAATAATTAAATGCGCCGATAAAACAGCTCTTGGATGAATATAAGAAACAACAATGCCAATGCGAAACTGGGTACTCTCTTGTAACTACTACGTCCCACGTCCCACCTCCCGAGACAGAAAAATATCAATGACATAGTTCGTCCGTGCTGATCTTTTATCTCGGGTCTTGTACTATAAATTTATTGTAACCCTAAACCCATGAGATGATATGGCTCAATGATAAACCGCGGAACCCGGCGGGACGAGCTGTCACGAACGCGATCTGCTCAGGAACCAGTATGCTATTCATTTACGACGAGTGATAAATCAAGCCTTTATTTTTTTATACATTTTAAATTGGTCAGCTGCTATTGTACGGGTATGTGTGCAATACACGATTGCATATAGCGTTCGGAAATCAGCATGACTGCAAGCTATCTATTTTATTTGAAAGTCCGAATATGTCACGGTATCTGTATGATTCTGATACAAACGAGATTCTGAGCCCCCAAATATGAACAGATTGATAAATATCCAATTATGCTGAGCATTTCATATCCACTTACTGTTTTGGTAACATATTAGCCACCCCGCCCCCGCTTTTATATTGTGTCTGTGTCGTACTACGGACAACAACTAGAGTTACTGTGATCTTCATCATCGCCCCCGCTTTTTTTTGGCGATATAAAGCTGCTCTCCTAAATTAGCCTGCATCTGCAGATCACATACTGAACCGTCTCGCACCTCTCACGATGAACACTATCTCCCATATCTATTATGAAGCGGTCGAGTGCCTGCGCTCTCTGATCTCGGACTGTGCCGATCATCCGTTCATTATAATCTCGTGTTTAATTACTTTTTTTATTTTAAGAAACAAATTTCGACGTCATTTATTTTCTATTCCTGGCCCTTTCCTGGCATCTTTGACCGACTTGTGGCGCTTGCACAGTGTTTGGAAAGCGCAACATCATAAAACTCTTCAGGCGCTCCACAAGAAGTACGGCCCTCTCGTGCGCATCGCACCAAATGTGATTTCTGTAAGCGAGCCTTCCGCGATTGGAACAATTTATGGAATCAAGTCAAACTATATGAAAACAGGCTTTTATTCTCCTTGGTCTATTGCTTGGCAAGGAAAACATCATGACGGTTTATTTTCTGCTGTCGATCCTGTATATCATCGAGAACAAAAGAAACTCGTTGCCAATTCGTTCTCCATGAGTTCGGTTTTGGAGTCAGAGGCTCTTGTTGATACCTGCTCAACGCTGTTTATGCAACAAATGGGAAAAATTGCGGACCAAAACTCGGAAGTTGATCTGGCAGAGTGGTTGCAGTATTATGCCTTCGATGTTATTGGAGAATTATCTTTTTTGAAGAAGTTTGGATTTCTGGAATCTGGCTCTGACGTTGATAGTATGATTCATGGCTTGCAAAAGGTGCTCAAAATTCTGACATTAACTGGCCAGGTTCCCTACACTAACAAATTATTCATGGAAAATCCGCTTATACCTATCTTTTTCCCAAAGATGCACCAGCAGAGTGGAGTTATTGATTTTACCGTGAGAGCGATTCAAGCTCGAGGAGGTTCTTTTGACCAGAAAGGAGAAATAGAAGCCAATATTGTCGGAAAAGATATGCTTAGCAAGTGGACAGCTGTGAAGAACGAGAATCCTCAGAAGATGACAACGACCGATATTCTAATTCATACGTCAACTCTTGTTTTTGCTGGCTCTGATACTACTGCTATTGCTCTTCGTGCAATTGTCTACTTCCTGCTAAAATCCCCAGCAAAGTTAGACAAGCTCGTTGCTGAATTAGATGCTGCCGATGCAAAGGGATTACTGTCAGAGCCAGTCAGTTATAAGGAATCGATCACTCACTTGAGTTATTTGAATGCCTGTATTAAAGAAGCTATTAGAATGCATCCATCTGTCGGTCTGATTCTTGAGCGGTTTGTACCTAAAGGTGGCGCTTATTTTGCTGGCAAGTTCATTCCAGAAGGAACCATTGTCGGTGTGAATGCATGGATTGTTCATAATGATCCTACAATATTCCCGTCTCCCGAAACATTCTCTCCCGAGAGATGGCTTGAAGCATCACCGTCGAAACTTCAAGAGATGAATCAATGTTGGTTTCCATTTGGAGCAGGCACCAGATCTTGCATTGGCAAAAATATCAGTATGATGGAGATCAGCAAAGTTATTCCTCAACTATTCCGAGAATTCAAGCTTTATTTTGCTGACCCTAACAAAGACTGGGCTATTCGCAACTATTGGTTTGTGCAACAGGAGAATTTGATTGTGAAATTGGAAAGGCGTAGGGGCGTTTGAGCTGATTTTGATTTTGATTTGCGACTCTGTTATATAGGCAATTTTTGTTTGGATCTTTTTACCAAGATACTATGAGTTTCAAATCTCTTTAGCAGTATAAACCATTACCATTTATTATGATCCATGAAATAAAATTGCTAATGGCCCACTTATGCAAGCAACAAAAACAGAAAGTCGCTTTTAATCTGTCATGCATGTTTTGTGGTGCGAAATATCCCTACTTTGAAAATAATTCCACCAATGAACATTAAAACCCAAAACCCAAGAAAAAGCGGCATGGAAAGCAAAATATGCATCATAATTATAGAGTTGTTTACTCATTTGCCGAAATTGCCGTTATTCAAAATATAAAAATACAAAATGTACAGTATCATGTACAGCCATATTATTATTAAGCTGCACCTCCGACGCCTAGAGATTAAACAGTTAGTTTACCATAGTCTGGAATAATTAGTGTATATAGCCTTATAACATACCAGCAAGGTAAGCGAGATACCATGTCAAACTTGCGCCACCATCAAGATATGAGCTGCTGAAGCTGCTGCTTGTAAAAAACTCATACGCCGATGAAGGATCTGTCAAGCCAAGATTACCGTACAGAATTCCTTTCCATCCGTCCGTAAGAGTGGGAGCTAAGGAGGACAGCTTTGATTCCCACTCTTCCTTAACAAAAGTAGGTGTCCGAATGTAAGAGGAGATCGGAGTCAGAGGAAGCATGTGAATGCCCTGGATATATTCCAAATTGGTTCCGAAAAAGGTAGTATGATCGGCCTTATTCTCAAACATAATTCCGCAGACTTTGTTTCCAATGAAGTTTGAAGGCTGAATAGTGTTGTTGTTAGCCATAAGGTAATAGTCGTTCATACTCCTTTTCATCATGGCCAGCATCATTGCGCCTCTTGATTCCATTGACTTATCGCCCACTACAGAACCCCACAATTTGATACCATATGCATGATGATAGTCCTCTGAAGAAGACTCCTGATCTTTTCCATCAGCAGCCACAAAAAGACCCTTTGCCCATGAATGACCGTGGAACCAAGAAAACGAACGAGATACAGGGAAATGAGTATCATCGTGCGATGGATTAGCAACATCTCTAACCAAGAAGTTCACATAGTCTTTGTTATCTTTAACCCAAGTTCCGCCTAGAGCTGAGTCAACGTAGCCAATTACTGCAGCTGCGTGAATGTGGTAGCCATAGTGGAAATGATGATCGTTATAGTACGAGTTACCATAATCTGTCAATGAATCGCCGGTTTTCAAAGATCCAGACGAGATAAGTCCCTTGTAAGTCTTATCGTAATAGAGGGGATAAATCTGACTATTGCTCGAAAAGATTGCAAAAGCTTTTTTAAGATTTTTCAGGCAAAGGTTTGTAACTGCGGTATTACCCAGGATTGAATGCGCCGTGTAGCAGATCAAGGCAAACTTTCCAAGAATCTTACCAGAGCCGTACATTGAATCTATATTGACCATTGAAACAACATCTTGCTGAACTTCGGATACGGCAGCTTTAGTGATCAACCCAAGAGCAGAAGAAGTATAATTGGCAGATTTTCCAGAGATGCTGGTCCACGGAGCAAAATCAATACTCGGAAGTGTCTCAACAATGCTGAAACTGCTCGTAGAGTACGCAGTAGCAACGCCCTTGGTTAACGCGTCCAGAGTAAACCCTAGAGCTTTACCCGAGGTGGTTGAATCAAAAGAGCTAACGTGATGCGGCAGAGCAAAAAGGAGCAACGCATTGGCGTTGTTAGAGCCCTTAGTTGACCAGGTAATTTTTACGTTTCCTTTTCCGCTAGATGCAGTGCCGCTAACAGTAGCCTTGGTTGCATACATTCCAGCGTGATTATCGTATGCGGTGTCCTGTCCCGACACAATTTTTCCAATTTGAACAACAACATTGTTAACACTAGCGCTGGCAGTGATTGAAGTGGAGTTAGTCAAAGTGAGCGAGAACTTCTGCGAGCTATCAGGCAGAGTAGCATAGATACCCCAAGAGGTACCATCACTAAGTTTAGCAACATATTTCACAACTTTAGATCTGGGACTTGTAGCAAGAGTCAAAGATGTGTAGCTGACAAGAGAGTTGAACACAGGCGTCAGATTTTTGTAGATTCCAGTTATAAATCCAGTACCCTGAACAAGAGGAATCACAAGAGATTTTCCGGATCCATATTTAGAAGTACTGGGAGCCATATTGATGTTAACCGACATCTCAAGCGGGTCAGTAAGATTCATCGTCATTGACGAGTCAAATTCCGAAGCAGAGAAGGACAATGAACGAATTCCTACTGGTGAGATAAAGTACTCAACAGGATCAGCACTAGAATCCGGTCCAAATGTCTAAAATATTCAAGGTTAGCATATGCATTTCTTTTAGAATGATATAACCAAGGAATGCGCACAAATTGGCTAGATGATGTCTGACTGATTCCGAGACCGTAGTCATTGCCAGTTCCCTGATTCCACCAAACCGAGTAGGGGTAGGGATAAGCAGGCTGATCTCTACTATCCAGATACAGATTTGTGTAAAAGTTATTGGTCGGAATAGTAGAGTTCTTTAAGATCGCTGCCGAGAATCCGGTCGGCTGAGCTGGGTGTGCAGCGAGAGTCGGGAAGAGAGAAGGCGGAGCATCAGTGGCGACAGCTTTAAACATATCAATAGTAGCTGCAGAGTCCACCGATGATTCAGCTGCGGCAGAGGAAGTAGCCATTGTTGAAGACTCTGTAGATGTTGCTGATTCAGTTGAGGACGAAGTCAAAAGCGTAGAGATAACGTCTGAAGTTGATGATGTTGAAGTCAGCGAGGTGTTTGATACTAGGTAGACAGCCGATGTAGTGAGCTCAAATGACGATGTTGATGAAATAGACGCAGCAGGTGTAGGATTCAAGTCTGTTGTTTGAATTACTGACGTAGGAGACGAAAGAGACGTAGTAGCCGAGACTGCTGTTTGGATTGACGGCGATTGTTCGACAGATAGCTCGACAGAAGGCGTCGACGATGCACTTGTTTCAGTAGTAGCAGACTCTGAACTTTCCAAAATTGACGATGTCGTCGAGGACGATAGAAGAACAGCAGGAAAAGATGATTTCGAAGTGGACGGGTATGAAGTCTGAACATCAGTGGGCAAGGGTTCTGTAGCGGAGCTGCTAATGATGGAGTTGGTGACCAGCGGGTTGCTCGTAGCATAAGGCTGTTGGAGTGTAGTGTAGACAGTGCCTGTCACTGTAGTAGTAGTAGGAACTGTTGAAATAACCTGTACTGTCTCTGAGGATAAAATCAACGTTTCAACATTAACAGTTGTAGTAACAGCAGCAGCTGTAACAGTAGCATATGCCTCCATTGTTATGACAATAGGAGACGCTCGCACTGATGCTGCAAACAAGGCAGCAATGTAAATTGCCTTAGAAAGTATCATTATATAAATTGAAGCTAAACGAGTGTAATAAAGGAGAGACTACGGTGGCAGACGTGGCGGATGGGACTCTGATTATATGTTGCAAGCAAACTAGTGAGAGTTACGCGTCGTATTGACAATACCCCGCCGGATTGGAGCAATGCCCTGCCTTATTTGCAGAAGAACACTCTGACCAAACTATATTCTAAATTGGTAGCGCTCTGTCAAGATTCAAATCCGATGGTAGTGCAAAGAAGGACAAATTTAAAGTTGAGCATAATGGTAATTAGCGTACCTGCATATTGAGATTAAGTTTAAGAAGTGGCGTAGCAGACTCCATATTCGGCTAATATGGCTGTGCTGAAACATATTTTGAGTTAGGATCTCACAACTTGTGCCTAACAGATGTGGCGGGGTCTATACTAAAGCGGGAGGACGTGCGGCTTCGAACTCCACTAGCTTCTTTTAAGTAGGTCTTCCAAATTTATCGTCTCTCTAAGAATGGCCGAGACAAGATGATTTACCAGCCACCTGTTTGTTTCGATTCTGGGTAAAGCTCTCTGCAGAGAAGTTGTCTGGTATCTTAAAGCTAGAACTATCTGAGTGCAGTCTTCAGTGTCTCTTGCCGACAAATTTGGCGAACAGACCAGCCCCTTAGCTGAAGCCAAGGGCAATCTGTTCTATATCAGTGGCTTCACGTCAATATAAAGGAAATGGCTCACTTCAGATTAGAGACTACTAGTGTTAAGAAATAGACGTAGAGAGTATCTATAATGAAAGATCTGATTCAAAAATTTAGCTGTAGCTTTGAGTTTCGTGTATGACACAGTGGTCAGATGTCGCAGCTGTTCACAATTTTTATTATAAAGCATGACACCAAAAGATGATAGTTATTCGTAATTGACCTGCTAATTTTTTATTCCACTATACTACAACACGTATCCAAACTTCTCAAAAATTGTCGAGACTTTACTTTGTATATACTCTCAATTTACTACGCTCCTCCAACGCCTGCCGCGTAAGTTAAATACCACGTTCTGCTGGCGCCGCCATCTAGCCACTGGTTCGAAAACTTTGGATGAGCAAAAAATTGCCACGAAGCTCTAGGATCAAACAAGGCAACATTGGCGTACAGTATGCCTTTCCAACCATCATCGACCGTTTCAGCAACTCTTTGAAGTAACATGCTCCATTCTTCATAAACAAACTCGGGGGATCTCATATATGAAGACACCGACGTGATTGGAATCATGTGTATACCCTGAACACACTCGATTCGTGGGGAGAAATATGTCGTATGATCAATCTTGTTCTCAAATAGCTATAGGATCAAATTAGCACGCAATCAAAAAAAAGGGCGGAGATACTTACAATACCAGTAACTTTGTTTGACAATATTCTAGGATCTTGTATTGTATTTTTCCCCAACATCATAAAATAGGAGTTAAAACTTCGTTTCATGATAGCCAGCATCATGTTACCTCGCGCTTCCATACTTTTGTCACCCGAAACCTTACCCCATAATTTGATTGCATATGCATGATGATAGTCTTCTGACGTAGACTCTTGATCTTTTCCATCTCCGCTCTCAAAAAGGCCTTTAGCCCAACTATGTCCGTGAAACCAATCAAAAGAGCGAGATATTGGGAAGTATGGATCTTGTTCTGAGGGGTTGGCAATATCACGTACTAGGGTATTCACAAAGTCTTTGTTATCATAGACCCAGGTACCTCCCAATGCCGAGTCAATATAGCCTATAATAGCAGCTGCATGAATAAAGTATCCATAATGAAAATGATGATCATTGTAGTACGTATTTCCAAAATCTTCTAGGGCGTTTTCTGTGACAAAAGAGCCACTTGATACTATGCCCTTGTATGTTGTATCATACACAAGCGGATATTGCTGTTTATTGGCACTAAAAACTCTGAATGCATTAGCAACTTTATTCATAGCTGCTTGTGTCATTGCCAAATTGCCTAGAATCTCATGGGCAACGTAGGCAATAAATGCAAATTTGTCAAGAGCTTTCCCTGAGAAGTACATTGAGTTCAAGTTACATTGAGCATTGACATCTTGTTCAAGCTCATCACATGCCGCGTGATAGATGTGACCAAGAGCCTCATTGCTAAATTGATTCATTTTCACATTTGGAATGCTTGTCCAAGGCATAAAATTAATATCGACTGGCAGGTTTTCATGCATGAAAAAGTCATTAGTACCATAAGCCATCATCTTCCCTTTCGTGGGAGAGTCAAGCCCAAACCCAAGGGCCCGCTTTTTCATTTGATCTGAAAACGAGGCAACATGATGAGGAAGCGCAAACAGAAGCAGCGCATTGGCATTGTTAGCTTGTCTTGTAGACCAGTTGATTCGCAAATCACCGTTAGTGCCGTTTGCAGTTCCCGACATTTGCGCTTTATTACTATACTTTCCAGCGAAATTATCATATATCTTCTCAGCACCATCTACCAGCTTACATATTTGAAATAAAACGCTGCGCACGCGTTGCTCAGCTGTCACTGTGTGCTCACCATCTTTTTTCAACTTCAGATGCTCTCCTTCCGGAACCCAGGCATAAACAAGCCATTTAGTTCCATCCCGTAATTCTATACCATATTTTTGAATACCTTTTCTTGGAGAGGGTTTATCTTTGAATATTTTGAATCCGACGGCAGAGTTCATACGAGGAATCAGATTGTAGTATATTCCCGATATAAAACCTGTTCCGAGAACGATAGGTACGTTCAAGACTTTTCCTGAGCCATGAACTGACCCCGGCTTGAACTGAGCTACCACTGAAAATTGGGCAGCTGAAGATAGCTCCATTGTCATTGTCTTGTCGAATTCAAATGCTGATAGAGACATAGATCTGATTCCGGCGGGATGAAAGAAATACTGCGCATTCGGATTTCCGGGATCTGGTCCGTATACCTGAGCCAGATAAGAATTTAGTTTAGCTCTTCGATCAAATTGATATACGCACTCTTTGCTCTCTGCTTGTCTGGCTAATACTCAAACCGTAATGGGCGTCAGGTCCCTCACCGCGATGATCCCACCACAGCGCATAAGGGCACATGAAGACAGGCTGATCTTGGTTCCCTAAATATAGATTGGAGTAGAAATTATTGGTTGGGATAGCTGGCCTGTCTTTTTCATCTTTGTCAGCTGGAATTGCGAGCGAGCGCGGTGGCACAGGATGAGAGCGTCGCGCGAAGTGAGGATGGGGCGCCGTAACGGCAATGGGCTGGAACAACTCAACAGGCATCTATGAGAGCAAAAGCAAAGCAGTTGTTTAATATCGAAGTCCAACACTTATTAGATATAAGCGTAGCCAATTCACTTATTAAACAAACTCTGAAACAGATGTAGATTAGGAAGAATAACATGTACTCAGACGAGGCACCTTCTGCGGCAATATCGGCGTCATTGGTGCCGCACGTGTACTGAATAAGCTCAGATGGAAGCCTAGGAACAAATAATCCACCGCTGATTGTTCTAACGATGTCATCATGCTTCCGAGAGCAATAAAAAAATGAAATATTCGCTTTTATCTTTTTACAATTTACAATATGTAGGAGTATTGCAAAGTTCTAGTTTACGATGTTGCTGACTTTTTGGCCCGATATCATTCAACCATTTACAGATTCCCGAAACGTTAAATTTCTTGAATTGGGAGCTTTCAAAATGAGCTGCTCCCAAACTTTGCTCTTCAATAAACTACAAGTACATCTCTAATTGCCCTTTTGCTTATCGACATGTCTTCAGTCTCGGGATCTGACGATGATCTTGACAAAGCTATCTCAAAATGGATCGACGACATTGAAGGAGGAAAACCTGCGCAAGGCAACGCTTCACCGCCCGTCAACATGAACAACGAGCACCTAGAGCGCAATGCAAGCAGAGTGTTTGGCTTTATGAAGCATTTGACACCGTGGAAGAGCGAAAAATTCCAGCCATCTCCCGATGCGCCTCATGTACAGCCGGACGGGACTACTACCACGAAGACTGCTACGCCTGTATTGCCAGTTGATGACTTCTCACCCGCCGCTGTATATCCTGTACGTACCCGCACATTTCACTTGACTATTTTTTTAAATATCTAACTAATCGGATCAGGATGACATGTCTTGTCAGCAGCAATTTGATGAGCTAGTCAAATGTTACAGCGTAGCTGGTCAGACACGACACGTCTATCGATACGGCACTATCCGCGATTGCAATGACAGATGGGAAATGTTCAAATTTTGCATGTCTATCAAACTAAAGCCAGATGAAGAACGCGCCCCGCTGATTAAAGAATACTACAAAAATCGCACGGAGCGAATTTTAGCGAAAGGAAGTAGTGAAGATGTATGGACTGCTAGAACTTCGAGACATCCTCCTATGTTTGTAAATACCACTGATGAAACGTCATGACGAGGCGGAGTTAGAGTTGGGGTTGGGCGTGCTATTTTATTATATGACTTTGTAGATAGAGGCAATCAATGAATGAATTATATAATTGCTCTCCGTCCAGATGTCTTCCAGATTTTTGTACTGAGAGTAACTTCCATAACCCTAGCCCGACGGGCCCTCGCTGTTTGAATGTGTAATTTCTTCACATGTGTCTGTTATATTTCGTATTGATCCCTGTCAGACAGTAGCATCATTTGCCGCTTCTGCTTCTGCCGTCGATTCAGTTTTGTCTGAGCGCGAGCGACAGCGGTCAATAAGCGTTGCCTGAAATGATAGTCCTCACCAGCAAGACGAGGCATTCTTCCAGAGTGCTTCCGACTTGCTTGACGCGACGGACTGCATTGTCCTCAGAGTCGCCGACTACCAGTTTATTTGGCAAAAAAGTCTTTGGCAGACGGAGAAATTCAGATAAAGCTCCTCCATCTACGGTGTCTTCTCGGCATTTTTACCAGAATGAAGCACTCATGGGATATGCAAATAGGCCCATCAGACCCGTCTCATTACAGCAATTTGCTTTCTACGGCAGAAAGCTCACGGATGAAAAAATTATACATTCAGCGAATTTTGTACGTCAAGAACTGCCTACTCGAATGGCTCATCGAATACATGATATGCAAAGACTGCCATACTCTATTATTCGCAATCCGCATATGTCACATGTGTATGAGCTATATTATCACTCATTCAACTCGCTAAGAAAATTCCCTAAGATTCGATCTTTAGACGACAATGACAAGCTCTGTAATCTAGTGAAAGACTTGCTACTTAGACATACTGAAGTGGTTCCACGCGTTGTAATGGGTGTTATAGAATCAGCCGAGTTAATGGATTCGAACAGACTAGATAGATTCATCTATTCTCTACTATCAAGCAGAATCTCGCGACGCGTCCTAACCGAGCAGCATCTGACGATGACCAATTCACTTAAAGAAGGAAACGTAACCAATACTGGCGAGAATGTCGGCCAAGTTTTTTTACAACTCCATGCTGCTGATGTGGTCAGACAATGCGCTGATCTCGCAGGACGTTTGGTGTCTGACGTGCATAGGGGTTGTGCAACACCTGAAATAATTTTTGAAGGAGACTCAGATACAAAATTTGCGTTTATTGAGAGCCATTTTAAATACATGTTAGGCGAAATTTTGCGCAACGCATTCGAGGCTGCTGCGTCAAAGACGGAAAGAACAGGGGAACCACTTAAGCCTCTGCTAGTTACAGTTTGCAATACGCCGCACCAGCTTATTTTTAGATTTTCTGACAGAGCCGGCGGTATACCATCTGATGTAGTTCAAGACTTATGGAGTTTTGCGAAAGGACCGCGGAGTTTGTTACGGCATGAAAAACTAGAGCAATTGCCATTTTTCGATGCAGTAGCAGGCGAGCGCGAATCAATTAACAAGCGTATGAGCAGTTTGTCAAGTCTTACATCCCGGCCTTCAGATTTGTTTTTGGGAATGGGTCTTCCTATGAGTAAGGTATATGCCGAATTTTGGGGAGGAAAAATTGTCGTGAAGTCTATGGAAGGATTTGGTTGTGACGTGTTTCTGCATATTTCCAAGTTAGGAATTGAGAGTGCGTTTGTAGAGAATACCAGTATATAGTTCCATTTTTAATCTTTAATGATAAATACTAATTGGGTATAATATAAGAGAAGTGGTTGAATAAAACCGGATACACTGTTACGAATTAAGTGGCTGACGTCATATGTAAACAAATAAATGACGGCCAATTTCAGAATTCTGATTTCGTGAGTTACCCTTGTCGGCAGTTTTCTCGTCTACCAACACCATTCATTTCCAAAATAATAATCCAGTTTCAAAAGTTTGTAAAGTTGTTATTTCGCGCTCCCAATGGCTAGCAACGTGATGCAAGCAGCATCTTCTAGCGCTGGCAATGGCGTTCCGCCTGTCGGAGGGTATTCGGGGCCAAGAATGGATTTCTCCCCCAATCCGACTTTCAAGCAACATGGAACTTCGAAAACCGCTTTTGCTGGTCCTAAGCCATCATGGGGAACTCGGCAAGCTGTATCCCAGATTTCTGCTGCTGGCTCTTTGGCTATGCGAAACTCTATGAAAAATGGAGATTTGAGAAACCGATTTGAATTTGCTGCACGGAAAGGCTTTCCAGCTCAAGAGAGACTAGCAGCTGATGAATCAGATGTTAATTCGGTAGTATATGTCGGCAATGTGCCTCGTAGTATTTCAGATGAAGACTTATATAACGCCTTTGGGATTTACGGTGAGCTTTGTCTACGTTGCCAGCAGTTAGCTGATAGCTAACGCATATTCGTTTTTAGGTAAAATAGACAGTGTTTATCGCCGCAGGTCGATGTCAAGGGATGGGCCTTCATCTCATTCGCAATATGCATTTGTTCGTTTTGTTAGTCCAATATCGGCAGCAGTCGCAATCAAAGAGCGAGACGGGACATTCATAGGAACAAATCGAATGTGAGCTGCTTGATTCTGTAGCATCCCTGATGTGTGTTTGTTTACTTATTCTTTTATCAGTGCTGTTCGTGCTCGCCATCCTACCACTCAATCTCGGTCATACGAGCGAAGCCCAGAAAGTGGGTCAAACTGGTCAACGGATATGAATAATGATTCCTTGAACGAAGCAAGACCTGCTTCTATTATTCAGCATGCGAATGGTTCTCCATTTATTAGAGAGCATCAACCGCTGCAGCTTATTTCTATAACTAATGTTCCACATGAGATGTCACCCGAAGATCTATTTCACTTGATCTCATCAATTGCCCCTGCAGTCAGTCTAGTGATTTATGACACAACAGATGATAGCGGACAGAGATATAGCAATGTATTGATGATATCTTATGCGGCAGCGGTAAAGGTATGGCGTTAAAAGTTTCTGAATTTTTGCAATATTTATCAAGCTAAGTTATAATTAAAATCCTAGATTATTGAAACGTTGCACAACAAAGCTATTAACGGTTACGTTATTGGCGTTTCCTTAAGTCAGCCATTCCCACCCTTTCAAAATGCCCCGCCAATGACTTATTGGACACAGAAGCCGGGATCAGCACCTGAACAGGTTCCATACCCGCCGATATCTGCTCCTCCTACTCCAATGATGAATCAGCAATATTCGGCGCCAATGGTGGTGTACTGGAATCCAAATGTCGGAGCATATATTCCTTTGAATGGACCTTCCGAATATTATTATCACGGAGGTGAGATGCAATATGAACATACCAATGCGCCTCTCTCTCATTTCTATGAAGTGACTTCGACCAGAGAAAACTTATCTGACGATTTGCCATCGAATGCAAACGCTAAAGATGCTGCATTAACCGCTGCCGATTCAGAGAGTAGTATTGAAGAGCACAGAGTTTTAGGGACGGCACATAATATGACATCAGAAGACAAACTGGAAGTTTCTGCAACTTCTCAGGCTGTTTCAAGAGGTAAGCAGGATACTATACGAACGTTTATATTCATTTAGAAAAATTTAAAAAACTCATCTTTAGCGCTAATTTGATAGCCTCAGTGACGCCATTGTCTACTGAAACTACTAATGCCGTATTCCTTCGCCATAGGATGAGATCTGAAGCTGAAGATCTCAACATCTCTGATTTCAAGCTTGTGGACTCCCGTAATCTTTTCGTGAAAAATCTCGATGAGGCAGTGATCACGAACAAAGAAGATTTGCGACGTTTGTTTGAGGCTTTTGGCGAAATTGAATCAGCCCACTTAGTAACCTGCATGCATAGCATGATTTCGAAAGGTTATGGCTTTGTTTTGTTCAGAAATCATGAGGATGCATTAAATGCTCAATTTCAGATGGATGGTCAAATTATCGGGCGTTCTGCTCTGTTTGTCACTTTTGCAGAGAAAAAGGATAACAGATACTCTCGTTTCAGGAGTCATAGACGTGGTAATTATAATCCTGCCCCTCACAACTATGACAACGGTGTTGGAGGAAGACATACAAAAACCCTATCAGAAATTTTTGCCAGTGATTCTGGCTCTGGCACGCACTCTGGCTCGCAGTTAACTGTTCAGTCTGCTGCTCTGACTCAAGCAGATATTGAACGCACTTTAGCAGATAACCATGCGGTTGAGAAGGGGGATACAAATGCAGTCCAAGCGATTCCAAGTGAAGATTTGGGTAAAATAGTAGAGTCTGGCTCTATGGCTTCTGTTTCTTCCGCCGTTAATTTGGGAGATAATATTTCTTTTGAAAGAGAAGTGGAATCCGACGACACAGTAGAATCAAAGCCCGTTATTGGGGTGGAAAACGTGCTTGGAAATAAAACTGTCGAAGGAGTTACTAATCAGACAGCTAATATCAGTGTGACTGAAAACCAGAAAGAAAACTCGAAATCTGTTCCTTCTTATACCCATTCTTCTGATTCTGTGTCACTCGACTCTCAGCAAACCACGACTCCATTTATCAAGGCGAAATTACACGAGCACAACGGGAATCAGACACCAGTGGCTGCTTCAAAAATCACTCTGGTTACTCCTGTATCTATTTCTGGTGTTTCTACTGCTTGCAAAACTTTTTATCGTGACTTCGATGAATACAAAGATGCTTTTAAAGAGTATCAAACGAAATTCAAGTCTAGTCATAGTCGGGCACGGTCTGCCGACTTGACAAGTTTAGTCGCAGATTTTGATAAAGTTCTTGCTTCTGACCGAGCAACATCTGAGGGCTCTGGAGTATCGCACGAGTCTGGGGGTGCATATAAAATCTCAGACGTGCACCCTGCTTCTGTTGAATGATCGGGGATCAACATTTATTATTTCCTTGCAGTTATTTTTTTCTTGCAGGTTCCATTCTCTTCTTTCTAATAAGATGAGTCCTGATATAGAGGACATATATGCCTACATCCATGAAGACTTAGGCAGTGACAAAACCTGGTATATTGTTATTGTTACCGCATATTTTAGTGAATATATCACGGATGGAGAGACGTATGTCTCAGCAGCCGTGAGCTTTGCCTCTGTTAAAGTTTGATGTATAATTACGGAATAGATGCCAATATGAAGTGTTTTACTATAGTCATTTGTGACGTCTATCAATTTACCATCAATTATTTAAATAGATCATCTCTCTAATGAGCAACAATGCAGGATCACATTGCATTCATCTCCTTTTCTATCCAAGTTTTGAAATGATTCCTAGATAGGGATTTTTAGATAGGTGCCCATAGCAAATTATAAATAACGCACCTCACTTACTGCATAAACTCACCAAAATCCCAGTCAACACCTGTCAATCTATCCATTTGATCAGCCCAAATATAACACCATGCGTCCTGTACCTGTCCCTCGTTATCTGTGACCAGTACCGTCTGTCTATTATACTCATCCCCTTCGAACGCGTCTAATGTCTGAATTTGAGCTGGGCTTAAACCGCTCACTAATATACCATTAACTGATGCCCCTGAATAACAGACGACTGCAGGGTATGATTCATCAATCAAGCTGGAACGACGATAGTTCGAAAGAGTAGCTGGCCGAAGAGTAAGTATTGTGTCAGAGGGAAGATTACGTTTGTTGAAAAGAACACGTGCAAGCACATTTGGTGACATTAATGTCCCATAGCTATTAGCTCTTTGTTAGTTCATCGTTTACGGGTTCTCTATTTAAAATACCATCTGTAAGATGTGGTAACTATAAACCTACCAGAATATTGATATTGGCGCCATATTCTAATGCAGATAAGGCTAATATGCTAGAGAATATTCATTCAATGAAGCAGTATACAGAGCTAAATTGCACCAGGACTGTTGATTTTTTGAACCGAAATTGATATCAATATACAGAATTACAAGCTGATCGTTCACCGCAGTGATTCTGTATTATACATGCAGCTACACATGTAATCTACATAGAGTTCTGCATTCAGGGGTCAACCGCTTTAACAGGGTTGCCCTGACAACGGTCACCCACCGTAATTAAGGTTTGGATAATCAAAACATCTTGCAGTATTGGCATTTAGCGGCGCTCAATACTTTTGGCGCGTCTTATTTGACCAATTTTATCTTGGGTTTGCAATATTTCAGCTCGTTATAGTATAATTTGTTTGGCTTTTGGTCTGAACTAATTCAAGAACTTTAAAATCCGTTTGTTAGACTAGAGTGATTAGAGATCTTATCGCGGCAGTGCTTGTTGGCAACTATGTCGGAAATCCCCAAATCCTTCCCTTGCCTGGTGAAAGCTCTATATTCATGGTCAGGAGAGGAAAAAAGTAAGTACTGATGCTTAGCACATGAAGAGTGATATTGAGTTAGGTTTCCTTTTTTGGAGTAAAGCAAGCTAATTCATGCATTTATTTACCCAGCTGATTTGGGGTTTGTTGAGGGAGATATCATTGAGTGTCTAAACTCTGGCGATGGACAATGGTGGTTTGGTCAATTAAAAAGAAACAGAGTAAAGGGGTACTTTCCTTCCAACTTTGTAAAGTTGATGTATGTTTAATACTGTCGCCCTAGGGATTTATTGTTGAAGATGCTGATTCTCAAATAGGGACCCACCGCCGAGTAAAGTTCGGACCGAGACTAAATACGCTCCACCTGCACCATCAATCGTGTTAACGCCAAACTCCCCTGCAAGAGGACAATCTCGTGATTTAAACTATCGCATAGACGCAAATACGATTAGTGGGGGCTACTACGATTCGCGGACTGGCATTTACCGTAATCTTTACTACGATGATTACATGCACGAAAGTAATGATGAAGAAACTGCCGAGGGCACCAGTCCTCCGCCTCGTCCTCCTACACACAAAGTAGCGTACAGATCACAATCAGCAATGTCAAATCGCAGCGCAATACCAGATGAAGATGATGTATATTTAGCTGAGATCCCTAAAGCTAGAACACCAACTCCTCTCAGAGATGCGCTAGAAGATGTGATGGCTACATTGCAGACAATGGAGGTTCAAGACAAGCGACCGTCACGGAGGCAATCTATGATAAGACCAGCTACCCAGATGGGTTATAGGGAGCCGTCTCCTGAGCCCATATACGCCGAGAACATTTCAAGATCAAAGACGCCGGGAGGAGGATTCAGAGATAGTCTTACAAGACGATTTACTTTGAATAGACCTAAAAGTAGTCTTGGCCTTAGCCATCGGCAGCACGAGGGTGATGGTGTCAGAACTTCATTTGGCTCTGAAACGGAAACGAAAGTATCGCTCCATACAGCTAAGAGCCTTCTCAGAATGAAAGCACTGGCACGTTCCAATACTACGGCAACCGATTCGACAGTTTCGCATGCTGCACTGTCGGCCACTAGTGGAAGTACGAATATGAGTGATATGAGTGCCACTTCTGCAGGCAGTCTTGCTCGAAGACGTCAAGAAGTGAGCAGAATATCTACCCTCGAGATGGGCGATAGGTCAACGATAGCATATAATACTCCAGTGCAGCTCCCCCCTGCAACCCCAAGTGGACAGCAGCATCTCCTACAATCCAAATCAAGCCTCGCAACGTTGAAGCTAAAGAGAAGCGGATTTTTTAAGAAAGTGAAAGCGCTAGGGAGTTCTGCCGCGTCTTCAAGTGGATTTTCGTCTGCCTCGCTCTCATCAAAATCGTCAGCGAATCGATCTGCAGCAAAAACTAGTATTACTTCATTCAGCTCAGTGTCAGCTACTCAGAAAACACTAGGACCGGGACAGTATGCTCGACCTGTCGAAGTTCAAAGTGCAAAGTGGATTCAGTCACAGACAGACATTCATCGCGCAAAATCTTTGAGTCGGCACGAACGAGATGACCGCAGACGTAAGCAAGAACTTGAAGGACATTGCGTTACCAATCCCCTTGACGTCCTGTATGGCCAGATTGAAGGCGACGAGGGAGCTGATGGACGAGTTGTTGATGTGTCAATGGATGTTATGAGGTTCAATTTTACTACATTGGATAAGTCGGTTAGAGCTTTATCGATACCTTCTTTGGCAACATTGTCGTCATTTACAATCACTGTGCTTTGTAGGCCCTACAAGTCCGATATTCAGCGCTTACGTGCGATATATATATTCTGCACTGAACGCATTGTATGGCATCCGCGCGCCACTTCCGATGACGACTTTGAGGATCAACATGACCCGACAAGGATATTCAGAATGAAAGAGGCAAATGCCGATGAGATGGCCCACTGTGTGCAAGCAATGTGCGAGCTTGTGCAAATTCCATGTGAAATTGTCAAAGGCTATCTGAAAGCCCCTGGTGAGGTTTCTGATGGCCATAATACGACAGGTCGCGTCAATCATGTGTGGAATGCGGCAATAGTTGACGGAGAATGGAGAATGATCGATGCATCACTTGCTAGTCCAACACACCCTCGGAGATCGTTGTATACGAACTGCCCTGGCAATGTTGCTGAAGACTTTTACTTTTTGGCGAAGCCCAGCGAGCTGATATTTTCGCATATACCAAGATATCGTGATCAGCAACACATGATGCCGTCTCTTTCTGCCGACCTGATATTCCAGCTTCCTTCGATCTGCCCGGCAATGTTCCGATACAATCTGTATCTGTCCGAGTTCGACATGTCATTACTGCGCACAACTGGGCCTGAGATTGTTCAAATAGACGTGCAAGTGCCGGCGGAAATTGATTGTGCAGCTGAGATTGAAGTGCGAGGATATGTGGCTGATCTGGACGGAGACTTGATTGAGTCTGGAGAGGTTATGAAGAGCCCTGCTCTTGCCCAGCCGTACTGGATACATGGACGCCGCATATTTAGAGTTAAGGCGGTCGTACCTGACGGTGAAACAACCGGTGTGTTGAAGATCTATGCCGGAAGGCGAGGACTACTGCAAAGCATGAAAGATATCCCGTTTCCGCTTGCTGTTGCATTTCCAATCAGCCATGTAGGTAAGAGTTGCGGTCAATTCAACTTCGTGGATATGCATCCTACGCCTCAAGCTCTTCGGTATGATATCTACGTCGTACAACCGCAATGTCGCGAGCTGTCAAGAGGAAGCACAATAGTGTTTGACTTCAAACAGTTCCCAAACAACGTAGAGTCGCCAGTATTCTCACCGACAAAAACTACAAAGCTGGCTCTTCAGTCACCTAGTGGTAAAATCACTAAAATGAGTGCCAAAGACGCAGACGCCAGTTTTAGTACTGAGAAGAGCTCGGGCCAGATTAGTTGGGAAGCAATAGTAACGTGTGGGGAAATTGGTGTCTGGAGGGGACTAGTAATGGCGGATAGGAGTGCTACATGGGTAGTCTTTGCAGAATGGGTTTGCGTGCAGAATTGATAAATATCTAAATAGTAATCTAATTTTGTGTTTGGTTTTTGATGACGGTGTAATAGAAGGTCGGCCGACAAAGCAAAGATGATAAACGTGGAAGTTATGCTATCAGTTACGGATGCATAACGGGAAGCCACTTCTAAATTAGGATAGCATCTAATTGTGCACAAATCTGACTGCCCCGAAGTCTCAAGTCACTCGTTTTAAAAGTTAGCTACTCGAAAGCATTTTGCTGCAGAACCACTTTTAGAACAAGCAAGATGGTAACTAATCCTAGATGTGCAAAAATGTAGCCTTTCTATTAGCCACCGACACTTTGGTACGGACCAGTTGTACGCGAAGTCGCCACCACATATTTAAGCATATATTGCACGGCAGCTGCACAGGCTGTTAATTACTAGGAGAGTGCATAATAATTACAACAGTAAGCTATAGAATCCCATTATGAATCCATGTCTTCTTCACACTTAAGCTGTTAGAGACTTAAGAATTCGTTCATTCGGACTGCGAAGTAACAGTGATAAGTTTCCGAAATCATTGAGCCGCAGGGAGGAGCTGCCCGATACGGACTGCCACTGTTAACAGCATAAAACTCCTTCACCGTCGCCTTTGTTGTTTGCTGCCCTCATCAGTGCCCACTTCGATATTCTCGGTTTAGCAATCAATTTGAAAATGCTGGAACGTCTTTCACAGATCACTTCGCACACTCGTGCTTCGGCTGCTCCTGTTGCCAGCCATCCGCTTGACCCTCTCTCTGGCGAGGAGATGAAGGCTGCCGCCGCCATCGTCAAGGCTACCTATCCCGATAAGCTCCTCACCTTCAATGTCATCTCCCTCGCCGACCCCAAAAAGGTCGAGTTTCTTGCTTGGGATGCTGATCATGCTAATGCACCTGTTCCCGCCCGCGAGGTTGACATTGTTGCTCTTGAGGCGGGTGTCTCGGGTGTCTGGGAGGGTCTTGTTGACCTTACCGCTAGCAAAGTTGTTTCGTGGGAGAAAATTGATGGTGTTCAGCCGATTCTGACATTCGAAGATCTTGGAAAGGTTGAGGATATTATTCGCAAAGATCCGTCTGTTATTGAACAGTGCGTTCTCTCTGGTATCCCCGCTAGCGACATGGACAAGGTTTACTGCGATCCCTGGACTATTGGCTACGACGAGCGCTTCGGCACCGAGCGTCGTCTTCAGCAGGCAATTATGTTTTACCGATCGGATATCGATGACTCGCAGTACTCTCACCCGCTTGATTTCTGCCCCATTTTTGACACCGAGACTTGTGAGATCATTGCTATTGATATTCCAACTGTCCGTCGCCCGCTCTCCAAGAAGCCCCACGCCAACTTTCACGAGAAGGCAGTCGAGGCTCTTGGTGGATACCGTACCACTGTTAAGCCCATCATTGTCGAGCAGCCTCAGGGTGTTTCGTTTACCGTCACTGGTCGTGAGATTGAGTGGCAGAATTTCAAATTCCATGTCGGATTTAATTACCGTGAGGGTATTGTTCTCTCCAACATCAGCTACAACGACCACGGTGAAGTTCGCCCTCTTTTTTACCGTATGTCATTGTCGGAGATGGTTGTTCCTTACGGAAACCCTGATCACCCGCACCAGCGTAAGCATGCGTTTGACCTTGGCGAGTACGGTGGAGGTTACATGACCAACTCTCTTGCTCTCGGATGTGACTGCAAGGGTGTCATCCACTACATGGATGCCGCTTTTCCTGATCGTGAAGGTAACCCTATTGATATCAAAAATGCTATCTGCATTCACGAGGAAGATGACGGAGTGTTGTTCAAGCACTCTGACTTCAGAGATAGCTATGCCACTTCAATCAACACTCGCGGTGTGAAACTCGTTGTCTCGCAGATTTTTACTGCCGCTAACTACGAGTACATGATTTACTGGATCTTCCACATGGACGGTACTATCCAGCTTGAGATCAAGCTTACCGGAATCCTGAATACCTACATCCTCGGTGATGGTGAGGATACTCGTGGATTCGGTACTCAGGTCTACCCTGGCGTGAACGCGCACAATCACCAGCATCTCTTCAGTTTGCGTATTAACCCTATGATTGATGGCGTCAACAACTCTGTCCAGATGGTCGATGCCGTTCCCTCTGACGAACCTATCGGCTCGCCTAACAACTTTTATGGTAATGCTTTCTTGCCCAAGATCACTCCGTTCAAGACCACTGGCGAGGCTATCACAGACTACAATGGAGCCACCTCGCGCACTTGGGATATGATTAATCCCAGCCGCAAACACCCTTACTCCGGCAAGCCCTCTTCCTATAAGCTTGTTTCGCGTGAGGCCCCCATGCTTCTTCCTAAGCCTGGTTCTCTCGTCTCTAATCGCGCTGCTTTTGCGCGCCACACTGTCCATGTCACTCCTTACGTGGACCGCCAGTTTTATCCGGCTGGTAAGTACGTGCCGCAGACCTCTGGTAAGCCTAGCCGTGGCCTTCCTGAGTGGATCGGCGATGGCACTGGTTCGATTGAGAACACTGATGTTGTCTTATGGCACACCTTTGGAATTACTCACTTCCCTGCTCCAGAGGATTTCCCTGTCATGTATGTACAACTCTATGCTTTGTCATTGTTGTTTTTCAAAAAATACTTACTATCCCTACTAGGCCTGCCGAACCCATGACTCTTCTTCTCCGTCCTCGTAACTTTTTCATGCAAAACCCTGCTCTTGATGTTCCCCCTTCGCACTTGATGACTACATCGAAGGTCTTGTCTGGTGGCGCTCCTACTACTATCAAGTCGCTGACCGACTCTGTTTCGCGTCTTGCATTTGGGGAGACTAAGGCTGAGTGCTGCTCGAAGTAAGGTGATTGAGAAGTCAGCGAAATGGTGAAATGTGATAATGGGTTTAATTTGCTGTCTCTGTATTTTTTTGTTAAATTTGTTATGTCTTGGAACAAGTTAGTATCGTTTTCTTAAAGATCGATGAATAATAATTATAATATATATGTCGTAAATAGAAATGTAATTGATTTTAGTAAGCAGTAAAGTATGACTAATCGGTTCCTGGAAAGCTGGAAACTCAATTACATATCAATTTATGAGGTGCTCAGCAGAAGAGCCGTTGTCTTCTTTCGTCGCTGTTGCATTTGTTTTATCTTTTTCAGAGTCTCACAATGGCTTCGCTACTAGCTGATACAAGCTATCCACCTTCTCTGGATGAGGAATCGACTCTCACAACAACACTACGCGACTGGGCACTGTCGCATGGTCTCGTTATCCGCGCGCCGCTACAGACTGGAGAAGACACAGATGAACTGTCGACGCATGTTCCGTTGACGCTTTTCCCTTCGCCTTTTCCGAGGAAATTGTTTGAAGAAGCAAAAGGACTGCAGACTGTATTTAATGAGCTTTATGTTAACGTTGCGAATGATACAGAGTTCTTGAACGAAATTACCAAAGGGTATAGCTTTAAAAGTTATATTTTTATAGTGAGAACGAACGCTGATACATGTGTAGGCTTGCTGGAGTAGATGATTTTATGGCGGACCTCTGGAAACTTCATCTTGAAGTTGAAAAAGAGACAAAGGGGAAGCCTACTCAACCTCTTACGCTTGGAGTTTTCCGTTCAGATTACTTGTTACATACGTCTCCTTCTGTTGAGCCAGAAATCCGCCAAGTAGAGCTCAACACAATTTCTGCTTCGTTTGGGGGATTATCTGCTCGAGCAGCTGATGCTCATAGATTCTTGCTCAAGTCTGGAGAATATCCTGAGATTGACTCATTTAGTATGAGTGAAGACTCCATGCCTGAAAATCCATCTGCAAAGCGTTTAGCATCAGGATTAGCTATTGCACATAAGGCTTATGGAGTCCAGGATGCCGTTGTACTATTTGTAGTACAACCGGGTGAGAGAAATGTATTTGACCAACGCTGGCTTGAATATTATTTGCTCGAGACTCACAATATTCGAGTCACTCGCGCATCTCTTCAAGAGATTGCCGTTTCGGGAAAATTAGATCCGGAAAATAAAAAATTTGGCATATATAGTAAGGAAGTCAGTGTGGTATATTATCGATCCGGCTATACTCCGGCAGATTATCCAACTCCAGAGACGTGGGCAGCACGAAAACAAATGGAACTATCAACAGCGATTAAATGTCCCTCGCTGGCAACGCATTTTGCAGGCGCGAAGAAAATACAGCAAGTTCTTGTTGAGGATGAGGTTCTATCAAAATACTGCCCAGACCCAAGAGTACGGGCACGTATCTCGTCCACTTTTGCGGAAATCCTACCACTTGATGCCGATTCAGCACTCGGAAAGCGAGCCAGAGAGCTGATTGCTGTAAAGCCTGAGAAATACGTGCTTAAACCTCAGCGCGAAGGTGGTGGCAACAATGTGTATCGTGAAAAGATTCCTGGATTTCTAGCTTCACTTCCTGACGAAACCTACTGGAATGGCTATATCCTTATGGAACTAATTGAGCCTCCAACGGATGTAACAAATTTAATTATTAGAAATGGGAAAGTCACAAGCGGAAATGTGATCTCAGAATTAGGAATATTTGGATGTGTGCTCTGGGATACGGTATCTGGAGACATAAAAGAGAACTTTGAAGCAGGATGGCTGTTAAGAACGAAGTTCGCTGAATCGGAAGAGGGAGGTGTGGCGGCTGGATTTGGCAGTATCGATAGTGTACTACTGATATAGAGAAGGTATTTTTATGCAGCATTTAGCGTATTAATTCTATCGCTGGATAATACTGCCCTATTATCGAATTCTAAGTCAGTTTATAGAATAATCAAGATAAAGCTTTCTCATGTTGTCCGCGCCGTCTGACACGCCAGACTTTCTTCCCCGGATATCAGTCATGTGATGTGTGATTTACCCTAGGGCCGCGAGCACGTCGATAATCTCTTGTTTTTCTACTGCTTGACAATGTAAAAGCGTTTGTGATACACGTTTGATAGTCAATGCAATCCAATAGCGAGTCACCTGTATCTGAAGCAGCTTTGGAAGAAACGGATAGACGTCTTACACTACGAATGGTGACACAATATCTGGAGATACCTGTAGATGCGTGATCACAACATATGAACTGTATGAACAAAAATATTCACTGTGTGGGATCTTGTTACTCTGCCTAATATAGATGAAGCACGAAGATTTTATGTATTTAAGCGTTAATGTCTTGAGTAGAGCGTGCAGGCGTATATCAAAGGCGCGTCTGCCTATTTGTAGTTGGTTTTATGCGATTTTGAATCGGCCTGGCACACTCTTTCTTTTGCAGACAGTATCTTCATTGTGTATACCACTGTATTAAAGTACTTTGAAACGAAACGAATTAGTAACTGTGTGTATTTCTTCCTTTTAAGACTTTTGACATTTGTGAAGTCAGATTAATACTACTGTGATTAATTCACTGCGTTGCGGCAATCAATTGTATTGCTACTACTCGCGATTCAGAATAGTGCTCTCCAAAAATCATCTTGAATATCGTCATCAATCAATGTGCTGAAGAACATGACTTCAGAGAACTCGAATACTGCTTACGGGGAAACACTGTCGCAATCTAACCGAACGTTGTTATCTAGCAATTCCACCTCATGGAATAATACGTTCGTAAATGGGACTCTTTCCAATGGGGCTTTTTCCAATGGCACCATTATGACTCGTGATAATAGCACTGCTCTTGATTCAGTGAGCCACGAGAATCCCAAATTCATAGGTTTCACTTTGTTCACAATTCTGGGCGTGTTACTCGCTATTATCCTCGTTGGTGGTTTTATTGCATGTCTTAAACGGCAGCTAAAACGCGCAGCAGTGGACGTTATTGAACAGAATAAACAAAAGCAGCGAGAACAACTGCGGGAACTACGTATTTCTGATACGGAGCGCGGAGTTGAGTCGTTGGGTGCATCGCCTGTTGATGGAGCTAAGGATGCGCGTGAACTTTCGCTGTGGGATCTGCCGAGGAAGAAATCCAGTCCTACAAGTTTCAAGGGAAGTAGGATCCCGGTTCCGGTAAAGAAGAAAGCAAATTCCGATAAAAAAAGTTCTTCTTCGTCTTTATCATCGCCGGCAGGCTTAAGTAGCAGCGATGGGAAATTTTCGATGGATGTTGCTAGCACAGCAAGCAGCGGGTTCAAGTGATTTTTGCATAGGCTGAATCCGGTTGATTTTGCTGAATCCGCAACTGCAATTACTAATGCGCGCAAGACGGTGATTTCAAGGCCACTATTGTCAGCTTAAGCTGATTTCACATGAGGCTGGCAGTTTCTGAAACATTGTTGTATATTAAGGTTGCAAAACTGTTTTTATAATTATCTGATAAGTATATTCGCCGAGCGAATAGGTTATCGTGCAAGGGGCCGCTTGTTTCTTTTTGTATGGTGGGAGATCATTTGCTGGACAGCATACGAGGTTATGGACGTGTTGAATTCTGGTAGTCTGATGCTCATTAGAGAACCTCCTACCGCGGTTGCGGAGCTCGCGTGCACTCTATCAGGCCTTTTTGATTGATACCCCAAAAAGATTCTTGATTTTGCTTATAAAGATATTCTGTTGCTGTTCTATAATGTTCGTGTTTTTTCTTCACCGTCATCTTAAGTTACAGCGGTAAGAGCTATACTATATCATTATTAATACAAATTTAGTATGATTCATATGCTTGCCACTTGCACTCTAATAATTCCCAAAAAAATCAACGCCTGCAAACAGGGAGAATATCATAATGTCCAAATTAGAAAGACGAAAAAAATTAGAACTCCAAAAGCTCACGCTTTGAAAAAACAATGTAATAACTCAATCTACCGTTACAGACTTTTGTCTGTTATATTCTCGCAAGACGGCGCTTGCTGATATAGTGAGGAATCTCGGTTATTCCGTCCTTTGATGTCACGGTCCGCTCCTCGCGCTCGTCCAGTGGGATGTAATCGCGGCGACCTTTGCCGACATAGACTTGTCTAGGTCGCGAGATCTTATTCTTTCCTGAGTCAAGTTGTTGTTTCCAGTGAGCGAGATACCCAGCCACTCGGGGAACAACGAACAAGACTGGGTAGAAGTCGAGAGGAAACCCCATTGCTTTATAGATAAGACCAGACCAGTAGTCAACATTTGGGAAGAGTTTACGGCTAGTAAAGTATTCGTCCTTAAGAGCAGCATCTTTCAAAGCAATAGCAACCTCAATGAGTGGCTCACGGCCGCAAACATCAAATACCATGTCGGCAACCTCACGAATGACTTTGCTGCGAGGGTCAGTCTCTCGGTATACGCGATGGCCAAATCCAAATAGAAGTTCTTTCTTTTGTTTTACGCCTTCCAAAAACTCTGGGACTTTATCAACCGAGCCAATTTTCGTGAGCATCCGAATCACGGCCTCGTTAGCACCACCGTGCAGGGGACCGTACAAAGCTGAGGAGGCGGCTGCAACGCAAGAGTAAGGATCAACGAGAGAAGAGCCAACATGGACCATAGTTGATGTCGAGCAGTTCATTTCATGGTCGGCGTGAAGAATGAAAAGGATATCCAGAGCTTTAGCAAGGCGCGGATCAGGACGGTAAGAATAAGGCTCTGACATGTGGTCCATCATATACAGCAAATTTTCCGTATAAGAAAGATCAGATCGAGGAGGCGTAAATGGTCGATTGATGCGTATACGGTAAGCCATAGCCGCAACGGTAGTAGCCTTTCCAAGAATGCGTACAATCTGCTTGTTCATGATTGATTTGTCGTTAATGTACATATCCTGGCCTTGCAATGCAGGATTAGCCTCAGGCGCAAAGGCCGACATAGCAGCAAATGCGGAAATAAAGACGGACATGGGATGAGAGTCATAGCGCATTTGACGGATAATGCTTTGCAAGTCCTCCGCAACAAAGGTATGGTTCATGATTTCCCATGACCAGATGCTGTATTGCGACTTGCTGGGAAGCTCTCCGTAGATCAGAAGATAAGCAGTTTCAAGAAAGTTTGATTTTTCAGCCAGTTGTTCAATAGGATAACCACGATGCATGAGAAAACCCTTGTTTCCGTCGATATAGGTAATGGACGAGGTGATCATAGCGGTATTGACGAAGGCCGGATCAAGAATACGAAGACCATAAGGCGTGTCATTTTCAGGGCGCTCGTTTGCAGCCAGTGGAGCCTTGAGTTGAGTGAAAGCAGTTGCAGGAACAGAGTTGTCTTTGATTGTTATTTCTATCGTTTTACCGGTGCGGTTGTCGATGACGGTGATGGTATTTCTTGGTTTGGGACTATGGGGGATACTGATCAGCAAGAATGCAAGAAAATGGTAGAGAAAGGAAGATAGACATACACGTTGGGAATACCATTTGGAACAGCCATTTTATAGAGAAGCGACAGACAGTAGGAGGCAGTATTCAAGCTGAAGACTCGGGATCAGTGGGCTGTTGGGGAGCGGGAAAGGCTTTATAGTAGGCTTCTGGAGGGACCGAGGTATGTCCGGTGAGCCCCACCCCCCGCCTAGTTTTAAAGTTCCGTCTCTAATTTCTTCCCGAGCCGATGCCGTGGCAGAGCTCTTCCCCAGAAACCCGCTTCCCCACATGCAATATAATGATAGGCTGCTATTAGTTATTACCAGATTTTTAGTAGCAACATCTTTCTTCAAGCAACTTCTTTTATTGTTTGTGAAGAATTCACGCAAGATAGATACTGTATCTACTTCTACTCTTGACTGCTGCATAATCTCATGTGCTGTCGCAGAATCGTGTGTGTCGTATTTTATTCTTTTTACTGAGAATTATTATTTTGATCCTGCTAATAATTATAATTCAATCATCAACAATATCAGAAGTGATTGACTATTTATGATTTCTTGAACTTCTTTGAATATGGATAATGAAAACTCTTTTCATTCTCATCCAGCTTTCTTCTTTGGTTCCCGGCATTTTTCGCTTTCATTGCCCTTTCCCCACGCTGCTTCAATAGCAACGTAGTTGTATTAAAACAATAGTACGTAGAATCGAACATAGAGTAAATGCTCTTTTCAGAAAAGAAATTTCGTCAGATCAGGATAGATTATTGAATTTGTATATACGCTAAATCAAAACAGTACAATATACGGCAAGACGGATACAGTCTTACAAGTACAAACCCTCGAGGTTCTCCTCTACCTTATTCTTCATCACCCGTTCCCGGGCGCTACGGAAATCCGTAGCAGTCACCTGCATCCTCCGCTCTCGCAGAGCAAGCAAGCCAGCCTCAGAGCAGATAGCCTTGATATCAGCTCCAGACAAATCATCTTTCGCACCCACAAATTCTTCCAAATCTACGTCGTCGCTCAGATTCATCTTGCCGGTGTGAATTCCGAAAATCTTGCGCTTCGTGTTTTGATCAGGGTTTTCAAACAGGATCTTACGATCAATACGCCCCGGTCTTATCAAAGCAGGATCAAGCGATTCAATCTTGTTTGTAGCCATTATCACCTTGACGTCGCCACGATCATCGAATCCGTCAAGTTGATTAAGAAGTTCAAGCATAGTACGCTGAATCTCTCGCTCACCGCCAGAAGTCGAGTCATAACGCTTAGTTCCGATAGCGTCGATTTCATCTATAAACACAATCGAAGGCGCATGATCGGCCGCCACTTGGAAAATTTGCCTCACCAAGCGGGGCCCATCTCCCAGATATTTTTGAATAAGCTCTGATCCAACAATGCGCAGGAAAGTAGCGCTAGTCTGGTTAGCAACTGCCTTAGCCAACAATGTCTTTCCTGTTCCTGGAGCACCGTAAAGGATGACACCCTTGGGCGGCTTGATACCCATTTCTTCATAAAGCTCAGGATGGGTCAGAGGAAGTTCAACTGCCTCTTTGATTTCTTGAACTTGAGTCTCGAGGCCACCAATGTCAGCATATGACTCAGTCGGTGCTTTGTCCAACTTCATCACAGACACTATCGGATCGGTGTCATCGGCTAAAACACCAACAACATGCATACCCTTATGATGCAACAGCACTGAGCATCCTGGCTCTAGTAGATCTTTATCAACAAAACTCATTATAGAGACATAATACTCTGGGCCAGTGGTTGATGACACAATCGCATGATCATCGTCAATAATTTCCTCCATAGAGCCAACACCCATCGGCGTACCACGCATATCATCGACACGGCTCCGTTCCTCCGCAACCTTTTCATCCGTAGGCTTTAGCCGTTCTTGATTCTGCACGAACTCTTCCTCTAAAAGTAAGTGGTCCTTGATTCGTTCCATTTTCAAGAGCTTGAGCTTGCATCTAGTAGTGGGGAAAACGGTAGGTAACTTGGTCGAGCTATCGGGTCCTTTACGTTTCTTCTTGCCTATCCGAGTAGATGGAGGAGGCTCATACTTTGGCTCTATAATCGATTGGTCAGTTTTCTGTTGTCAAAGATTCTGGATCTGTACAGAATTTAGAGATCAGACGATGATTTCTTACTCTCTGGCTTCTAAATATTAGTCTGTCAGTAAATCGGTTCATCATAATCATTTTAGACTATTTAGATGTCTGATGATCAATCATACCTTATTATTGTTGTTATTCTCATCAGGCAAGCCGGGGGGCAATCCAGACGGTCCTTGACCCTATACACGCCACAAGGTTAGTTGGACCCAATCTCATCCTTCAATCAAAATCAAATTAGACATACCATTGTGATTTATGATAACTAGTCCTGTCAGATGGGCAGATATCGGTTCCTGTACTCGCAAAGGTGCAATCTCGATGATCGCCGTAATACTGTGTTGGATAAATTGGTTTTAGAGTGAACAGTTAGGACATTTCGAAGCGCGTGGAGCTGTTTACTAATACATCACAACGTAATGTGCACTTGTGCATCTATTGGCACCAGCGCCTAAGCTTTTATCAAGATATATTATTGGAATCCTCGATTCTACTGTTACTTTATAGTTCTGATAAGAGATTCTGATGCTTATCTGTGTTAATTACTAAGAGTTGCTTTTGATTACACCCACTACCAGAATTATAATAGGCCGAGTCTGCTCGCATGCTCTTCAAAAAGTTCCATACGTTAATAGATAATACTAGAAGTAAATGGATCTCATAAGATGCTACGAATAAAAAATAGCAAAATATTACGGAAACCTATCTAGTTTCAAATCATAACGTGCATTTATTTCAGTAACTCTTCCAGTAATCGATCCTCAGCGCCGGCAGGAGCATCGGATCCAATCTTCTTAATGCCCGTTCGGTTCATGACCTCGATTATGCGATCCTGTGCGAATCCCATTCCTTCAAATATTTTAACTGATTCGGGATCTATTCCGTATTGCTCAAAAATACTTTTTGGTTCTGACGGCGAGGCATCGGTAGCTGTGATATGATTAGATTACGGAAGCTCGTCGAGCTCTTATGGTAAATAGCACTCACATGTAGCGACACCGGCACCGGCATAAATCTTTGCCCAGTATCTTTTGCCAAATAGAATGGTCAGCAAAGTCCAGACAGTAATGACATCAAGTACTTACCTTGCGGTGTTGTCGAAGCCCTGTCGATCAGACAAGTAATGCTTAGCAACCTCGGCGTCTTGAGGATTTGTTGGCTCAGGAGACGCAAGGAGGGATTGTAATGAGATCAATGACGCCTTTAATGTGAGCACTGGTGACCATTTGTCTTTCAATCTGCGCGAATTCGTTAGAGATCGTTTGGGTAAGTGCAAAATAATCGAGGGCCCTCACATGTCAAGGCAGATAGCTCCCGTTTGAGAAGATATATTAGGGTGATAGACTTTGGTATCAAATCGCATGATTGGAGGCTTGAAAGGGTCTATTGCTCGTTAGTTTCCTGATTCAACCTGGATTCTGATTGGAATACGTACAATCGTACTGTAAGAAGACAGTTAGCATTGAAAGCGACAAGAAAAACGTCGCAAGCTACATACTGGTATTTTAATGTCAACTAAATATCGACCACCTTCATAAGGAGTATCTCTAGGTCCCGCGAAGGATCCTACCAGGTGTGTTATGTCGTCTCCCTGAGCAGGCTGAAGAAAAATACCAGACTCAGGGTCATCGTGTAATGCTCGTAGCTCTTTTGCAATTCTGCGTTCTCTCGACATGGTTTAGAATAAGGGACGATAAAATGATTATATACTGATCGACGGATCCCTGTATTCAAAGTCGCACCAATGCCTTTTTTATAAACAAAAAAGAAGAGCCTAAAAAATCCAAATATAAAAAATAAAGCACGAATAAATTCACCCGATTAAAGGACTTACTCTCAAGTGGCTGAAATTGATATACAAATGCGAATATGAAGAGGGGGATATGAATAGTCACCATTGGGATTCGGGTTCGCGTTGACGAAATAGGGCCGTGCGGTTTACCTGAAGCTTTGAGTTATATAGCTGCTACTTACTTAAATATACTGAAATGGAATATTATGCATCAAATACAAAAAGTAGCTGTATTATTTTCAAATTACATTTTAAGGAATATTATACCCATTCTCTACCATCAGCCAACGCTAAATTGGCTACTGATACCATGGTGCCCCCGCATTTTTACATGCCGGCGCAGCCAGTCTCTGTTGTCCAACCATCTGATGAATCTTCATACCAGTATTCACAGTAATCGCAGCACGATCATGCTCAAGAATAACTCCTGTTGACGACGTGGATATCCAGCTTTGCACGTCTGCTAACGTCTGATTTTCCGTCCTGTTTTCCTCAATCATTCGCCAGTCATTTGTGTCGTGTGCCCAGACTACCGGCATCAGTCCCAATTTCAACGCAATAGCGCGTACTCGATCATCTAGACCACCATAGGGAGGGCGGAAATAGCGGGGCACAATACCGGCCGTCACGTTTATAGCCCAAGATGCCCATTGCAGCTGTGCAGCCACATCTTCATTGGAGAGAGATGGCAGATATGGGTGGTTCCAGGTATGTGATCCAATGAAGTGACCGGCTTGGTGCTCTGCGCGAAGAGTGTCAGGAAATGCAAGTACTTGCGTACCAATCACAAAAAAACTAGAAATCTGGCCGCTTGATTTAAAAAAGTCAAGTAATGCAGGTGTCGCGTCCGTTGGCCCGTCGTCAAAGGTCTGCAGTAGTTCTGTGATAAAGACATTAAATGTCATTATTGTTTCAGATTGCAAACTATTTTTACATACGTGAACAGGCGGCGATGTCGTTAGGACCAAGACATCCACTAGACAAACCGGTTAATTGATAGGTTTACAAAGCTGAACCATTGTTGCTACCCACTTGCAGTCGAATGAGCATTGCGAGACACACGCCGTGACCTGCTCTATTTACAGAGGTTAGGGAGTCATCAAAAGAGTTGTAAGTCTTGACTATATCTTACGATGCAGCGGATTTGCCGGGATTCCGCTACTGAGATCCAGTCCCGGCGTCCTTATGAACGGCGGATTAGCTTCTGTTGGCCAACTCGTGCGCTGTGTGAGCGAAGCCAACCAAGGTGGGAATTCGACTACTGATTCAAAGAAGCTAGGATCAGCTGCTCCGCCAATTCCTTTGAAATCCGCTGGCGTGAGAAGCGCCAGAGTGAGACGCAACCAGCTACTGAGAGCGACCACTGTGAATATGAAAGCCATAACCGAGGAGTTTTAATGGTCTTACAAGATTTCAGTCGCTAATATTATACTACATCCAAGTCGAAATATATGACTATTTAAAGATGGAAAAATACCGAGTGTCATACCCCTATCACATTGCACGCGTCTGTAGTCACAATCCGTAATAGGGCGGAGCATAGCTTTAGAGTCATATTCCAGTCGCTGAGTTGCCCCGTCTTCTACGTTCTTCGACAGAAGTTAGTCTTACGAGTGCTGAATCCCGTTATGAAGTCTTGCGGACTTAAATGATGCCTAGAATATTCAATCTCATCAAGCTTCATGAAATTTGTGTCGCTTAGCGCTATCTTCACGAGGCATATTCGGAGACAGCATAAAACCTAACCCACAACCATTGGGCTTTTGTGCGGCGCGAAATATATTCATGCTGCTTGGAAACAGTGGGTAAGGATTGGATAGAATGTGACATTAATGGTAGTCTAGCTTAATTGCTTTAGAACGGGTATAACCAAGAAAAAATACACGGCAAGATCATGTTATTTGGGTTTTTTTGGTCGGGTTGGAATATAGGGAGCATGATCCAAGCTTATCTATGCCTAGCACTAGTAACTAAAACTTTGAGTCCCGGGATTCCGATATCAACCAATCTTTAATCGCGTAACCGAAGGGTTGAGATATGAATACAGAATAATACAACGCTGCAGTCATTATTTGCCTCTATTTGTATTTTCCAGATAACTCCTTCTATAGCAAGAGACGCATATTTCTCATGTAAAGTGCCGCGGCAGATAAATGAACGGCGGGAAAGCAAGTCTCAATTCGTCCAAGGCGAGGTGGCCTCAGCGTTACCGCAACAGTAAGCCCATCTTTTCAAATATAAGACTCTATCTTCAAGCTCCGCTTCTGAATTTCTTCATATTAAATATTCTTATTCAATTGCTCACTATTCATAATGTCTCCCACTGTCGAATACAAGAAGTAAGTTTTCTAATATGGCTGTGATAGCATCAAGTGCTATTCATAAAACAATTATGGTCTCTATCGTCGGCGATAACAGATCATGAAAGCAACTGACATCTAGCAACTAGACTCGGAAAGTCGGGCCTGCGTGTGTCGCTCCCTATCTTGGGAATGATGGGTATGGGATGTAAGTAAATACCAATGTTGTGATCGTAATTGCTATGAAATAAGTTGCTAACGTAACTGTAGCTTCCACCTGGCAGGACTGGTGCCTTGACGAGAAGGAGTCTCTTCCTATCCTCAAAAAGGCATACGATATGGGTGTCACAACTGTACGTTTAATTGAACTTAGGCTTTAATGCAGCCCTTTACTAATGGTTAGAACAGTGGGATACAGCCAATGCTTATTCTGAGGGTGCCTCCGAGAGCCTGATCAAGGCTGCTATCAAGGAATACAACATCCCCCGTGAAGAGCTTACCATCATCACCAAGGTTTTCTACGGTACCGCCAACGAGAAAATCGAGCCGTTTGTGACTCCTCTTGCTCACAAGCGCGAGTACGTCAACCAGGTCGGTCTTTCCCGCGGTGCTATCTTCAAGCAGGTCGACGCCTGCCTTGAGCGTCTCGGAACCGACTACATCGATTTACTTTTTATCCATCGTTACGACAAGAACGTCGAGCCTGAAGAAGTCATGGAAGCTCTAAATGATATCGTCAAGAGCGGCAAGGTTCGCTACATTGGCGCTAGCAGCATGTACGCTTACCAGTTTGCTACTCTCCAGCATGTTGCCGAGAAGAACGGCTGGGTAAAGTTCATTGCTATGCAGAACCACTATAGCTTGCTTTACCGTGAGGAAGAGCGTGAAGTTATTCCTTACTGCCACATGACTGGTGTCGGAATCGTTCCCTGGGGTCCCTTGAATAAGGGTCTCTTGGCTCGTCCCGCTGATTCGCCCAAGACCGTTCGTGCTACCAGTGGTGGTCTCGCTTTGAAGACTGCTCCTATCGATCCTGTCGCCAAAGTCATCATTGACCGCACTGAGGAGCTTGCCAAGAAGAAGGGCTGGTCTATGACCGAGGTATCTCTTGCTTGGATTGCATCCAAAGGCTGCACTAGCCCTATTATTGGAATTAGCAGCATTAAGAGACTTGAAGAGGCTTCGGAGCTTAGCGGTAAGACTTTGACTCCTGAGGAGTGCAAGTATTTGGAAGAGCCATATGTTCCCCGCAACATTATCGGTCACTTCTAAACTGGAAATTACAATTACGAGGGTCTACCAGAAACAAAAAATAATAAAAATATATGGGGCTTTAGTAAAAAATTCATGACCTTTTTATTTTTATCAAAGTTTTCAAGCCAATGCTCTAAAGAAAATTATAAATAAGTTGTAAATCCAAAATCCAAAATCGAAAATCGTAGGCATGGACAAGCCAGTCAGTTTATGATTTCTTACACATGGCCAGCAATCCTACGCGGCACATACGGAGCTTCAAGAAATTTCACCTCCTCTTCGGTCAAAGATTTGCCATTAAAACCGGCAATTTGTCTCAAACGCTCAACACTGTTGACACCGACGATCGGACTAGTAACTTTAGCGTTAACCCATGCAAGAGCGACGTCGCTCATCAGCCAGCCTTTTTCATT
This sequence comes from Kockiozyma suomiensis, assembly GCF_038497685.1. Taxonomy (NCBI): domain Eukaryota; kingdom Fungi; phylum Ascomycota; class Lipomycetes; order Lipomycetales; family Lipomycetaceae; genus Kockiozyma; species Kockiozyma suomiensis. The sequence goes on from NW_027117667.1 coordinate 812,658, forward strand.
CGCTAGTTTTTCTACGCGGTTGATAATCTCAATAACAGCAGGCTCATTTGCCTGTTCGTTAATGCCAGGATGCTTCGTGATGAAGTCCTTACGCAGCGAGGTCTGACTTAGGGAACGAGCTAAATGGCCACGAGCGAGAGGAGACCAAGGAATCAGACCTACTCCTGTGAGCTTACAGTAAGGAATCATCTCGCGTTCCTCTTCACGGTAAAGCAGGTTGTAGCAGTCTTGCATGGAAATAAACTGTGCCCAGCCATGCTTTTCCGCGACGTTTTGCATTCTAGCAAACTCATAGGCCCACATGCTACTTGCACCAATGTAACGAACTTTACCAGATCTGACAAGATCATTGAGAGCTTCCATTATCTCTTCTGGCTCAACGCTCTTATCATAGCGATGAATTTGGAGAACGTCGATGTAATCGGTGTTTAAGCGCTTGAGAGAGTCGTTGACTTGATTGAAGATGGCAGCGCGCGAGAGTCCAACCTGGTTGAGATACTGACGCGTATGGAAAACATTTCCTTCAACACGCACATGACTAGTCTTGTTAACAGGGTTGTAGCACTTAGTCATGATGATTATTTCCTCTCTAGGGATGTTGTATCTCTTGATCGCCTCGGCGACAATTTTTTCGGATTCTCCATTGGAGTACATATTGGCTGTATCCCACTGTATAGCATTGTGATTAGATTATCAGCTGTCATAGTATTCTTGACATTTAGTTTGGCTTACAGTGGTTATACCCAAGTCATAGGCCTCCTTGAATATAGGAAGAGATTCCTCTTGATTCAGCACCCACGGCGCCCACTCTGAAGCTATGGGATCATTATTAGCAACCAGCAAATTGGTACAAGATCAACGATATTTAAATCTTACAGCCAAATGACATGCACCCCAAGATCGGCACCGAGACTCGAAGTCCTGATTTTCCAAGTCTATAAAATAGTTAGCTCTGTAACATATTCCCTCCACTCTCAGACAATTGAAATAATCCTAGCGAACTTACTTGCGATATTCAACGGCCATTAACTTTCACTATATGTTTCCAGAAATTTAATACTCTAAATAGCGAGCCAGTCTTCTGTTCGTCGAGTATGGCTTGGAGAAAGACTAGTATTCGTATACTTCAGGTTCCTGCGGGACGGCTACCACCGCCTCGTCTACACACGGAGTAGCATTAGACCGCTTTGGGAAGGTCTGCTACCGATGACGTCAAAGCACCGGAGATAACTCCTCTACTATGGGTTTTCACACTATGTTCTATCTTCATATTACATTCCTAAAATCAATCATGCTTCCAGTACATCATAGGAAATAGTAGACTAAATGAATTTGGTGACTGCAGTCAGAGTTGCGTCAAAGTTCTCCAGTACATGGAAATGGCTGCAATCGGGAAGAATCACTATCTCCGCTGATCCGCTAACATACTCCTTCTGAATAGCTTCTACCTCACTCAATGGAGGCCATTGATCGTGCTCTCCAGTAACAAGTAGCACATCCTTCTCGATCAATTCTCGAGGAATTCGAGTTTCAGTAGCAAGAACCATGCAGCCCTTTGCGTACGCTTCCACGTCCGTCATCTTGAGTAATGTGAGAATATACATAATGGCCAGCGGGTTCTCTTTATGAGTTTTTTCGCAAGTGGAAGAGTATGCCATTCCGTTTGCAGCAGCTTGCATACCATTCTTACGCACATCTTTGGCAAGATCGAGACAGGTCTCTCTAATGTGCTTTGGAGCTGGGTACATCAACGGAGACAACAGCACGTATTTGGTTACAAGATCGGGATGATTGACGACAAATGTCTCGACAATTCCACAGCCCATCGAAAAGCCGATCATAAAAATGTTCTTAGTTATATCCAAAATCTTTGTGATTTCATAGATGTCCTCAGAATAACTGCGCAAGCTTGGAATAGAGTCAGGGAGCGTGAGTGAGAAACCGAACCCTTCTAAGTCGACGAGAACAACTCGGTATTTTTCGAGATACCCTGCTTTTTTGACTAACGAAGAAAAGTACTGACCGGAACAGCCGAGTCCATGTACGCAAACCAATGTATCTTTGGAGGATTTGTTGCCAATGTCCTCAAAGTAGAGATACTTTGACCCGACTTTTGTCAATCCAGATGGAATTGACATTGGAGGTTTGGGTAGCGACACAAGAGCTTTGCTGGCACCAAGCTCTGTTACCTTATTGACGAGAGTTCCCAAGCCAGTGACAGAAATCTCAACCACATCCCCGGGCTTCAAGTAAACAGGCGGCTTGAGACCAATTCCAACTCCAGCAGGAGTACCCGTGGCAATTACGTCGCCTGGTTGAAGAGTAATTCCGCTGGAGAGAACCTCGATTAAAGTTGGGATAGAGAAAATGAGATTCTTGGTCGAATCGGACTGTCGCAGGTTTCCGTTGACTTTTGTCTTGAGTTCAAGATATTCCGGGAGATCTTCTTTGGGAACGGCTACGGGACCCTGATGACTACTATTAGTACTTATCTGAAGGTATACAGCGGATTGTTACAGCGTTACCATTGGACACAGGGTATCCGCAGATTTTCCAATAAAGAATTGCTTGTGATCACGTTGACGCTCACGCGCGGTTGCATCATTGATGATGGTATATCCCCTTGAAAATAAATTATTATGGCAGTAATTTTAACACGAAATAATCAAACACTTACCAGACGTGATCCAAGGCATCTTTCGCAGAGACTTTATACGCTGGCTTGCCAATTATCACGCCTACTTCACCCTCAAAATCGAGTGTACTGGTAAATTCTGGATGCAGATATATGTCTGCACCGCAGGGAATAACACTTGATGCTCGTTTGGTGAAAATGACGGGATCAGACGGCGTATCGACCTTATCGCTCGAGTCAAAGCCTGAAGAATTAAATTCTTTTGCGTGGTCGTAGTAGTTCTTTCCGACGGCCAACACATCGCGACCAGTAAGTGGAGCCTCAATTGAGACTGACGATAGCTCAATTGGCTCCTCCGATGATGGAATTAACGAGAAGGTGGCTCCGTAGTTTATAATATCGTATAAAGACGAGACAGCTGCGCCTGAAGGAAAAGCAAGCGGCGTTATCAGGTTTGTGTCGAAGTCGAGGTTTCCCACACAGGATTCACCATACGAAGTTGTATATGCGATAAAGTTGTGCATTATGCTTGTACATATGACGACACAAATATAAAAATCAAATGCTATGTGTAATTGAATATACTCAAATGTCCGAAGTTTACAGAGAACCAATTGCGGACAGCACAGACCGTCGGTTAACTCCCAAAGCAGAAAGTCCCAATATCAAATTTTGATATTCAGACCCCATTTCAGACCCTATTTATTTGTATTACCGTATTACTGTCTGATCCTTGGTTTATTCACTAAATTTGTTTAGAAATGTAGAAGCCGCAACTGACAAGGATTTAAACAAATGTATAGGTGGTACGCGTCGCGAAACAAGAACCCGCGACGCGTTAATCTAGTCGGCGTAAATATCAGAACCCGCGCGTAAATTCTAGTCTTAATCACCAAATTTTCTTTTTTTTTACAAAACTCTACTGCTCTACTCACTCCCCTTTCTCTTTCCCTTTTCCTTCTTCCCCATACTCGCCTACTGCATTTCTGATACTGAGAATCTCTTGTTTCCGGTTCTATTAGTCTGAGATTTTATCAAAATTTTTTGAATTTCTGTTATTTCGCTGTACTCTTTTTGAGAAGGTATGTGACTCTATACTCAACGCGTCAATAGTTTTGTGAAAATTTGCGCGATCTCGAATCATTTTGCTGGTCGTTTATCTGTGCATTTTAGACCAAGTTTCTGACTTGTTGCTATAGAGTTAGATCTGCTTGTATCCAAAAACCGAGGTTAGAAATTCGTCATCATGAAGTACGTTGTAGTATCTGGTGGTAAGTCATTGAATCAATGTTTTAAGTATGTGCGAGAGTGACACCAATATTAACGAATTATGCGTTCTCTAAAGGTGTTATCAGTGGGATTGGAAAGGGCGTCATTGGTAAGATTTATTCTTAAATCAATTTCTATAATTCGAGGTTTCAAGTATTAAAAGTCACAACATAGCTTCATCGACCGGTCTCTTGTTCAAAACTCGCGGATTCAAAGTCTCGGCTATCAAGATCGATCCCTACATGAACATCGATGCCGGTACAATGAGTCCTCTTGAGCACGGTGAAGTCTTTGTTCTTGATGACGGCGGCGAAGCTGACCTTGATCTTGGAAATTACGAGAGATATCTCAATGTCACGCTTACACGTGAGAATAATATTACCACTGGAAAAATATACAGTCAGGTTATTGAGCGCGAGGTCAGTTTTGATTTCTGATGGTTTGCAGGTTTATGAGGCAAACGAAAAGGTGTTAACAGCTATATACAGCGTAAGGGTGACTACCTGGGAAAGACGGTCCAAGTCGTACCGCATATCACCAACGCGATCCAAGATTGGATCGAGCGTGTAGCGCGAATTCCTGTCGACGAAACCGGTGAAGAACCTGATGTCTGCATCGTCGAACTTGGCGGTACTGTTGGTGACATAGAATCCGCGCCTTTCGTGGAGGCTCTGCGTCAATTCCAGTTTCGCGTTGGCTCGGAGAACTTTGCGCTGATCCATGTCTCCTTAATTCCTGTTGTGAATGGCGAGCAAAAGACAAAGCCCACGCAAGTTGCGGTACGCGATTTGCGTGGATTGGGATTGACAGCGGATATTGTTGCCTGTCGATGCACACATAAGCTAGAGAAGGCTACGACTGATAAGATCTCTATGTTTTGCCACGTGGGACCGGATCAGGTCTTAGTTGTGCACGACTTGAGCTCGGTTTATCATGTACCTCTACTACTTGACCAGCAAATGATCATTGAACAGCTATCAAAGAAGCTTAAGCTCGAGAAGGTTTCACCTACTCCTGGCTATGTGAGTAAAGGTGCCTCGCTTTGGGCTGACTGGAAGAATTTGACAAGCACTCACGATCGAATGTTTGAGAGCGTGACTATTGCTCTCGTGGGCAAATACACCAATTTGAAGGATAGCTATATCTCTGTTGTCAAGTCGCTCGAGCACTCTGCTCTCCGATGCCAGCGCAAGTTGACAATCAACTGGGTTGAGGCATCTGACCTCGAGCCTGACACCTTGCAAACCAACCGTGTCAATTTCCACAAGGCGTGGCATGAGGTTTGCAAAGCTGATGGTATTCTTGTGCCAGGAGGATTTGGATCGCGCGGTACGGAAGGTATGGTTGCTGCAGCCAAGTGGGCGCGCGAGAATAATGTTCCGTATCTGGGAATTTGCTTGGGTCTGCAGATTGCTGTTATTGAGTATGCCAGAAATGTGTTGGGAATTACAGGTAAGTTTCAATTAAGTTTTTTATTTTTTATTTTTTTATTTTTTTTCGCGAGATCTCCTTTATCGGTTTTATTTTTTTCTCTGTTTCTTTTTCACATTTTCAAAGCACTATACATTAGACCTATAAACAGATCTTTAGTGGTTTATGGGTATTCCTCAAGTGCGATATAATTATGCTTCTCGGGGGCCTAGCCCTTTTCTTTTATTTATTCGCGTTCTCTTACCTTCATGATCTCGCGATCTTCTGATCACAAAGAAGCTAACAATTTTTTAATTCTTTTATTAGATGCGCAATCTGAAGAATTAGTGGAAGAAACCCCAGCGAATCCGTTAATCGTATTTATGCCCGAAGTCAGCAAGACTCATCTTGGAGGTACCATGCGTCTAGGTCTGCGTGCGACTAAATTCCAAGAAAACACCGAGTGGTCTAAACTTCGCAAGCTATACGGTGGAGGCGATACCGTTCACGAACGTCATCGTCACAGATATGAAGTGAACCCGAAATTCGTTGCCGAACTTGAAGCCAGGGGGTTTACTTTTGTCGGAAAGGATGAAGTTGGTGAACGGATGGAGATCTTTGAGTTGAAGGATCATACGTGGTTTGTCGGTACGCAGTATCATCCAGAGTATTTGTCGCGCGTACTTAATCCTTCGAAGCCGTACCTTGGATTTCTGGCTGCGAGTGCAGGTATTCTTGATACTCTGCTTTAAGTGGCAATTAGAGATCCTTCTTTTTTCAATTCGTTTTTACTTTTTATAAGTTCAGTTGAAACGAAATAAACAATCGGACAAACAAACAAGAGCTGGTGATTTTCTTATATATCTTTTGTTATATTAGCTTAATACGCTTTTTTTATATTTTCTATCTGTACATATTTGATTTCCGTTTGTTTGTCTGCTGGAGCCGGAAAAGTAATTGTGAGGAGCGAGCACGGGTGGTACCCATCTAAAATAAGGCAAAATAAATTTAAGCGTTGTTATTATGAGGGACCTATGCTCGCCGGTTTTTTGCTGATCATTTGCATTTGGTTTACTTCTCTTTTTTTCTCTTTTTTTTTGACGAGGAATGTGTGTACGATAGTCTAGTTAGAATCGATTTATTCATAATAGATAACATCACTTATAATTTAGAAAATTCATGCACCTGCATGAGCGACAGGACATTTCACACCCTCGCTTTGAGCATGATGCGAAACAGGACATACATTTTCGTTCCGCGCAGAATTGAACACAGGACGTTGCGAGGTACTGGCTAACGAATCTGAAGGAGGATGGAAGATTGGACATCCGAGGGTAGCATCGCCCTGTAGAGTTTGCGGCATATGACTGACCTCCGCTTCAGATTTTTCTAAAAGCTCGAGTTGGGTGATCAAATCGATAAGAGAGGCACTGAAGGGGCGGTATTCGGTAAAATTTAGTATTCTTGCTGCTTTATTCGTATCCATTCGTGCACCATTCGCACGGGCGTCGCTTAAAAGATCGTCGTTATTGAATGTGGAACTGTGATTGTGCTTATAGGAAATAAGAACGTCGAGTACAGCTTGATATGTGAATGAGCCGGCAGCCACCAAAATCCGCTGATTCGAAGCAAGCGAGTTATCAAGAGCGCGAACATGCGCCTCAGCAAGATCACGCACGTCAACATAGCTGAAAATAATACTTGGGTCCGGGTGAGTTTCGAATTTGTACATAGAATAGAGAAGGTCGTTTGATGGGTTAAGAGTCGAGAGATTTGCGTCGTGGAGAAAAGGGCCCCAGGGTATCGATGGGATGATTGCTGTTACACTGAATGAAGGGTCATTCTTTTTAAGAAAGTCCCATGCCGCCTTGAGTAAATAAATTAGAATATATGAGTATAAAGGGGGGAAATAAGATAACAGAAAATTATACCTTCTCGCAAAACTTCTTGCTAACGCGATAAGCAGCTAAAATATCCGATGTCGAATCAATACTTTCGGAACTCCAGCAAGTCTCGTCGATAACCTTGTCATACCCCCTCAAATTTGATTGCTCATCAATACACGCCGCCAAAGAAGATGTAAGTACAACTTGCTTAACCTGAGCAGCGTTTCGCTGTGTAGATTCTAATAGTTCAGCCGTCGATCTTATTGCTGGTTGAATAATATCAGCTTGCACATCACGAATCGGCGAAGGGAAAACCGGCGTAGCTGTATGAATCACATACTCCATGTTCTTCACTGCATCATCAAACGCACCCGGCTTTGAGGGATTGGGTATGATTGCGAGCGTGAGCAATGCGGATTTGAAGTGTTTGCGGAGGTAGAGCGCGTTGGACAAAGATGAAGCAGTTGCCCGAACATTGTAGTTTTGCTCCAATAGAATACGCAAAATATGGGCTGCCAGAAAAGAATCTGCCCCTGTGAGTAGAACGTTGGGTTTATTTACCGTCATATTTCAAAGCGTTTATCAGAGAATGAGATGATAGACGAGGGGAGTTGGACCTTTAAATGATCGGGGAAGAGGAGATTATGACGTAATGTGTCAAATGTAGCAGTAAATTAGTAAGCTTTGAGTCGAGAATATGCTTACGAGAAAAGCTCTGGGTGGCTGGAAAAAAGAATAAACATCTGATATTAAAAACCTAGACTATTCTTACAATAGTGGGCGCTAATTGTATACAGACGCAGAGATTGCGATTGAGAGTATGATGTATAGTCTCTGGAGAAGCTCATCGCGGGGTCTCATCGCGGGGTTTGACAAATAGAATGTGTAAGTGAGAATGAAGGTTAGGGGCTCTACTATTTCTGAGCTTTAAGTTTTAATGAATACTTATATCTTGCTATCTGGTCTTCTTTTATATATATTCGGGTTATAACATTTCTGTATTTATTTATTATTACCAATAGAGCATTTGCAAGTGGAGAGCGAGATTCTGGCTCATTTGCGCATTTGATCGTCTTGAACTCGCTACTTTGCGCTACTATATCCGCATTCAATCGTCACAATATCCACGACATTGCTACCAAGGTATGCAATAATACAAGCCTACGATATACAATGTCATCATTGTCATATAATCCACCGCCGCACAATCCACCGCCGGCACCCCCGCGCGATACAAGCAGACCATTCAACATATATCCTTTACAGACCCCGCAACTATCCTACGAAGTAGTTGATCGTCGAGCGGCGATAATAAAACATATCGATTCGTGGGAATACGCTGCTATTCGAGCGGTTGCTCTTGATGAGGTATGTACCGATTTATAGTGAAGAAAGAGGAAGAGGAGATAGCTAATCGCGAGATAGTCGCCTGCACGAGTCCGGCTCAAGCTGATGAAGGCGCTCGCGCAGTCATGATTTGCTTAAGTACGAATATATTACTCAGCAATACCATAATGATGATAAATATTATGCGACGTGGTATTCGCACAGCGAGTAGCTCCGAAGTGATCCCGATCGGAAGAACGCGGACAGGTCTTTGGTTTGCGAATAGTGTTTATTATCGTACAGTGAGCAATCCTATATCAACATATTCATCAAAATAATAACAGTTTCATTTTTTTTTTGGGCTATGAAAGAACAAAAACTCCGTGATACCTGCGTGCCCTCTCTCATCTTAATTCACCAAAAAACCACAGCTGCCAAATAATAGTATCCGAGAGGATGAACATAAACACGAGAACTCAAGTGTATCTTCAAACGTCCCGCAACCTTTCAAGAAGTAAAAATTTCATCAAAGTCCCTCGTCCTAATGTATCTGACTAAAACTAGCAGCCGCGATCCAGACAGCCTCGCTTTTCTTTTCTCACCTTTGAGAATTCACTTCTTATTCACTCTTAGACAAATGATCAAAAGCAATGTCATTTGCAGAGGAAGAATATCAGGCTATCATCAATCAAGTGCATTTTCATAATCTGTCACTAGAACTCGGGACAAATACCTATTGCAGAGGCTCAGAGGTACTACTCAGCCTATTAAGATGCAGGTACACGTCTGTGCCGTATCCCTCCATACTGATCAATTTCAAATCTCCACCAAAATACCGCGCATACAACCGAGAAAGCGGTAGTCCGTATCCAAAGCCAGCCATCGGCGCCTTGAAATCGCTCTTACTAAAATCTGGATCGAGCGACGGTGTTGTCTCGACGGTAGTGTACATGTAGGTCCACACAAGTGGAATTGCGGAACGCGGAATTCCTCCTCCTTCGTCTGAAATCTTGATTGTGATGTCTTCCTTTCCTTCAGCGATAATTAACTTGACAGGTGGGAAATCTTCGGCTTCGGCGCCGTGCGTCTCGACTACTGCTCGAAGCGAATTCTTCAAAGTTTCAAACAACATATGACTGAGATGGCCCGGCACATACATGAAATGTAGGTCTGGCTTACACACGAGCTGCACCTTGGGCGCATTGAACAATCCGTAATAGTCTTGACAGATGAAGCGCGCATTGTCAATAGCCTCCTGCGCCAATTCTCGCACATTTGTCTTTGTACAAATCACGCCTACATAATTCTCTGTCGATGGTTGCTCATTGATAGCAATGTGCTGACCGATAAGCATGCGGATTCCAATGCGCGACATGTAAAACCTGTCAAGGAAGGACTGGATAGTGCTATCGATTTGCATACGCTGCCGCGAGTGCTTGTACTCGTTGATGCCCTGCGCTATAGTCGCAACAACGGGATCATGCCGCCTTTTGATAACTGAGAGACACTTTGTAAACATCTTATTGTACTGATGAATATCTGGCGACCAAGTGATATCGTCATCGACAAGCACAAAATATCGCCGACTATTGAGATTAGATTTTTTCTGTGTTATCTCGCGATAGTCTTCGCCTGCCAGACTCGGATTCTCTGTGTTTTGCATAAGCATCTTGCCGTGCCGCTCGCCATTACTGTTTTTCCGCTGGGCTTTGATGAGCAGGTCGCGCAGCTCCTGCGGGATCTTTGGCCGAGGCAGCTCGGTGAGCTCTTCGAAGGACTGCGCGTACCAGTTGCGCACTTTCTGGATAGAAGGCATTTCCGAGAGGCCATCGGGAAGATTGTTGAGCTCCTTGACGCGGTGGGCAAGCCTAATCGGAAGTTCTTCGCTGAGGAATTGCGCGCCGCGGAAGAGTGTGCCTGAGTACTGTCGGTTAGCATGTGACTGGCAAATGTGACTGGGAACAAGCGACGAGATGTCGACATACCAGGATTAGGACGCTGGCCAAACTGGACCTATGGATGACGAGTAAGTAAGTATTAAGAGAATGGAAGAGAGATAGATTATGTGCAAGAGACGAGGAGGATGTCGGCAGTATGCACACGACCCTGTCGGAAGGTGGACCGCCGAAATCGCCGACGCAGCGGCAGGGAGTCAGCGCGGAAGACAGGACGAGATAAAAAACGACAGAAATAGCAAAAAACAAAAGAAAAGACAGACCATCTGGCGGAGGGAGACACCGGTGGCGGGGAAGGAGGAGTAGTGGTTGATCTTGTCGGCGAGCCTGTCGGTGAGTCTCCACGACATCTCTGCTGCCTCCTCCCGCCGGAGTAGATTTGCGAATATCGTGGACTGATAAAAAGAAGCTGCTGCTGCTGCAGGCAGAAAGCAGCCAGTCTCAGCTGAGCTGAGAAAGAGGAGGAGAAGAGAAGGAGGGTGAAGAGAAGGAAGAGAAGAGCAAGAGAAGAGTGTGGGGAAGAAAGAAAGTACGAGGGCGAGCGAGAAAGAGAGGAGTTAGCCCGGACAGCGGGGCACTAGTCTTCTTTGGGAACACGCTCATACATTTAAGATTTAATTTAACGTTTAGGGCCGGATGCCCCTCGGTCAGCAGACAGTCACGTGAGGTTATGTAAGCACTCTGCTTCACTAACGCTGCAGCGTTGGGTTGCTCTTCGCAACTACTCTCTTTCGAGACTCAACAACCCTCATGTCTCTTGGTATCCGCTTCTCGAGAGCTTCAATTCCCGATCTTCAACTGCCTTTGCCAGCGCCTGGAACGCCGCTTCCTGTCTTTTCCGTCAAACACCAGATCCGCAAGGACCGCGCGCAAGACACCGCCCGTCGAAGACTGAGACTCATCTACGGAGGGCGTGCCCTTCCCGACGCAGACGATCTCGTAAAGACTATCAAACCGATTACTGAACATTATAATAGCGATAATTCTAGTTCTGCTAGCTTGGCTGTTAAGACTGGCGACAATGAGCAACCGCTTACTATCTGGCTGCTTTGTTCTGTGGGCGATGTCTTAACTGATGAAGAGCTCGCGCAGGAGTCTGATTCTGGAGTATGTTCTCTGTTTGCCATCCCAATCTCATGGATATTTACTAACAAGCAATAAAGAGTCAAGCTGTTCCATCTACACTTCCCGCACCAGTAGGCTTTGACCGTCTCCGCGCTGCCGGCTTCTCAGACCAAGACATCACTCAGCTCCGCATGCAATTCAACCGTCTTCACGGCGGCACACTTAGCGGCGACTCCGACGCCGCACGACAACTTGAAGATCGCTGGATCGACGAAGGTGCCTCTGCTCCAGATACTCTTCCCGATGGTAGTCCGATCGGTGTCTATGAGGATCTGTTGCTTGGTACTATTGTTGGGTTTTTCTTGGGCTTTTTGGCATTATTCTTCTTGAGGGAAGGTAGCGTTTTTTCGAAACGGCAGCAGATGGCTATTATTGCTGGGATTATTATTAATGTCTCTTTTGCTATTCTAAGAGTGTATTATTGATCAACAAAATCAACAGAGTGACAAGTTGGCGTTTTTAGGAGTTTTATGTGTACATTATCCAAGCATTCATTTGATTCTATGACTCTATTTTATAATTGCATTTCTATCATACATTATCTTATCTTTTGTAATTTGTCAATCAGTTGTAAGGTGATTTTTAAATCTTCACTCTCAACATCATCAACTCCAACCTCATCAAGCGTCATCTTTACCCACTCCTCGGCCTGCCTCGTAATTTTATATCCTTCCTCACATATTGCAATATATACGGCCGCAACAGCAACATGCCTCTCACAAAATTCAAGTGCAATACCTTCATCTCTATAGCAATCTACAACAGCCCGACACGCCCGCCACCCTACTTGACTATCAAGTAATGGCACGATCCCAAACTCAGAGGCATACTCTTTGTCTTCTTTCGCAAGCGCTACATCAGCAGCCGCACCGTGGCGGAGTGTGCCCTGCACTATGCCTGACAATTGTGTAGTGCCGTAGATATTCTTTGTGAGACCAGCTGCCAATACTGTTTCTAGTAGCGCTGAATTATTGGAGAATACGGTCGTGATATCGGTTTCGTATTTGAGAATACGAAGCAGTATTAATTCGAAATGCACAATTCCGGCGCGGAGAGAGTCGTAAAGCAAAGATGGAAATGTTAGGCGTGCAAGAGTATCCTTATGGAGTAGGTGGTATGCCGGAACTAGCAACTCACGTAGACGACGAGGGCATTCGGTAGCTTTGCAGGCGAGGGACAAGCATGTTATACTTAGACTCTGATGAGTTGTCAGAAAGAATCGATGCTAAAACGAAAGATCATTGGAACGTACATATTTGTCGGAAATTGGGTCGGAAGAGCTATTTTGCACTTGTTTGTGGATTTCGCTTTGCTGTTTTGAAAAGCGATTGTATTTGTGCATATATATCAATGCAGTACTGTGTCTCCATGTCATCAGCTCTAAAGTTACTGGACACCACAAATTATGATCTCCCTTACCAAATAGTTATAGACGGTCTATAAACTCTGTTAGAGATAATCAAAAAAAAATCAGATAACAAATTGGGACACGTACAACCGAACAGCCTGCGCAAGAAGGAACAGAAATCGAACTGGATCCTCGGCATATACCACAGGCATAACTTTTTCCTCAACGGCTTTCTCCTGAATGTTTACCGTCCCACGACTTTCGTCATTGGGCTTCACCTTAGTCGGTTGCTGTCGTTTATATTCATCATGGTCTTTGGCGCTGGATCTTGATTTCGAGGCACGGTGATGATGATGATGGTGGTGGTGGTGGTGTCGTTTACTAGTTGATCGGGATCGAGGTTGTTCACTTTCTCTCGCCTCGGCGGATATTGCGCTCATGCCGGTTCACAAGCTGTAATTCCTGTACCTCTGCTGTGTATTTTAGCGATTTGTAGAAGAATCTACAGTCTAGTGACGATGAAATCATGACTCGAAAAACCCTATTACTCTTCGATGATTGATGAGCGGCTCAGTCCATTTGTTTAGTATGTCAATTGTCATTTAGTTTACAGTCCGCGAATATTACTGCGTTTTATTTTTAGCCTGACAGTAAGATTTGCTGAACTACTTGTAGATATCCACTTGTTCGACCCAGATAGCAGATAGCAAAGCAGTTGACGACTTATATAATTTAGTTCATAAACTGTACTGTCTAACCATAAGCACTTGGAAACTAGACTTGCAAATGATACAATATCATATTCTTGGCAACCTTTCCTTGTGCAATAGCAATAGCGATAATAGGGATGACAATAATGATGACGATGAATCTATTTCAAATGTTTTTTGCTATTTTCCCATAAATACATAATAATGACTATCAAAGCACCCTAGACTACAAACGACAGATGTAAAGAAAAAAAAATTGAATGATAAATGAATTGTCTAATCTATTTAGTAAGGTCCGTCGATAGCTATATATTTATATGCTGTTAATATGCAATCATTACAATCAAATGAATATATGAAGAAAAAACATACGATCTTCGAGTGATGGAGGATAATTGCGTTCATACTTCGAACCTAGATTAATATTTTAAAAGTGAGCAGAGCGTGAATTGATACTAGAAGTTAATGAATCGACATACCACCGGGGCGTGAAGGAGGAATATAAGGATCTGGATGTCGGTTTACGTGCAATTGCTGCTCAGCGCCAACAATCAACTCCTAAGCACACAAAAAAAGAGAAATTATCAGTACACATAATAAAACATATTCCAAAAAAACAAAAACGCACTCTGATTTTACGAGGGTCAGAGACATCCTTGTTCGCGTCGAACCGCGCGCGGATCTGAAGTGCCTGCTGCCGCCAGATATCACGACGAATAGACCACGACAACGTCAGACGGAGCGCGCGACGATATACCGAGTAGACATGCTGCGCAGAAAAGGGCGTGTAGGCAGCCATGCTGTATCCTTTGGTGCGAATAGTAGAAAAGACGAGCTCGAAAGGTAGTTTGGTGTAAGCCTCTTTTCGCCTGCGCCTGTATGGCCGACGAAGCAGCACAAGTGCAATAGTGTTTATGCTGTATAAATAGACCTTATACTGGATCCGGGCACGCCGGTGCTAATATTGTCGGAAGTAAGTACTACTATCCCCAGTATAATTATTGAGACAGCCAATGGTAGGGCGGAGAGAGCACTCCCCGGATCCGAAGTCATGCGGTTAGACTGTTATGCGCGGATGTATGGCTTACCGGGCGCGTGCCGGCAAGCCGCCTGCCCTTCTTCCTATTAATCCTCCTCTTTCTACCTTCTCTTTCAATCCTCTATCCTTCTTTTTCTTCTATTTTAGCGCATAATGCTTCGAACCGCAGCTTCTCGCTCGCTCAGACGCGTTCCTGCGATCCATGCCACGGCCAGATCTATCTCCCGCCTCGCTAGACCGGCCCTCTTCACCCAGGCCTCCACCACAAACTTCCTCACCGCCAGCCGCCCGGCTGCATTCCAGTACGCTCTGCGGACATATGGTACGTTCTTTATCTAAAGACGAGTGTTTTGGGCAATTATTTCTCTGGTCGGATGGACAATTTTCGATAATGCTAACTATTTCCTATGTGTAGCCATCTCGACCGTGCCCGTGCCTCCTATGGCCGAATCTATCACCGAGGGAACCTTGAAGCAATGGGTCAAGCGTAAGTCTTTTATCCACAATAACTGCTATTTGAAATGATTAACAAGGTCGCGACCAATTTTCTTGCTTGTCTGAATCTGCGAAATCTCGCCGAGGCAAAACATCAGCCTGAGACGTCGAAAGACTTGTGATCTTTCATATACCTTTTTACTAACTCGTTTATAAGAGGTCGGAGATTTTGTCGAGCAGGACGAAGAAGTCGCATCCATTGAGACGGATAAGGTATGTTTTGTTTGAAATTTAGTCTATCATTTCACAATGCTAATTGTGTATGCAGATCGACGTCGCTGTCAACGCTCCCGCTGCCGGAGTCATTACCGAGTTCCTCGCCGCCGAAGAAGACACTGTCACCGTCGGCCAAGACCTTTTCAAGCTCGACACGGATGCAGCCGGATCCTCGGCTCCCAAGGAAGAAGCTCCCAAGGAGGAGACCGCCAAGCCTGCCCCCGAGGCTCCCAAGGAGAAAGAGACATCTGCTCCGGCTGCTGCCGCTCCAGCTCCGTCTAAGCCTGCTGCCCCGGCCCCGGCTGCTCCCAAGGCCGCCGAGCCCGCGGCACCTGCTGCGCCTAGCGCATTTGGCTCGCGCGAGGAGCGCAAGGTGAAGATGAACCGTATGCGTCTGCGTATTGCAGAGCGCCTAAAGCAGTCGCAGAACACTGCTGCCTCATTGACTACTTTCAACGAGGTTGACATGACTAACCTTCTTGAATTCCGCAAGTCTTACAAGGATGAGATTCTGAAGAAGACTGGTGTCAAGATCGGTTTCATGTCATTCTTTTCCAAGGCAGTCTGTGTTGCCGCAAAGGAGGTTCCCGCTGCCAACGGTGCTATCGAGGGACCTAACGGCGGCGACACTATTGTTTACCGTGATTATGTCGATATTTCGATTGCCGTTGCGACTCCCAAGGGACTTGTTACTCCTATCGTTCGCAATGCCGAGACGATGTCGCTTCTCGAGATTGAGACTGCGATCGCCAACCTCGGAACCAAGGCTCGCGATGGAAAGTTGACTATCGAGGACATGGCCGGCGGTACGATTACAATTTCCAACGGAGGTGTTTTCGGTTCGCTTATGGGAACTCCTATCATTAACCTTCCTCAGACTGCCGTGCTGGGTTTGCATGGAGTTAAGCAGCGTGCAGTAGTTATCGACGGCAAGGTGGAGGCTCGGCCGATGATGTACCTTGCTTTGACTTACGACCATAGACTTCTGGACGGACGAGAGGCGGTCACTTTCTTGAAGCTTATTAAGGAGTACATTGAAGACCCGCGGAAAATGCTTTTGTAGAAAAAGAAACAAATGAAAAACTGATTTAGAGTAGGCTTTTCTAGTTAGTTTTTTTTTTTGATTTGTGAAGTCCTCGTGCTTCTTTTTGTGTCTAAACGAAGGTTTCACTTGTCATTGGAAGGAAAATTGAAGAGTCTTTTGTTGAGTACGGATGGGTTTTTTTTTGAATGCATTTTTAATGAGAAGTATAAGTCATTGTAGAAGTAACTCTGGCAAGTTTGCAACTTATACTGTAGTACGATATCAGATTATGGAAAGTATAGCAGAGACCAGTATGAGAGAAATATACAATGAGAAAATAAGAGAGGGTATATTCAATATATTACAAGAAAATCCAAAGTCACCTAAAATCAGACCTATTCAATCACTCATACACGCAATCATTTCTTCTTCGTTACTGGTGAACTAGCCGCCAACGACGCGGCTTTACTTTCCAAATTCGCTCGGTCGCTCTGTAATTGCTGTAATGTATCTTCCGGGATAGGCGGCATCGGGACATCGCTAAAGTCATCGCGTCCGGTGGCTGTTGCAGCGTAGGTATCTAGATAATCGCGTCAGCGGTCGATGATATTATATTGCAAGACAGATAAAAAAAAGCAGAAAACAAGAGCACTTACAGACCGAAACAACGAATCCGGTAAGTAAGATTCCTGTGACGATGTTTCTGGTTGCGTACTTGCTTCGGGCGCGCATTAATGCTGGACTCATTCGACCCGATGCATCTTGATATTTATTCACGCCCCATCTAATATTTGTAAACCGCACATATTAGTTTATACAATCTTTATTGCTGCAAATTAAAAGAAGAACTAACCTTAATTGACTACTCATTGTGGCTGTAGTGGTGAATAGTATGTACTGTTGAAAGATGTAGAGAAGGCAATAAAAGCAGGCTGAGTGCAGATTCTTATGCACACGGTGTTTATGTTTATATGCAGGGGTACTCTATAATTTTTATACACTAAAACTTATACACCAAAAACTCCTAGTAAAAGCATAACAATATATAGCAAAACAATTATGATAGATTCGTGTCTATAGCATTCCTTGCCGAAGCATTAATTTCCCAGTTAACTTTTTTGTCAATAGAAATTGCCGCTTGCTCGCACTTTCGAATTGTGCCAGACACATGCGAGACGCTGCAGACAACAGGCACACCAGCGATCTCGTTTAGAAACGTAAGAGCGGCCCATACGATTCTGAAATGATCTCTTGAGACACGGAGCATGCCTGTTGATGTCGCTGGAGAAAAATATTTTACTAATCCCTCGAGTTAGTGACTACAGTTCTTTTACAAGTAAAAAGCAAGCAAACATACAGCTGACGCTAGAACGGACAAGACCAGCGCCAAGATCGCCAAAACATCGATTTATACTGTCACGTATAGCAGCATTCACAGACGAGGAATTGATACTGTCTGGACCCGGTCTATAAAATACCTGGGCGCGTGTCTGCGTATCGGCATTTGCGAGTGCACCGCCGGGGAGAAGGAGGCCGTCGCCGTAGTAGTGAGGTGCCGAAGCTATTTCCACCTTGGTTGGTATGAGTTGCTCGCGAGAAGGAAGAATGGGGGCAATTGGTAGAGACGGATAATGTATTTTGAAAAGTATATATCGTGATTTGAAGCGCACCATCTTGTTTACTGCTGTTGCTGCTGTTGCTGTTGTAGCTGTTGTAGTTGTTAATATTCAAAATACAACTAGGAAGAGAAGTCGGTGCACATATGTCAGCAGTCTGGGTTTAGTACTATATACGACACAGCGCGACATGATTGCCGCCGATAAATTGACGTAGCGCAGATCTTCCGATGTATCGACACTCGACATTCGACACCAGTTCTACCAACTCAGTATCCAGTACGTATTTACCAAATACATCAAGAGAACAGGCAAACCAAAGATTGCTATATAAAAGCATTTATTAATTTAAGAAACCAAAAAGTAAGTCATTATTCGCATTTTGCGAGTAGTCAAGGCGCTGTACGTTTTTGGTAATTCTCGGCTTCGGCGTCCGTGCTGTCGTCTCCTTGCTTTGCTGCCGTAAATAGATATCTCTGATTATCTATTTTCGTATTAAGTTGTATATATTCATAAACACAATTCTCAGTGTTCAATAGAAATCGAAAAGGTTATTCAAATTATAAACATAAGAATATATATCTCAGAGAAAAAAATAAAACGCCGTAATTATAATATCCGGAAACCAACAGACTTAATCAAACTCCTCCATTTTTTACAATCGCACATAAAAGCATTAGACCAAATATCCTGTATCTATAAATATCGTAGTAAGCCAAAAATAAAATGGCAGCTGAAAACTCTCAAGATCCCGAGACACATTGGCTCACGGCTCAAATCTAGTAATATATACATAACCTCTATTAATAACCCTCTACGCATTCCAAACAAGTAGCATGGCAATGACTATCGCAGAAAGTACAGTCCTCGATGTAGCAGTAGCAGCAGCACCAGTAGTGGTAGCACTGGCACTCGCTTCCGCAGTAGTAGTGCTTTCCACAAACACCACATTCGTATCAGCGAACTCATCTCCACAAGCAGCATCCAGAGCCTTGGCGGCCGACAAATACGTTCGTGAAAGCGCAAGCGAGGTGTTGCCTGCTCCGCTATTGTAAAAGATAGCCATAACATCAGAAGCACATTGTGTGCATGTACCGTTAGATGCCACGCCTGAAGGAAGCGTCACATCAAGTGGGAGATAATACAAATAGCTGTCTTGCGTGAGACTTGAGTTACTCGTAGCTTCAACAAAGCAATACGCGCCTGATACAGACGAAGTCAGACAGCCGGCGGCATATAACATAGAGTATGACGTGAAATCATTATAAGCTGCAGTGACCAGCGGGTTCTCCAAGCCATAGTCGCCTAAACAGATTGAGGAATCGAGTAATTCAGCAGCGTAGCCATTCATTGTAGCCGTGCATTGTGATGCGTTGACGGAGCATATGGCGTCAAAGGTCGATGAAAGCGCGTAGGCTCCCTGCTTTGTGATTTCAAAAAATGCTTTTGAGTTCTAGAAGAAGGAAAAAAAAAAAGGTCAGATATACTGACTTGCGTTGCATTTTCTAGCAGTAGAGACAAACCTGTAAGTAAAAGGAGAAGGGATAACAGTCAATAAAAGCCCGGTCTGCAAGAAAGCGATTGAAAAACGACGCGCAAGAATCCTGAGTGAAATTCGTGCCCAGCGACGTGTCAAATGCTTGCGGCATACTTGTCACAGTAGCCTGCGACGACGAAGACGATATAGAATTTGACAGTGATGACGATACAGAAGACGAAGAAAGCATGGCAGACGATGATTGAGAAGACCGTATCGCACTGCTGCCCTTCACCACAGTACGTTCTAGCAAGTCACTGCCCAAAACGCTCTGAAAACCTGCGCTGTTGCTGATACGGATAGAAGTTGCATTTGCTGCTATGCTGAAAAGCACTGCGAGGCAGACAAATTTGGTCTGCATTCCTCTCGAGCTTCTTCCACGAACTCTCTCGTACACACACGCTTGCAGTGTTTACTTCTCGATTATCAACAGGCAGTCCCACACGAAAGAAGTTTATAGCGAACAAAAAAGATAGTACACGCGTTAAAAGCGCACAAGAGGGTGAGGGTTTTATGCGGGGCGACGGTGGCGCAGAGTTAGTTTCTGCGCATTGACAGAAACTCTGCGGACTGGCTCGACATTCGACTCAACTTTGTTTCGTTTATTTACAATTACCTCAATCGGCTCTCAAACTACCCATGATCCTGTCCGCATACCCTTCCTCGTCCTCGTCCTCAATCTCGAGAATATCTTGTAGCGATACTCCTTCCATGGACTGATCCCCGTCGTCGTCCGCGAACCGCGGCGCACATCGGTCGTAGTCGTAGGCATCAAAATCGTCCGCGTCAACTCTTGCCTCGTCATCTTCATCCTGTCCATCAACAAACACACTCTCGTCATCACTCTCACCTTCTTCGTCTGGATAGTCATTCCGGTAAAAGTCCTCCGCATTCGAATCCTCGTCGTCACTTAACCGAAACTCAGACTCGTCGCCTTCATCGTATTCGTCGTCGAATATGACGTCCTCAAAGTCCTGTTCGCTCGTATATAGCCTGTCATGTTCTTAGTCACTGTCTTCCATAATCTATAACCTCAACAATAGCAAATTAAAAAACAAGAAAATATGCCCAAAATATAGCAAAAACAAGGTAAATACGCCAAACGCGTATTCATACATCAGAAGCAGTACAATTATGCAATCCCTTAGACCAACTCAAAAGCAAAGCAAAAAAAAAAAGCAAAAAAAAAGGAAAAATAAAAATAAAAAAGAAACGAAAACAAAAGAGGCACCTACAGTAAACCATACTGTCCGCCTTCCCACATTGACCCCAGAAACTTTTCTCGATAATAAACATCATAGACATAATCTTCAATCTCACCATCCCCAGTCTCGTCATGCAGATTTATCATTGTCGCAGACATGTCAGTTCCATGTGGGGTCTTATGCACAGCATCTTTCTCTTCTCTCTCATCTTTTTCTTCTTCGTCGACTTCGACTTTTGAAGGTCTGCGAGCAGGTACCCGATGCGGCCGTTTCAGTACCGTCGTCGGCTTATCACTCTGATCGTCGTGATTCAGCTGTAAATACAAATCCACCATATTCTGTAATTCCTCTTCGTTTGTATTAGACATTTGCTGATACGAAGAGGTAGGCGACAAAGACAGAGATCCACTACTTCGTCGCCGTCGACGGGGCGGAGGTGCATCTGCCTGGCTACTGACTATTCTCACGGTGTTGTTACTCTCTTTTGTAGACTTAGCTAGGCTAGAAGGTGAAGAAGATAGAACTTTGACTTTGGGAATGCCGGTGCTGCGTACCGTTTTCGCGACTGACTCTTCAGCAGCTACGGTAGGCGGAGGCAGAATTACTGGCTTCTTTTCCGTTTCTGAAATGATAGCAGTACTCAACCTTTCGCGCTGAGAAACAGGATTCACGCGTGATCGCTTTTTAACCTTAGTATCCGTAATCGTGATCGACGTTGCATCAGAACTTGGTGCACTATCGCTGATTCGACGTTTACGCGTCGGGAATTTGAAAAGACGAGCTGGATTCAGCATCTCTCGAGCAGCTTTGAGAATACTGCGTGCCTCATCCTACAGTTACTGTTAGTTATTGCTGCAAATGTGACTGCCTGCTGAGCGATATGTTAAAACAAACATACTGAAGCAGCCGCCGCCGCAGCTGCAGGCGAGGCTGTAGTAGATGATGATTGGAGATTTTGCGCATGGCTAGTTGGTGGGGCCTCCAAAAGAGTAATTGCACCCGCACGACGAGTTTGTTCCTCGGTCGAGGCAAGTTTGAAGACTGTTGAATTGTCAGTATATAAGATATCATGCAAACTGAAATTGCAATAGTCGTACCATATGAATTTGTGCGCGAGCGCTTGGAAGATAAACCCTGGCCAAGTACTACACAAGTTAATACGTTCTTCGTAGACAGGCTAAGAGAAAATAGCAAAGATCGTACTCAGAGTCTGCAGCGGATCCTGGTTACGCTTGCGTTTGATGCGCACGGTGTGAGGCGGCAGCGGCGGGGAAGACACACTGGAAGTCGACATCAAGCTGTAATCTTTTACAGAGAGATGCAGAGGTCAAAGCGAAGAAGACTATAATGAATACGAGAGTTAGAAGAGACAAAGAAAAGACGGCAGCTGTTTGTTTTGATTTCAGGGCGTCGGGCCGAGGACGCGAGATCGAGCCATACTTCCGCCAGACAGCCGCGTCAGAAATAATCACGTGAATTAATTACACAATTGCTGAGTCATGAGCTATATAGCTCGCAAATATCCGGCCGAGAGTTGCCTTTCGGGCTTATCATCGCTTAGACGGAGAACAAAGCTTAGCGCACAAAAATACGTCATCGCCTGATCTGTTCCATATACTCTATATTTCCCACTGCTTCACAGCTTCGATCTTGTAATATATACATATATATATATCTATCTATCTATCTATCTATCTATCTATCTACTTATACATCTGCTCGAATTTATTGCATCTGTCATATTTAGAGATATATGGCTCCTACGCTCTCGGAAAAGACTGAAAAGAACGAGCAGCTGCAACAAGCCCAGCGCGACATCGTCAACGAAGCTTTCTCTGCCCTCACGTCAACACAGTCGTATCCACCAATAGCCTCGTCTTTTCTTGATGGTCAAACGGCGCAAGATGGACTTTCACTGGTAGAACATATCAAGCTACTTAGAGATCGGTTAGGAGACTGGACAGTGCCGGAACAGAATCGGGTGGCGGTAGAAGAGATCCCGGATATCTTGCTGGCGCTGTTTGGGCGGCTGCGGATTGACAGTGTCACCAACTTTAGGAGTCTGCTTCAGGGTTACGAGGGCTCTACTAGTATTGAAAATCAAAAGATCGCACTCGAGGGGATTAAGGCATGTGGCAAGCCAAAGCAGTTCTTCTCATCCAAAGTTGATGCGCCGTTTGAACTCTTTGGCGTGCGCTGGGACGGCGTCGAGCAAAGCGTCGGCGGCGACGAAGCCTCCTGTGAATCAGATACGCCTTCTTCGCCTGGTGAATTTGCTTCTGCAAATTCTGCTGGGGGGGAGACTAATAGTAGTCCTACAGTAAGTGCCGAGACGGAGCCAGACGAGCAATCCAAACACCCGAAATCGTTCCCATTCGTGCACGAGATAGCAAAGCATCTCCACACGCACAAAGGCAGTACAGACTCTGTCAATCCACGGCAGCACAACATGCATGCACCAACTTCCGGTACATTTGCAAAACTGATACATATGCCGTCAAACACTCCCGTGCGCACTATTGCTGTCGAGGAGTTTGACCCCGAAGGCGCCTATAGGCATATTCTGGTCGATATCACTGCCGCGACGGGTTGTCCGGCAAAAGTATACCAAGCCGTTGGAGGCGGCGGACAGGTGTGGTATTGGATTGTGGGAAAGGTCATCGGTAAGGATGTCGTTGTTGGGGTCAGTACTTTTGCTGTGTATACGCTGCCTGATCTGGATGAACCGGATGGCGGCCAGAAGAAGGATGATAAAGATCAATAGGGTGCAAAGCTGGTTGAAATCTGTGACGAGGATGTTTTATAAAATTAACTTGCAATAAGAAAAAGCATGCACTCTATAAAGTAGATTCGACAACAAAATGTACCAACACCCTAGCCGATGCGTCGGAGATAAAAAAAACACCCTCCCCGCATCGGGTACCGCGACCACCCTTTACCGCCAATAGAAAAAGAAAGAACTTACTGAACTGTGCGAGCAATGGTGTGCTAAATAGACTAGTGCCGGTTAGAGATCGACGTATAACGAGGAGGATCATCGGACTACGGCGAAGAAGAATAGCCGAGGACGAAGGGAGACCGGGCAAGCGGATGCCTCAATGTGCGCGGCGCTGTCGTTTTGGTTCAGTACCTATTTATGCATTTTTATGCATTGAGAATATATGAGCTGATTGAGAGAGTCGTGGCTGCATAATAGTGCTTATATCAATTTTTAAATATATATATAAACATATATTGCTAAAGAATATATGAATGGTATGAAGCAGATTTATATTGAGCGCAGGGTGTTGTTGTATATTTAAGTACAGAGTAGTAGACAGTGTGATCTATGCATAACGTAGCATAGCACGGTCACCGGCTCACTAGCCCATAATACTACGCAAAACTGCGGTAATTGCGGCCTATATTTATATTTTGTTAAATAGTACTCTAGTAGTAAGTACCGAAACCTGCAATAACTATAATATTCCCGCAATATTCCTATATTCGCAGCACTCCACAGTACTTAGATGAAAATGCGGGGTTGGTGCGGCTCCTGCCCCGCATATTATTCGGATCTCATTTGATGGACAAATGGACCCTCTTTTCGGCGTTTGCTTCTTCGTCGCATGGTCTCAGTTTTTAGTTTTTCTATAAAAGTTTTCAGAAACCCTTCTTTTAGTTCTAGTAAATTTCTCTTTCGATCTTCTGTTTCGCCTTTCCTCTCATCTTCAAGCTCGATGGCTCAGTACTCTGCTACCCACTACCCTCTTGAAGACGATCGCATCGCCTCCTCCGGCCAGACCCCCAGCCCTCTAGCTACTACTGACCTTGAATCTGGGTGTAATATAAAGGAACTTGACACCGATGCCTTGTCACGCTTCCGCACTGCCTCCTCGGTCACTATGACCCCAGAGCTGTTTGAGAAACTCTATCTCTCGCCAAAGACCTCTGTCAAGGGTAATCTCCGTGGAACGTTTGCCAATCCTACTCCTCTGTATGTGAAGCTGCTCTTTATTGGGCATAAATTGTATAGACTAATTTCATGACCTCAGCGCCCTTGCCGGCCACATCCTCTGCATCTGTCCTCTTGGCTGTGACCTCATCGGCTGGCGCGGCGCAGGTGGTAGCGGCGCTGCATCCACCGGAGCTTACTTCTTTATCGGCGGTCTACTTCTCATGATTGGCGGACTTCTCGAATTTGTGCTCGGAAATACTTTCTCGTTTGTAGTATTCTGCTCGTTTTCCGGCTTCTGGTTCACTTTCGGCGGAACCCTTACGCCTTCCTTCAATGCCATGGGCGCGTACTCTCCTAGTGGTGACTCTCAAGCGCTCGGTATGTCGACACAAGGTTTCCAGGCTTCATTTGGATTTTATCTGCTATTCTGGTCAGTTGCAGTGTTTGTCCTCCTGATCTGCTCAACCCGCACCAACGTCGCATTCGTATTACTTTTCATCTGTATACAGCTGGCCCTAATCTGTCTCACCATCGGTTACTTTCTTCTCGCACAGGGTTCTACAGTTGTCGGAACACGCTTTGTCAAAGCTGGAGGGGGATGTGCTTTAGCTTGCGGCTTAGTGGGATTTTATGTGTTTTTGGTGTTGATGTTGATTTCTGTCGATTTCCCTATCTTGTTGCCGGTTGGAGATATTTCGCATCTGATGGTCGGGTACCAGGAGCGGCACGGCAACCTGAAATCCAGCTAGATTAATCCTTCTTTTCAAATATAAAAAGCTGTTTTTTTTTCAATGGGTGTGAAGGATCTATTTTGTGGAATTGATGCGGGCGTGATTTCCATTAGGGATAATATATTTCTTTTTTTATTTTGTTTTGTTTTTTCGTATTCAATAAAACCAGTGTTTTCTCATTATATGATAGTTGTAAAAAGGTAATTCGATATTGGAAACTAA
This sequence comes from Kockiozyma suomiensis, assembly GCF_038497685.1. NCBI lineage: Eukaryota > Fungi > Ascomycota > Lipomycetes > Lipomycetales > Lipomycetaceae > Kockiozyma > Kockiozyma suomiensis. The sequence goes on from NW_027117667.1 coordinate 838,344, forward strand.
TACATCTCATTCAATAACATTACAATAATTTTCGTGTGATTTAATTATCTTTATGTTTATTAACTAATAGTCGTGTATAATCAAAAGTTACCTTTCCTAAAATCTGACCTTTTTTCGCAGTTTAGAATACAAATACATCCACGTTCTATGAACAGAATATTATGAAGACAATGTTTCTGATAATAATGAAAAATATACTCAAAAACCCAAAATAGTTTTTGCAACACAATAATATTTGAACCAGTATGAAAAAATAGCCGCCCATCCTAATTTATACTAATTTATACCCAAACAACAAGCTTCAAAACAAAGAAACTAGATATATATAACCAAAAAAAAAATTGCACTATATATGATCTAACAAAATAAAATAAGATAAAATAAAAGCGCCAACTTCCCGAATGACAAAACACAGAAAAGAGGAAAAAAAAAAAAAAGCATTTTATAAAAACAAAATCTAATATTCGATTGACGACATAAACGATGACGCATACCCGGGCATTCGTAAGGCAGTAGCCTGCTCAGCCTCGAATTCCAATGCAGAACGCTTAATTCGTCTCGCCTGTTTTGCAACATACCACACAAACCATGCACCAACAGCTGTCGAAACGGTTACCAGACCAATGTTTCCTGGTCGCGGATCACGGTGAAGCACGCGGTGAGTAAGATGATCTAGCCCCGACTGACCAAAATTGAACAGGCCGGACACGGTCGAAATGAAACCGTAAATTTTACCAAAGGTATCGAATCCAAACACTTTAGCAACATAATCGGAAACGGTAGTATAAAAAAACGAACGATAAATAACAAAAATGCCAATATTGCCATACGCAGCAATATAAGACGGAAAATTTCCAAGAATACCCATAGTCGTCCCCATGACCAGCAGCAGCGCAATAGAAGTCGCCATCGACTTATTGTCAAGGATATATCCAGCAATGGGAACAGTAATAACTCCACCAACTGGCAGCGCGACGTCAAAGACCTCATTAATACGCTGCGCTATTTCAGGACTTTGGAAAATGAAATCGTACTGTGAGCGAACGGTCGCAACAAAGTAGTTCAATCTCAGCATCTGAATCATGGTGAATAAACACAAAATAGTGAACCACGGCGTCTTTATCTGCGCAAGTGCAGATCGTCCATGTAGAGCACCCCATACACCTGAAATCTTAAGCTTCTGCATCTCCTCACTATCATACTCGTACTGCCCTGGAGAAATGTTTCGCCTATCAGTCTTCGACAGCAACGCGGCATTCTCATCCACCAGCCGCACCTCATCATCCTCATCATCGTCACTAGTACTGATAGATGATGCGGCACCGTTGTGAATACTATGGATGTGTTCTGCGGCAAGTTCGGCGCTGGGTGACGGCGAAGAAGTAACGGTCTTGGGATCAGCAACCCCACCGGCTGTGCGCGCATCAATTGCAACACCGTCAATACTATTAGCATCAAGCTGGTAATCTTCATCCAAATCCTCTTCTTCCTCTTCGAGAAACTTGCCGATATTGGTCATGGGCTTATAGCTCTCCTTGGGCATGAGCAACCAGCTCGCGACAATGATAGAAACTGGAATGATAAGATAGAGCAAGAAAAATGCTTTAGGGTGAAATTTGCCTCCACTTTCATTGTAAATGAGACGATAAACCAAGTATACTGCGGTCGAGGAATCAAACGCGCCAGTGAGTAGCGCTAGGATAAGACCCGAATAAGCCGGGAAAGCATTCGAGAGTTGAAACGATGAAATAAACACAAAAGGACCACCGAATGCAAGCGTGATATATCCCCAAACATATAAATCTAATAAAGAAATAGTATCGGCAAAGGCGAGCATAAGCGCGCCAGCAAAGATAAGCGCGCCACCGGCGTAGCCACAGATCTGTGGACCGAAGCGGTCGAGAATGATACCGACTACGACACCAGCAATATTAGTCACGACGGCCGCGCAAGTAAAGATGAAGTTTAGGTGTATTTCACGCGAGGAGCAGATGAAGCCTTGCGCGTTGTCTTCGGCAGAGCAGAGGTCTGCGTAAACGCCTTCGTGAATCCATACAGTCTTGAGTGCCGCAAAGCCCTGAAGTTACCAATGTTAGCAAGACTAGGTGATAGACCAATCACAGCAAAAAATTACGCACAAATATTGGGCCAGCAGCAAGGAGACACCAGAAGAAGGCGCATGCGACTTGCAAGGCGCGCCGAGTGACGGATACTTCGTGATAATTGACCATGATAAGAAGAATGATCAACAACAACGAATAGAAGCGGAAGGCAGCAGCAGCAGCAGATAATATAAGCGGCGGCAGCAATTAGGCTTCGGACACTCGGTGAGGCTAAAGAAGGAAGAAAATAATCAGAGGCGAAAGCAGACGAGGAAGTGACAAGGACCGGCGTAGTGCGATAAACCCTACCCAGGCACCCTATCGTATCCCGGACAAAGAATTGCCATCACCGAGTCTCTTTTAAATAGGATAATTTGCTGCAAATATTTATTTTACCATCAAATGAATTATAAATCTAGAGTATTTGCAAATTTACAAGTATTATGAGAGAATGTTGCAAAACGGTACTGAATCAACAATAAGTGGACATCTCCGACCGGCTTTTGAGGCGTATACGGCTTCGTCCGAGCTTCTACTTCTACTTCTACTTCTACTTCCTCCTCATCTCTTATCATATCTATATCAAGTCAATACTAATACACATTTCGCAAAAACTATTAAACACTTCAACTTTTCCTAATCCAAAAATTATCTCCCAAAAAAGCACACCCATTCCGTCTTTACTCAGTTACAAAACAAATACCTTCACAATCAACAATAAAAGATTAAGTACCCTGCGACTCACTAAGAACACTCCGACTGTCATTCTGCCTCTGCGCAATCGCCTGACGATTAACTCTCAACACGCTCCCGACCCGACTCGTATTCACACTCGTGCCAACGCCTGATCCAACTAATTCCTCTCGGTTCAGAGGATCCATGTACATCATAATCATATCGCTTTCACTGTGCATTGCCGGTCGCGTACTTCGCGACCCAGATGTAAGGCTGGCCGGATGGGCGGGCGAAGATCGGCCAAACCGTCTCGACACGTAATACGGTAGCTGAGATGATATGGGTAATACCGATACTGGCTGCTCGTCAATACTTGTTCTTGCGCTGCTATCTGCTGTGATGCCTTCGATTTGGATAGTAGGCTCGACGTCTTGCCTCAACCCCGCCTGTGTCTCTGTCTGGGTACTTATCTGTGCCTCTTCCAAAGATGGCGAACGTGCTCGCGACAGTACTGGCGTGTGAGATAACTCCGGCAACTGCGTTGGCACATCAATTTTCTTTTCGAGGTCGATCGACCGTGAGCGATAATACTTAATTGGATTAATAGTAAACCCGCTTTCTGGGATTTCATCTAAAAGAGTGTGGCGCAAGCTCGCAGAAATTAAGGATCGTGGATGTCGAAGAAAGAGCTGCCAGCCTTGAAACAAGAGAGCTTGAACTTTGTTAGTATCTATATTTTTCAAAATCATTTATAAAAAGAAAAGGAAAAAAAAGATGTATGCACTTACGTCGAAATTCGGTAGCAAAAAGAACGAACGTACTGGCCATGAGCACATTTGCAGCAATTAACACAGCCTCATCTTTAGAATCTTGTTAGAATCATTTCGTTACAAACAGCAATGCCCACTACTCACCTCCTAACGGACTACGATATGCGCTGGCACACTCCTGACTGCTGAACTGCCCGCCAGTCATGCAAAGCAGATATCCCGTAAAGGCCACTGAATACTTTTCCGTCGCGTGTTTTCCAAATCCTAAAAAAACCGTGACGGTAAATGACACCGCAATACAGGTGACAAACTCAGTAAAGAAAATAGTACGCCAGCCCAATTGAAGATATTTTAGCGAGCAGCGATAATATATCTCGAATTTGCTGCGCCAAGGCGGTGCTTGCGAGGGGTCATGTTGTGAGCGCGCAAAGTGGATCGAAAGCTCGATACGATACAATGTGCGCACGATATAGGCTGCCGTTAGAAGCTGTAATATTGTAGCAGTTCCAGTGTAGACGATGATCGGAATATAGATGACGTACTGGATCTGCGGGTAGGATGGGCTACATAGCAGGCCGCCTGCGAATTCGACATAGTTGGCACCAGCAGCGGTGAAAACCAAGGCGACGACAATGGCGACGGCCTCCATGCGTCGACGAGAAGTGGGTCTTGCCCAAACTATAGTCATATGCAAACTTATAATTCGTATCAAGATTGCCAAAGTCGAGAGTTGGAATCCAAAAACAAAAAAGATGCCCTGGACCATACACCGTGGATTTGTTTTACCTAGAGAAGACGTGATTGCGTCTTCGCAGGAGACCTTTGAGCGCTCAATATCAAACCAGGAAATAGAGCCCACGCAAAATGCAAGACCGACAGCTTGAATGAGATTGAACTCAGACATTACCATCCTGCGCGATAAGATCTGCGAAAAGCCCAGAAAGAGAGCAGAGAAAAAGGAAACAATACCGAGGACCATGAGCGAGATAATGAGCTTATGCACACCGCTATAGAGATCACGGCGAAAATCGCACGGTAAACAACACCCCTGTAAACATGCTCGTCGAGAATTGTATACCTCGACGTAGTTCTCTGTCTCGAGCGGGATCCAGGCGAAGAGCGGCGCCGGACAGCCTTGTGCAGTCTCGTTGAGTAGCGACATTGAAAGACTATGAACCGGGCAAGTTCTTCACGCAGACAACAGCACTCTTGCCGCCATATCACAAGTCGATGATGGGACAGTCTCCGGCGAGCACGAACGATAGTCTGTCGAGGAGAAAACAGGGCCTGTCAAGTCTAGATATCCCGGATGGATGAATTCCAGCCAGGGTCCGATCCTGCTGTTGTGGTTGCAATAATACAGAATATAGTATAGTTGGTATATGTGCATACATACCCAGAACAGTGCCCAGATCCTTGTACCCGATGCGGCCAGCTCCTTTATCACAATACTCGGCTATTCCTGACAAAACAAAAGCAGTCAAAACTTTTGTTTTTTATATTTTTCTTGTTTATTACTTCTGGAGCAATGAACCTCGTTCGCGATATTGTCGAGCGGCCGTCTGCTCCTCCCGTGGCACCAAATATAGTCCCGCCTCGAACATCGCCGCCGGTGAGGAAGTCTTTATGGCGGTCTCGCAGAACTCCGCAGACGGCAATAGCAACATCACCGCCTCTGAAGCCAGCGTCAGAAGCAGAGCGCATCAGTGCCGAAAATGACGCACGACTGGCAGCTATGTCGCCAAATGAGATCGAGCGCGAAAAAGCCGAACTCGAAGCTATGCTACCGCCGGGATTGCTTAAGCGGATCATGACGCGAGATCCGACCGCGGCCGATGCTATTCTGATGTCGAATTCTGACGATGGCGATATTTTTGGTGAAAGTTCAGCTAAAGAAAAGGAGAGTAAATTGGATAATGAAGCGTCCCAAAGCAAGCAGCCTACTCTTGAAGATGTAGAAGATGCCGAAGAGGAGCCTTCAGATTTTTCTACTACTGCAAAAGATGCAAATGCAAAGAAAGTCAGATTCCAAGATGATTCGAAAGTGCAAGAAAGCGACAAAGCCGTACAGGAAGCACAACCAGCTGCGGAGCAATCGCAGTCAATACACTTCCCACAACCGACATCTACCACCCTCGACCCCAACTCTCCCGATTTTCAACAACAATTACACGACAAATATTTCCCCGACCTGCCAAAAGATGCAGCAGCACTAGCGTGGATGCAGCCCGTGTCAGCAGAGGAAGATGCGTCGTCTCCATACTTTCATGAACAAGAATCCGTGTCCCCGGCTGATATCCGGTTTGATTTCCGCGGCGATATCGTGCCGCCTTCTCGCTCTACATCACTGCCTACTACTCTCGGGTTGCATCACCACTCGGATTCCCCAGGGTACGCGGGATACACTATCCCAGAACTCGCACATTTATGTCGCAGTAGTGTTTCTGCGCAGCGGGCTATAGCAGTGCAGGTTATGGGCCGGATACTGTACAAGCTTGGCGTGAACGCGTACGGAGAATATGTTGGCGATGCACTATGGGATATTGTTCAGCATACAAAAGTCATAGAGTCGATTGTTGAGGCGGCGGATGAGAATAAAACTAGGCACCTAGGATTAAGGTCTGTTTCTGTCGAAGCATTGTGGTTATGGAAAAAAGGCGGTGGCCGCCGGCGTAAGACGGATTAGCTACTCTTTACTTACCGTGTATATAGCCGATTTGTATATATGTATATAATAATATCGTTATCATAACATCTATTTACATCTATGTACAGAGACCCTAATACCCAAACCAGATACAAACATGCAAAACAAAATCCCAATCGACCGACTAAGACACACACTTTACTTAATCTATGCGTCCATTTGTAAAGAAGACCTTTAGCTTCTGCCACCTTGAAGGCTCTTGGACACCATGCTCGAGCTCATGAAGTAGAGCAGTGTAATATGTGGGCTTGCCGGCGGGTTTCATTAGCTTGTCTGACAGAGGATACTATACGAATTAGCGCCTACTTTCACGTAAATAAATATAGTGCAAAAAGAATTCTCATACCAATTTCTGACTTTTGTTTTCAATAAGATCTTGCATTCCCTCGATTTGTCCGCCGAGATTAGGCAGCTCGGAGCGCTGGCCTCTCTGGTATAATGCAAGCTGCTCTTCTATTGTAGTCTTAAGACTAATTTGTCGCTTGAGGGAATCGGCCGGCCAGGCCTTTACGAGGGCTGCTAATCGGGATATACTCATTGGTTTGTAGTTGTGGAGCACGAGCTGAGAATTGAAAAATCTACAATAAAATATTTAGTGGAGTAAAGTGAAGTTGTCCGGGTAACACTCTTCAGCCTATGGATGTAGCTACTTCATCAAAACTATCTCACCATAACAGCAAATAGCAGCAAAAACACATGAGCAGCACTCTCTTCTCGCTGCTCAACCCCGAATCGGAGAGCTCGTCGCAAATGCCTCCCTCTTCTGCTTCTCCTAGTACTCCCGCTCGCGGATCTCCCACAATTGCCTCTCTCCTCTCGTCCGACGACGCAGCGCCTTCCCCGCGTGCCGGCCTCTCGGTATCTTCTCTTCTCTCGCCCAAACCCACAATAACTTCCACACCAACCCCCTCGGCGACCACTCCTGAACCTGTGCCTCCTGAATCGGTACCAGCATCTGCTACATCCTCCAGCAAACCCGACAAAAAGACCGATCAATCAGCCCCGAAGCGCGCGCGCGTCGAATCGGCAAATGCGCAACTCTCCCTCAATGACCTCCCACCTTCCTCTTCTTCGCCAACACCACCAGTGTCAGTATGTATTCGTGTCCCGCTAGCGGGGAAGACAAATGTAGTTCTCAATATTGCGAAGTTGGCTGAGGACAAATATGGCTGGGCGGCACTGCATCCGCAAATTGCTGCCACCGCTGCTGAACTCTTTGACGAAGACGGTGACGAGTCTGACGAGTCTGGTGACGAAGATGGCGGAGCTGCCGTCAAGTCTGAGAGTGGAGCGACTGGTACACCTGCACCGACGGATCCCAATGCGCCACCGGCAAAAGTTAAGGCGAAACGCAAGACAGACGGCAAGTATGGTCGTTATGATATCAACGACCCGTTCATTGATGATTCAGAATTACTACTTGAAGAACAAGCAGCGAGCACAAAAGATGGGTTTTTTGTATTTTCGGGACCATTAATTTCAGAAACAGAGCAAGTTCGCATCGAGAGGGCTGATGGAACTGTGAAGCGTGGCCGAGGAAGAGGTGGCAGGCCACCTGGTTCGGGACGTGGCAAGAAGGCAGCGGCGGCGGCGGCAGCAGCGGCTTCGACTACCACGACCACTGCTGCTACTACTGCTACTACTACTACGACTACTACTGCTACTACTGCTACTGCTGCTTCTTCTGCCGGTTCTAGTACTTCACAGGGTACTGCTACTTCGGCATCACAGGCACCAGTTGCAATTGCGCCTGCTCCGAGCGCGGCGAGTGGTAGTGGTGCTAGCTTACCTGCTTTAGCGCCTGCTCCGAAGAAGCGCAAGACTCCGGCATCGGCTGTAGCGAGTTCAGCGGCGACACCGCCACCGACAGCAACACCGCCTACAACATGAATGATTCAAGATACGAAACAAGAGATGAAAACTCGGGATGACAGAGATAGAAGAGAATGTAAGAATGTTGCGTGACAGATATATCGGCGTATCCGGTTTGTTTTTATTTTATATATAGTAGTGTATAGTTACGCGGAGCTAAATAGCAAAAGCAATTTTTTTTGTCAAAATACTAAATGAGATTGTGGCATTGCTCGATTTAGGATGAGTGAGGTGAATGGAGTTATGCAAGAGAATTACAGTTTCGCTTAATTGACTGTATTCAGATGGATTGTTTAGAATGTCCTCGAGGATACAGCTACGTTCCGAGATTGATAATCAATCACTGTAAAAATAGTCTATAATAAATATAGATGATTTATAGTACTCATAATAACTCATTTACACAACATAAATAGTACCACATGTACAATCCTGTAAGATGACAACGGACTACATATTAATCAAAATCAAACCCTCGCGATATTACTTTATGTTTTATCCGTAGTGCGTCTTCACTCAATCTGCCATCTTGCACGTCCGAAGCAAGCCTAATAATCTCGACATATTCATTCTCAGTAAACTTTGTAGTCGAATCCTCGTCGATCGTACTCCAGCTTGTCGATGCTCCAGCCGGATGATCAAAGTCGTCAACCGTCCCTTCGAATGGTTCAACAGAGATCATTGTGGTATCGTCAAATCTACACTGAGCAAATATAAGCTCATCCGAGTTTTCGATGATGGCACCCTTAGTGTCTTTCCCTAGCAGAACATCACTATCGTCAGAATCGTGCATGCGGAATTGCAACGCTGATCGCACGACAACACAGCTAGTAGCTACACGAGTAAGGTGGATAGGACCCTCTATTACGCAATCAAATACCAGCACACTATCACGACAATCTGCGACTTGAATACTACCAACCCGTGCACTTTGCGGCACATAAACTATACAATCTTCGATCCCGCTCAACAGTAAACTCGTACTAGCGGCAGTCATGGCAGCAATGACGAACTTTGATCGCTGGTTGCGAATCTGATGAACTGACGTCGGCGGAGTAAATTGGACTTCGTGTGGGCCGTGTAAGCTGCTAGAGTTCTGCGAATTGCGTGCTCGACTTGAGAATGAGAATTCTGTCGACGTAGGAGCAAGCCGGGTGCGCAACCCGTCGTAGGAGGCCGAAAGCTGATCTAGTTGCTACGCAGTATAATCGTCAGTCGCAAGCAAAAGAATTAAACAGAAAAATAAAAGATAAGGCATTTTATGTGATCAGGATATTGATAGCGAGGTACATACTGTAGCATAGGCTCGCTGGTCGTAGGGTGCAAGGTATGCGGTTGCGTTTAAGACGTCATTTTTGAGGCTCGCAAGCCTGCTCTCTGTCGCTGCAAATAAGTTCGCACGCGCATCTGATGACTGTTCAGGCTCAGTGGCAAGGAGTGCCTCAATTGCTGTATAGTCACAGTAGATGAGTACGGAGTTGACATAAGCGTAGGAAAAGGTGAATAGTACCTGCTCGCTGGGTGCGAAAGTGCACATAGAAATTTTGCTGTGTCTGGTGTAGCTTAGACATTATCCTGACGTATCCTTCGCTATATTTCAGTGCCAACTACGCACTGCTGCTGCTCTTTAATCTAATCGTGCCTGAATTTTCAGAGATAGTAGTTGATTTAAACTGCGCTGAAACGGTGGGCGCGCGTGGAGGCGTTACAAAACCCTAAGTATTTGTCAGCTCAAGAGATGTCGTCTTACATCTACAACTCTACTTTTTTCTAAAGATTATGGCAAAATAGTCTAGAATTACCGAGCCGAACGACAGATTGTGAATGATATATGACAACAAAAGAGAGTGAAAACAAAATATGATAGAAAAATAAACGACACTACTCCGGCTTCGATACGCCAGCCTTTGCATACTCAAGACCCCGACCCTCGCCTAACTTGCTAATCGTCTCTGACAAAGGCGCGCGGCGACGGATCGCAAAAAAGTCTCCCTTTTCCGGCTCGCCAGCGTAGTATGTAGAACCAGGCACGATAGATGTTTCTTCGAATGTCGAGCCGAAGAGGCCACCTGCCCAGCGAGCGAGACCAAGCGCTGAGCCGACGAAGAGGGCCGACCAGATCGTGTGTGTCATTGTGCCTTCTGTACTCATAATATGGGTTAGTATCTTGTAGAAGTTGGGTTCAAATAAAAAGAACGCACTCTTTAGACCGGCAATCGCGCCGCCAGCCAATCCGCCGTAAAAATTATTCCATCCGTCTTCCTTCTCACGCAAATTCGCAGACGCTACCTCGACAAACTGGTACACTAGCGCAACAGAGGCTATACTATGGTTAGGCAACCACACGACAGACACAAAATCTTTGGAAAATAGCAAAATTACATACTCAGGTATCCTGTCTGCCGCGACATGGTGATCATCGAGTCCGTCAACTGGCCCTTCGGGTTCCTAATACGCTCGACAGCGGCAGTCATTGCCAGACTGCCCGTCAGACATGGCACAGCGAGGCGAGCAGTCGTAGCAATAGCATCACGAGGCTCGTATCCCGGATACGGGTGTACTGGATAGACGACTTTTGGAACGAGCGACATCTGTATGTATGCTGAAGTGGTGTTGGATATGAATCAGTATCTATACTGTACTGTTGTTTATGGTCGGAACAAGGTATATTTTTGTAGCCGCTGAATTGCCGAATAAATGAAAAATAATGAGCAATTGCAGTCTATGCCGCTGCGCAAAAGTGTGTTTGCTCTGAATATGGCTGAAATGCAGACAAATATCAAAAGAGAAGCCGGAGGCCAATCAGACGCGCCTGAATTCCCGACTTTCAAAACCAAACTCAGCATAACTACTTGCCTACTTATGCCGCGTGACTTTTTAACGTGACGTTTTGGCACAGCGAGGCTTTCTCTGTGGCTTGTTAAGGTGGCAGTGCAGCACTCGTCATCGCGAACGCGTCGTGCTCGAGAACAAATCCTTCCGGACACCTTTCTCTTCCCGCTCGCCAGCTCTACGCGGAAGACAGTAAACAGACGGTGCTGGTTTGATAGTACGCTGACTGTTTACTCTCTTACGGCTACTACGCTCATGCCTCCTTTTGGCGCCGGGAAGTCCGCACCACTGCTCGTCCAGCAGCTGCAGTATTACCTACCTACATCTGGCACGCTAGCCTTGCCGGCTCCGCAGCTACCGTCGACCGAGAGCAAGGCGCAGGTGGTTATTCACAGATCAGTGCATGAGATACGAGAGTCTGTTGCTAGAGCGGATGTTGTGGAGGTTGCTGTCTCTGCACATGTTCATCATTTCATTTCTGACATTATCTCTCCTGCTTCCGCCCCTGCTCCTACTGTCGCTGAATCCGCAGACGAGGCACCTGCAGGATCTCATCTACACGCAAAAGAGGCACATAGTCTTCATTTAGTATGCTCGATCTGCCGCTTCCATTTCTCCATATCGCTTGATCTGGAATTGCATCATCCATCCTCCGCAACATGTGGCACCGCTCCCGACAGCATCCACCACTTCATCCCGATCTCACAGCACAATTCAACTCGGCCTTTTGATCCCGAACTCGATGACGTTGAAGACACTGAAAGCGGCAATATAATTGATGCAGAAGAGTTTACTTTAACTTGCAGCATCTGCTCTACTGTCGTTGCAGTCGTCGTACAGAGACCGCGATTGACTCGACGCATAATTGGCACCTTCACCGCAGACTCTATAAAGTCTAGAGTTGAAGCTTATGAATCTAGTCATAAGGCTCGATTAAAAATCTTTGAGGACCAGCAGGAGCCTTCCGCGGAGCAACGGGCAATCGCAATACCAACTCCACGGATATCGTACAACACTCTCTATCGCATCCTCTGTGACCCTCTAGATTCACCTGTCGGGGTCACTCCTCGCAAGATCAAAATTGATAATAAAGCTCTAAATACAAAGATAGAGCCAAGCATACTGACGCATTTTGGATTCACCAAAGACGAGACAGCTGGTGTCTGGCGCCCGCCATTAGTTAATGAATCTACACAGACCTTGGGCGCAAAGCGACGGATGCTGCAGGAAGCCAAAATGGAGATCGCGATTCTTGCTCGGACAGCTGCTAATGAGATTGATAATCCTTATAAGATATCTATGGAATCGGAGCTTTCGAAAATGAAGGCCTTCCTTGCATGCCCGAGTTATTCCAAGTTTACTCGAAATGCAGCATATATTGAGCCAACCGCCCCTGTGTCACTGTAGGCCCTCTTTTGCGATATAGTCTATCGACATTTAGTTTACTGACATGATTCAGACGCTTTGCAAGCCTAGGTGCAACCCCCGACTTCAGTGATTCGCTACTGCTACAAACATTTGACCGTCAAACCGACAGCGACCCATCAAACTCAGCATACTATCTCGAGTGCCTCCAATTTCTGTCAACTGCCCGTGAATCAGAAGAGCTACAGATTCGCGTTGTCGAATTACAATCTTTAGGCGCTCTCACTCGCGACGATTTACGAAATGCATATCGGGAATTAGGGATCGATGATCCGCAAGCATTTTCCGATGATTCTCTGATTCTTGGAATCTTCAAAGCTCGGCTTCAAGACTCCCCTTCTTCGAGCGTGAAACTGAAATCCGCCCTTCAAATCGTGGCCAATGAACGTAATAGCGAGTTACTTCAAGCGTATTTGCAAGCGGAGAGCATGGACGAGGCACAGAGTTATCGCACTTTGGCTGTTGAAAAAGAAACTGATGACGAGATGATAATTGCGTCTTTTGAAATCAATTTTCGCGAGTTCCCAGCCAAGCGCGATGTTTTGAATAGTGCATTAGTCGTTCTTGCAAAAACGAGGCAGAGTCCGAAGTTATTAACTTATGCCGAAGCGAAAAATTTGACGGGACCGATACCAGATGTGCAGTCGGCGTTTGTCACATTGGGCGTGCAGAGCTCTTTAGAGGATAGTCATTTACTGACCGTATTTGATATACGTGTTTCTGATAACCCGAGTCAGATTTTAAGCATACGAAATGCGATGCGGGCTATTATGGCGGAGCGAAAGAGTAAAATACTGAAAATATACTTAGAGACCGGGAAGATTGACTGTGAGTTTGTAATAATTTATTCAATCGCCAATTATCTGCTAACGACTACATAGTCACCGTTGAATCAGAGGCGTCGGAAACAAAACCCGTCGGTCTTCGCAATATTGGAAACACTTGCTACCTTAACTCCCTACTTCAATTCTACTTCACAATCAAACCTCTCCGTGAACTGCTTATAAATTTCGACGCGACTATTACCGGCGATGTCGTTTCCGAAGCACTTGCTCGAGGCAAACGAATTGGAGGGCGGAGAGTCACTGAATGGGAAATTAAACGAGCACTAGATTTCGTCAGAGAATTAGGTGGCCTGTTCGGCGATATGATATCTTCTACTGAGGGCGCTGTTTCTCCGAATCATGAGCTCGCGTATTTGTCCTTAGTAAGTTCTAGTGAGGCATGGGAAGATTGGCAGAAAGTCAATCAGAAAGAAATTCTCATGCCTGATGCAGTGACTGAGGAAGATGAAGTTGTGCAAGGGCCTTTGGCTTTGGAGCAGACTGATGAATTGAACAAGGCAGATATTATAATGACAGACAAAGAGAATTTGCCGCTTGAATCAGTGGTCAAAAAAAATGATCAGAAGGATCTTGAGAACGTTGTTGATGCCAAAGTGTCCTCACCAGCGCTAGAACGACGTGTATTAGCGGAAATACCGGTCATCTCGAACATCTCGGGTTCTGTGGTGGAAGCTACAAATGATGATAAAAGTACGACGGAAGCCACGCAAAATCCTCCGCCGCCACCTGTCCGTCGCACATCAACAACTATTCCACCAACAGTACCACCCCGAAACGATTCCAGCATGATGTTTGGCAGCCAGCAAGACGTAACGGAATGTATTGAAAATGTGCTCTTTCAGATCGAAGCTGCATTGAAACCCCAGAGCGTCGATAGTGACGGCGAGCAGATTGATATGGTTAAGGAGCTTTTCTACGGAAAGACGCAGCAGACATTGGAAGTTCGTGGTGCCAGCGGATCGGACGACGCAGTGCGCACGAAGGAAGAGCGGTTTTCGCATTTAATCGTAGACGTCGCTGCTGGTCCTCGTGATATCTATGACGCACTTGATTCATACTTTGATGTCGAAACAGTAGATTTGGACGGCAAACCTGCGCGCCGGTACGTGACGTTGCTAGAATTACCGCCGATTTTACAGATTCAGATTCAGCGTGTGCAGTATGATCGAGGCGCTGGAAGAGTATTCAAGAGTAATGCGCCAATCATGTTTGATGAAACCATTTATCTTGATCGGTATATGAACGATTCTGAACCTGGTAGTGGGATCGATATTAAAAGGCGTCGCGGGCAGATGTGGGAGTGGAAGGAGGAGCTTTCCGAGCTTGAAAAGCAGCGAGCCGACCTGCAATCCATTATCGATCCTGCTAATGACTTGACTGGAGAGCAGACTGTAAAGGCCGCGCATGGATGGCTGAAGCAAGTGCAGCAGGCTACAATTGGGTTCACGTCTGCGGTTGATCCCGAACGAGATAGCCCTATGGCAGAGGAAACTCTTTTGGACAGAGAAGAAGGTCCAGACAGCGCGGCCGACGTTGGCAGTGCAGCGCTACTCGCAGAAGTGTTGTCAGATCTTGAGAATGAGATGCAGCAGACCGCTGAGCAAGCTCTAAAACTTGAGTCGCAGATCAGCGACTTGACGCACAAGATCAATGAGCAGTATACAGACCTCAAACAGCTCGGATACCGCATACATTCTGTGTTTATTCATCGCGGGCAGGCGACATTTGGGCACTACTGGATATATATCCACGACTTTGAGCATGGCGTATTCCGCAAGTACAACGATGAGTACGTGTCTGAGGTCAAGGCCGAAGAAGTGATGCCGTTCGCAGGTATGCAAGCCGGGAGTGAGTACGATTTGACTGCGGGGACGCCATATTTTCTAGTATTTGTGCGAGAGGATATGGTCGATGAGCTTATACAGGCGGTCAAGCGCGAGTTTGCGAAGGCCGCGGTCGAACCAGCTGAAAGCGAGAGTGGCAGAAAGAATACTGAGACGACTGCACCGAGGATAGAAGTGGCAGCTGCAGAGTGAATGACTTGAGATAGAATAAGATATATGTACAGTTCATTGATAATAACGATTACAACGATATTAACAGCGTTAGCGACAAAGCCGTATTATCGTTTATTACTTAAAAGGTAGGGGAGTGCTGCGTCGGGAAAAGCCCCAACCCTGAATCCTTGCTGCGCGGCCCATCTTACTTTTTGGAGACACGGTTCTGTCCCTTCCAGTTGTCTAAAACTCTTCCCCTTTTCCTTCTTCAATCTCACCCAAAGAAGCTCTCTTCTTCAGAAACACATGTCCTCTGGCCTGCAGCGCCGTCGCGTCAACAACGCCGCCGCTTCTTCTTCCTCCTCCGCCTCGGCAGCGGCCCAGAATAGCGCAGACCAGGCTCCCTCCTCGCCCGAGGAGAAGCCATTCCATTCGGAAGCTTTTGCCGGTGAAAATGGTCACAAAATCGCTTTCGATCCCCGCGATATGCAGGATGGAGACGAACGGGCGAAGCAGCCTCGTCTTACTTTAATGGAGGAGATCTTGCTCATGGGACTAAAAGATAAACAGGTACGCTATTTCGTTCCCTTGATGGATAACACAGGCTGTGTCGTCGTCTTCGCTTGGCATGCGGTTTTCGGGTGTCTCTTTCATCAATCAGTGCAATTGCAAAGATATACACACAAGTCGTGCTTGGATTTTGTCTGAATTGCGCTGTTGGTGCTCGTGTGGACTGGGCTCGACTGCGGCTGCGCATTACCGTTTGCGTACGCTGCCTGCCAGCCCACATCCACACATCTCAAACTTATCTTTATCTATACAATGGTACCGTATCTAACTTGATTTTTTTTACCTTAGGGATATCTCTCATTCTGGAACGACAACATCTCATACGCTCTTCGAGGATGCATAGTTCTCGAGCTCGCACTTCGCGGAAGAATAAGCATGCAGCGAGATCCCTCTCGTAGACGTCTACCTCTTTGTGATCGTCCAATAGAAGTCGTCGATGAACACCTCACAGGAGAAGTACTGCTAGATGAAGCTCTCAAGCTCATGAAAACCTCTGAAAAGATGTCGGTTGCGGCCTGGATCGATCTTATGTCTGGCGAGACCTGGAATCTCATGAAAATTGGGTACCAGCTTAAGCAGGTTCGTGAGCGCCTTGCCAAGGGGCTTGTTGACAAAGGAATTCTTCGTACCGAAAAGCGTAACTTTTTACTCTTCGACATGGCTACCCACCCTGTTTCAGACACCGGCGCCAAAGAAGAGATCCGACGTCGGACAATCAGCATCCTCACTGCGCGAACGGTCGTTTTACCTGCCACTCCTCTCATGCCGGAAGAGGTTCCATTCAGATATTTACGCTCAGTAGTCATGGTCTGCGCCGCCTATGCTGCAAACGTGCTTGAAAATGCGCTCTCTAGTCTTGGACATGATGCGCGTGACCGCGCCTTTGGACGGGTTGATGAGCTTCTTGGGGATTATTCACAATGGCCGTTTGCCGCCTCTCTGGGTTCGTCGACTGGGGGTGTTGGTGTTAATCTTGCACAGGAGGTTCTGGACGAGCTGAATTCAAATAAGGATAAAGAGCTACAAATCGAAGTTGTCGCAGCTGCGTATGTGTTTCCGTTTTCTTTCTAGTTCGAAATCAGACTCATGTTTACTAATTGTCTTTTTAGGCTGAACGTTTTCACGAGATTGGATTCGATTTTATAATTGCTCAATATCTTATTTTGCGCGACGACGTGTGAAAGTTCAAAACTAGACTGTTTCTGCGGACCTCCACAAGAGGACGACGACATAACAACGACGATGACCGTCAGTGTCCTCACTGTACCTTTACATTAACCATTTTGCTCTTTGTGGTTCCCTTTACATATCGTTTGTTTACCTTTTTGTTTTTGGGTTATTTGTTGCTTTGCCTTATCTTATATTTTTCACATATTCACTCTCTATTCGTGTATTTCACAATTGATGATATGAGGGATTTTTTTTGGCATACAGTTCTTGGCACGTATCTTTAAAATTGTTTCGCGTACTTTTTTTCTCCTTTACTTTTCTTTTTTTGTTATTTTACTATTATTTCGTTTCTAGCTTTCGTTTTTTTTTTTGTTTGCTGAACTTTATCGTTTTTTGTGTGTGTGTAGGTTTTAGATCTGCTTTGAATTGGATGTCAAAGATTTTCCCGTAATATATTCGCTTTATGACTATATAACCGTAACAATACACGGTATCGATGTAAGCACTACAATCTTGGATAGTAATAAGAATAGAGTAATGATCCGGGTAACTATATATACTTGAACGCGTGCACACTGACGCGTCAGTCGCTCGTCGTGCTTAATTAACAGAGGTAACACGGTATAATGGACGACGACAGCGAATACGAACGACAGCGGCAGGCTAATATTGCACGAAACAAGGAGCTGCTACGACAGCTTGAATTAGCTGATCTGGGCAGTTCTCTGGCTGCCTCAACCGGCGCGAGTACTTCTGCCCTCAAGAGATCTAGTTCCCGCAATTCACGATCGACGTCGTCTCCGGCTTCGAAGAGGGCCAAGAAAAAGGAATCATTACTGCCTCAGAGAGCTAGTGCGAGAATAAAGGGCTTGGATCCGGAGAATAAGGGTATCAAAGATGAAATCGAGCTGACTTACAAAACGGCTGAGGAGAAAGATGCAGAGAGTAGGACACGGGTTCCGGGAACAGTCAAATTTGAGGATATCTCTGCTGATGGGTTAGCTCAGGCATGGACTTTTGATGATGCCGAAGATATTGGGGATGCGCAAGTCAAGGGAGAACATGAAGACAAAGTGTTGGCCAAGAATGTTGTACAATTGAGAAAGGATATGAGCTCGCTGAAGTTATATGAGCGGTTTGCACCTAATGAGATCAAAATTGTGAGTATGATTTGCCAATTTGTCTGGTGAGAGTTTCAATATTGAATATTATATAGACTCCCGAACGTATATTTTATATGAACTTTCATCCGTCAGTCTCGCATCGACTCGTGTTAGCCGGAGACAAGATTGGCAACCTAGGCGTCTGGGACGTCGACGCAACAAAACAAATCTCAAAATCCGAGGACGAAGACAATGAGGAATACTCTTCTCCAAGTTTGTATCTATTTAAAGTTCATGCTCGTACGTTGTCCAGTATTGCTTTTGCTCCTAGTCACGCTGAAAAGCTTTATACGGCTAGCTACGATGGCTCTATTCGATGCGTTGATTTCAAAAGCGGGACGAGCGATGAGGTATGTTTTAGCGAAGGAAACCACGACTCGGATGGAATATGCGAAATGGCGTTTGCCGACTCAAACACGATATACTACTCGACATTCGGTGGTGAAATTTGTCGGGTTGATGTCCGCTCACCTACAAATCAAGCTGCCGAGAGATTCCGCGCCCATGAGAAGAAAATAGGCGGGCTGTCTTTACATCCCGAGGCGTCGCACTTGTGTGCAACTTCTTCCCTTGATCGCACGATGAAAATTTGGGATTTTAGAATGGTGAATGATATCGAAGATGGTGAACAGCAACCCCAATTTGTGACTGAATACTCTAGTCGGTTGAGTATAAGCTGTACATCATGGAATCAGGCTGGAGATTTAGTCTGCAATGGCTACGACGATACAATCAACATTTTTAACCTTCGAGATTCACATGCCTGGAAAATGAAATCTAAGCAGCCAGAACTCACACCGTCGTCAACAATAAGGCACAATTGCCAATCTGGCAAATGGGTCACTATTCTCAAAGCAGCCTGGCAAGCTAACCCTGCTGACAGAGTCAACAAATTCGTCATTGGAAATATGAAGCGCTACATGGATGTTTACAATGCTGATGGTGTGCAGTTGGCTAGACTAGGAGGCGATTACGTTACGACAGTTCCTTCTGCTTGCAAATTCCACCCTACAGAAGTATGTGTACAGTTATTGGTCTTTTATATTTCTCTATTTTAACACAAATGCCTTTAGAACTGGATTGTTGGCGGCACAGCCAGCGGGAAGGTCGTCTTATTTGAATGAGTGTTAGTATAATAGGATAGAAAATATGTCTGAAGACAGTCTTCACAGGATATATGCTTTGTGGATAATACACGCAAATTTAATACTAAATACATAATGAACTGAAAGGTGCAAACAAAACCATTAATACGGCGAACAAAGCAACCGCCCCAATAATAAATACAGAATTCATTTACAAAGTTCCCGTCCCAAAATAAAAAAGAAAATACCGGCATGCAGTTTCGACCAGTATGACACGAGTGATGTTGAGAGATATCTCCGTTCATGAAGTAAACCGGCTATTTCGATGAAGAATAGAAATCACCAAATTACCAAGAGATGCCCACGATCTCTTCTTCGCGTCCTCTTTCTAGTTTTTATTTTTTTTTCCATTCATGATTTGAGTCGTTCATTTCTTTTTGGGTCCGCCGAGTGGCGCTCCGATATCCTTTCCTCGCAGCTTGACACCCAACACACGCTCCAGTTTTCCAAGCAACTGCTGGTTAGGAACGGCACGACCCATCTCATAGTCGTTGATAATGTTTGACTTCTCATTGACCTTGACTGCCAAATCCTTCTGCGTAAGACTCTTGTCCAGTCGAGCTTTCGAGATCGCTTTTCCAACGCTCAAATCAATCTTCGGCGGTGGCGCAACCTCGTTCTCACGATCGATCTTGGCCAAGCGCTGACCTTCAGCTCCGCTATTCTTGTTTGAACCAGCACCAAATTTCTTGTCAGTCGAGACAACGCCGCCAGTGCGTCTGGCGGCGTTGATTTCTGCGTTTGAGCGAGCGGCCGCAGTGCTGCGTGAGCTGGCCTTCTGGCCGATATAGGTAACACTATCCCAAGATGCGTCACCCATTGCGTATATTTTTGCTTATAGAAAAGAAAAGAGTAAAAGAGGAAAGGAAAGAAGAGCGGCTTATTTATGAAGTAAAGAGAGCGCAAGAAAAGTGACGTCGTCGACGATATATTGTCAATTAACGTTTACAGGTCGAATATTCTAGTTCGTGCACCAATTACTATGCATTTATGCTATGTGCTAAACAGCTTTACGATTATGTTTTCAAGGTATTGAGAACTATCGAGTTCTTGAAAAGTATCAACTCTCGAAGCTATCGTTATATCCAACTATGAGACCCTCTGCTCCCTCGCTTTTGCGTCACTTCAAGGAGCGGTTGATTCCTTTTCGGGCACCCCATCCGACGAATCGGAGGTCTAAATTGACGACTAAACAGGGAAACAAGGATTTCTACAAAGGTACCGGTTCAGCAAACATGGGCCAGCACACCAAACATGGTCGGTATATTATCGATTATCATAAAGTGCGGACGTACGTAGTTCCTGCAGAGCTGGCTACTACTGATGTGAGTAATTAGACTATCTGTCTTCCTTCCGGAATGTGTTTGTTGACACTGTGGATCTTCTAGCTCTCACCATATCTTCCGAAAACTCTGCCTCCATTGAAAAACGATTTTACCGGATACGCTCGCGGTGCTTTTGAAGGTCAATGGTATCTCGATAAGTACGCAGAGTATTTAGAGCACGGTGCCGACGAGGCTCCTGAGTCTCGGCGGAACGAAGACTGGGTTGAGCGTGCATAATTATGTTTTTTTTTGTTATATTGTAAATTTGTATATAGTCTTTGATGTTAATGGGTGTTTACTGATTATAATTTTTATATAACTGATATTGGTTTTTTTTTGCTGAATAAAAGCGGTCAGTTACTTTTTATCCTATCTTACAAGCAAACGTACAATCACAAAAATAACACAAAACTAAATCAGAAATGCAAATTTCCAAACACCCAACCTACAAGAACCCATTTTCTTCCATCTTCTTTGCAATACCAGAATTTATAGTACACAAGTAGTATGTATCGGCACCGTCTAAAAAAATTTCCGCTTTGGTTCCGGTGAAGGAGAGCGCGAGACTGACCGGGCATCGCGTCCGCGGTTCCTCAAATACTTCAATTGTGCTAAAACATGATGTTAGTGCCTAAAGCCTCTTAAAAAACTAAAAGCATAAAATGGATGCTCACAGATTTCTAGATCATTCAAAAGCTCAGGAGATGGCTTCTTAGAGTGAATAAAATTGCAGAATCCTCCGCGTCCGCATTCCTTAGTATCGTGCTGTCGACAACACGCCTCTCTGAAATCTGTCACTGGACTTAATTCAGCATATACCGGTCTTCCGCCGTACCACCGGGAATTGAAGCTGTCGCAAGCTCTTTGAGCGTCTTCTTCATATTTAAATCGGCAGTAAACGTTTCCAATCAAATCTTTCAAAATCACATTAGTATATACTCACAAATCAATGGGCATTATATATAAATAAAACTTACGGTCATTGTTATTTTCGCAGACAACAATCTCTTCAACTTCTCCAAACTTGGCCGCCTCACAAAAGAAATCCTCGTAAAAGGCATCAAAATGATTCTGCATCTGCGATT
Source organism: Kockiozyma suomiensis (assembly GCF_038497685.1). Taxonomy (NCBI): domain Eukaryota; kingdom Fungi; phylum Ascomycota; class Lipomycetes; order Lipomycetales; family Lipomycetaceae; genus Kockiozyma; species Kockiozyma suomiensis. Next base: position 860,027 of record NW_027117667.1, read on the forward strand.
CATTCAACTTGTTACCTTGCTGAAATGCAGGATTTTGGTACATATTTGGGCACATGATTGTCTGTGAATACGACGGCTTTACATGTTTTCGAGAACATTTGTCACCGTGTCGGCAAGCGCCAATTTTGTAGTAGAATGAGCTACAAAAATATGTTAATATGTTGCACCAACTATAATTGAAGTATGTAAACTCACCAGTTGACTTTATCCTGCTCCGTACCAAAAATTGATGCTAAATAGTTAGCCATATTTATCTATGTCAAGGGAATGAGAAAAATATTATTGAATCAATAGTTGAAACTTGGCGAAGAGAGTAAGTGAAGGAGAGATTGATTTCAAATATTCCACAACCTTGTCTCGCCACGACTGAATACGGTCACGTGGACCATTGTTTAGAGTTCATTCATATTGCTGATATTCTAGCATCCTCCGTTATTTTCTGGGTTATTTCTCAACTATTGGTCATGGGTGTAAGTTTGGTTTCATTAGGTCGGTTTATATGAATACTAACGTTTGTTACAGAACGACGGAGGATCAATCCCAACTCGTCGAGAGCTAGTCAACCTGTCATCGCGTGAGGCAACCTCTTCTCAAGTTTTTGAAAAGAACCAACTCACAGCCGAATTTCTATGGAAAACTTGCAGATTAAGTTTAAAACCGCTTGATTTACCTATCGTTAGTGATTATCTTGGGAGACTTTACAATAAAGATGCGATATTAGAATGGCTGATCTCACCTGAATCGTTTGGTGATGGCGAAGCTCTAGTATCGCATATTAAAACGTTGAAAGATGTCGTTGAGTTAAAGATTTCAAAAGACGAGGCTGGCTCAAAATGGATTTGTCCAATTACAGGAAAGGAAATGAAAGCAGGAGGATCAAAATTCGTCTATCATGCTGAATGCGGTCATGTCTTTGCTGAGAGCGCCTTGAAAGAGATCGAAGAAGATAGTTGTCTAGAGTGTGGAGAGACAACAACTAAAGATAACTTGATTATCATTAATCCATTATTGGAGACTGATATCGAATTACTACAAAAGCGAATAGAAAAGTTACAAGCTGAAGGACTCACGCACTCTCTTAAGTCTGCTTCGAGCAAGAAAAAGCGAAGGCACAATGCCGACGAGCAAAAGACAAAGAGTAAGAAAAATCATAAAGAAGAGAAGCGGATCAATGGCGATATTGCTGATGCTACCCAGAGGGTCTTGGAGAGCGTGCAGCAGAGTAAGAAACAGGTTGATGCTGTGAAGGTTTGATCGTTTTCTGATTGTTATCTTTGATTACCTGTGCTATTGTATCATATCTGGTTTGGCGTTTAATCTGCTATAACTTTTTAATTTATCGATTCTACTTCAGTTTATTAGTTATATATAATAATCAGTTGGTTTCCATATAGAATACCAATTAGGGAGTTTTACGCCGCACCTAAATTTTATTCGAGGATTGTAGATTGAACTTGAATTTTTGATCTATAACACAATTATAGCCCAAACAAAGATGGGTAAATGCAGTAAAGACAAACGGGATCTTTACTATCGCAAAGCCAAAGAACAAGGCTGGCGCGCTAGATCCGCATTTAAGCTTCTTCAGCTTGATTCTGAATTCCATTTCCTCGACAACATCAGTAGAGTCGTCGATCTTTGTGCAGCCCCGGGATCATGGAGTCAGGTTTTATCGCGGCGACTGGCAAGTGGACCCAATGCAGCTACTATTGTATCTGTTGATTTACAGCCCATAGCTCCTCTGCCTGGAGTCATTACATTGCAAGCCGATATAACACATCCGTCTACTTTAACGAACATTTTGAAACTTTTTGGAGGAGAACCTGCGGATTTTGTCTGCTCTGGTAAGTACCAAAGGATATGGCTAAAGAAAACATATGCTGATTGAATTTTGTTTTTGCTTTCAGATGGGGCTCCTGATGTGACTGGTCTCCATGATCTAGACGAGTACATCCAAGGACAACTAATCCTTTCAGCTCTCACACTAGCCACAAGTCTACTTCGCGAAGGCGGCACCTTTGTTGCAAAGATTTTCCGCGGTCGTGATGTTGATCTACTATACTCACAACTGGCTCTCCTATTTGACCACGTTACATGTGCAAAACCTCGGAGTTCGCGGGCGTCATCGCTCGAAGCATTCGTCGTCTGCGAAGGATATCGTCCAAGACCTGGCTGGCAGCCCGAGTCGCTGCAGCTCAAGGATACTAAAGTCCCTCAGGATCTAAGCATCGCTAGTATGGATCAGTCCGAGAGAGCTATTGCGTCGTTTATTGCTTGTGGGGACTTGTCAGATTATGATGCTGATGCAACGTATCAGCTTGAGCAAGGCGTGCAGGCAGTTAGTCTTGACCCTGTGCAGAAGCCTACTGCTCCTCCATATAAGACTGCTTTGGAGAAAAAACGCGCAGGAACTCTGCGATGATTTTCCATTTCTCTTTTTTTGCTCAGCGACGATGTTTACCATGTACAATACATTAACAAATTACCATAATCCGTCAAAACCACCCAATAGATTCACTAAAACAAGGAAAAACTTAAGCCATTTTCTTGCTCGCATTCACGAATCCGACTCCCTTGACACTTAAAACAAACTCTTCAGCTCTTTCTCGCTCTTTGTCATCTTCATCTTCATCATCGTCGCCTTCAAACTCTTTTAATCGCGCCTCAGTTCCCCACATTAGTTTAATATCTCTTAATAATCGCACAAATCCTTCATCAATGACTCCTTTACCAATAAGAACCCTTCCAATATCTTCTTTACCAAGAACCATAAGCACAGCAAGAGTTTTGACTTGACTCCGGCACACCATACCGCCATTGGCTACTTCTTCCAGTAGTGCTCTGGCAGCTCGCTCACCGATATCTTCAGGAGCCTCACCGGCGCTTCCCACGGATTCGGCACAATAACACCATCCAGATCGTGTCTCTGCAACCAGAGATACCCCAAATCCTGGGCTCTTGCCTGATTCTTCGCCTCGCGCAACGTCACTAAAGATGAAGGTCTCGCAGCCAGTCTTGCTCAGTACTGAGCGAGCACCATCAACAATTCTGTTCACGCTTGCAGGACTTACTCGCGTTGAGTATGCCACGCCACGCAACTTTGAAACAGTAGGAGCAGAAACAGAGGCATGCAATGTTTGAGGCTGTAGTAGAACGTGCGGTAAAAAGACATTTACCTCGCCTCCTCCTAATGGTGGAGATCCTCGTTTGATAACTCTGAGTTCTTGCCGCATTATTCCAAACTTGTTATAAATTGGAAAAATAGCCGTTCGAATTGTGTCAACTCCGAGATCTATACCATTTGAGGTTATGCCTTTGACAGTTAATGAAAGAGCTGATTTGCCAAACGGTGCGAGCAGGAGAATTGGCTCAATGAAGTAACCCACAGCTCGTGATAATGGGCAGTTGTGGGTGATTGTGCCATTGACTATTAATCCAGGTTTGTATACCACGGTCGTACCTGTGTGTTGATATAGTTAGTATTATGTTCAGCATTAAAAAGAAAAAAACAAGAGTAGATAATTAAATGTACCTGTATACGATATCTCGATAACACTTCCATTAGTAACTGCTTCTAGCAATCGTAAAAACGACACCTCATAATCTGTAACACAGAAATTAATCAAAGTTGTTCCTCGGCAAATATCTTAGAGCAAATCTCACCTTTCAAACCAGGCTCCATATCGTCAGATCTGATCTTCTCAATCTTAATCGCTCTCCCTGACAGCGTCGCCAACACAAGACGCATTCTAAAGTCCACATGACCGGTATAAATTAAAGGCGGGGGCGCCATTTTGCAAACTTGCTTTATTCTGAATTTCAGATATTATCCGAGAAATGTAAGAAAACTGAGGTATCTGCAAATTTGGGAGATTTCTTGAACTCGTGAGGCTCAAAATATTTTTTTTCTCTTTGGGAGGAGTCAACCCCTGAGCAATGACTTTTTCACATTTATGCGCTCATACGCCGCACTTTTATTCATTTAGGTAACATCTGCATATCGCATTTTTCTTCGCTACACCAATCTATATCCATTAACAATAACCAGCGCCAAATATGAGTTCTCAGGCTGATGAACCTAGACCAATGCGTCTGTATATATCATCACTAACTCCAGTTCTAGTAGCTGAGCCAAGCGATCTAGTCTCACGGCTGAGCATGTTTGCAAAACCATTGACATCGATCTCGATTCACAAGAAACCAGCGTGCGACAACTCATTTGCATTTATTACAATGGAAGCTACCAAGGGCCAATATGCTGCATTAAGAAAATCTTTGAATGGCGTTAAATTTAAAGGAGCATTGATCAAGATAGAAGAGGCAAAATCCGCAAGCTTTGAAGAACGGCAACAAAAGACAGATGAACAAACTGAAGAACAAAGTACTGCCCAAGCAAAAGAAGAGCAATATGCGCTATACAAAATCTCGCAGCGACACCTGAAAGATATGAGAAAAACAGAAAAGATCTTATTTCATATCCGGAGATCGCGGTATCAATTTGGCAAGACCGAGCACGGTCGTATGCGTGAGATCATCCGCGATTTTCGCAAAATTCCACCAACTTTCCGTGTTAAAATTGACGGAAAGTCAAAGGTTTTGAAGGGTAAAAAGCAGAAATTATGGGGTACCGCGAAATCTGAGAATGTCAAAGAAAACGTTTGGGAATTTGTTGAGGAGCCTGAACAGAAGGTTAAGGATGGCAAGATTCTGATTGGAAGATGGCTCAATGGATATGGCGACACAGTCGAAGTGTTTAGAAGAGAAGTCTTGCGAATCGATGATTTTGAAAAATTGAAAGCATCTCTTGACTTGGGAGAATATGCCGATACTTTGATGAAAGACGTCCAATTTGAAGTTGTACGCGCAAACTTTGATATTTCTGCAGTGAAAACAGAAACCGAAGAAGAAAAGCAGCAACGGCTTGAACGAGAGAGAAGTTTGAGTATATTGAGCGCAATGTTTGGAGATACCAAACCAATTGAGTAAGTTCTTTGCACCTTGATTTACTTTTGAAATGCGAGATGTTAATATGAACAGAACAACATCATTAAGCACTGCGTTGGCGGAAGAGGATTCAGACGACGACGAAGAAATCTACAAAATTATAAACGCAGCCAAATCTACCTCTAAAAAATCTTTATTAAATGACAAAGATGAACCTCGAGATATCGTTTTCGAAAATTCTGAGCTGGTAAAAGAAGATACTTCGATTAGCAATAATAATGGAGGTCAAGAATCTGAAAGTAGTGGACTATTTGAAGGAACTAAAGTTGATACACCAATTCTTGACTCTATCTCCGATAGCGACGTTTCCGATAAAGAAATTCGTCCAGTACATGGCGAAGAAGGGGATGGATTATTCGATGGTCTTCAGTTACCTGAAGAAGTCAATCATAAAGGCGATGAAGAGGAGCTCGAGTCTTCTGATGATGAATCTCTTGCCGGAAAGCCGTATATGCCGTTTTATGGTCTACGGGGTGGCGCAGCAAATCTCTCAGAGTCTGATTCTGACTCTTCCGAATCAGAGGACAGCTCGGACTCTGATTCGTCATCTAGAGGAAGCGAAATAAAAGATCATCCAATTGAAGGAGAGCAGTCTAGATCTTCTAGCTCTGATTTTGACTCTGATTCTGACTCTGATTCTGACTCTGATTCTGATGACGACTCTGACGATGACACTGACAATCAATCAAATTCAAAGTCAAATCTAAATTCCAAGCTAAAACATACTAATGCTAGTAAGAAAGCTGCGAGCAAAGATGAAGATAGTGCTGAATCTGAAGAGGAGTCCGATACATCTGAGGAAGAAGAGTCTGGTGCCTCTGAGGAAGCAGACTCAATTGCTGAAAAGACCGCAAAGGAAAAATCTGGCATGCCTGTTAAAAAGCAAAAGGGTGACGGCAATAAAGATGAGCCTCGAAAAACTGTTGTTGTCGAGCGTCTTCGGTCTATATTTAATTCAAACGACGAGACTGCAGCTTCATTTTCCCTCTTAGGAAATAATGATGAAGATGATAGCGATATCGAAGAAGATATAGTTGAAGAATCTGCTGAAACTGAATTTTTGCATATTGACGATGCAGATGAACTAGTTTCAGCCTCTGTGGTTTCTACTAATGCAAAAGCGCTATCTAAGCGCAAGCAATTTGAAAATATGCCCCTGTTTTTCCCACATGAGGAATCAGCCTTCTTGGATGCACAGAGTCAATTTAGTAAAATGCCTGATAATCCACCTCTAACGCTTGAACAGTGGAAAGAAGAATTTTATGAAAATCGAGGAGATTGGACGAGAAAAGCAAAGAGACAAAGGCGGGATGCTATTAGGTCAAAAAGAAAGATGGAAGGATCTCGCAGACGAGGAAAAGCGGCAGATGCTGATGTTGAGGCGGTATAGAAAACATGCATCGTTATTTGTTTTCTGCTTTCTGATACGTTTAAGATTAGAGCATTTCTATGGAGTTTTGTATTGTTTTAATGCATGTTATTATCGAATTCTTCAGATCGTACAATAGCCGTCTTTAGTGTAGTATAATATTCAAATGTATCCTCGTAAAGCAAGAGCACCTGAGATGATCTTTGTCGCCTCTTCACGATTCGTTAGTTGAACTCCCTTAGGAATTTTATAATTCTAAAAGAGAAAAGTTAGCGCTAATTTAATAAAAGCAGGATTTGGAATTATTACCTTTCGCACAATCTCAATATCAGTCAAGGGCTCAATTGCAGAGTCAGAAATTGGTATCCGATCTCCATCCACTATTTCGTCTAGCGCAGTCAACACCTGAGTCACATCCGCGCACTTATCTTCGTCCTCAAATAATCTCACAACTAGAATTGAAGTACTGTCATCTTTTGATCCGAATCGTTTGAGTCCATCACCAATACTCATAGACGGCGACATTGAAAATACAATTTCTGAGTTCACTGTCCGCGTCCGCATGCTTCCCGCAGCTCGCTCAGTTAGCGCACGATATACTGCTGCTAACACATGAGATATCGAAACAATGCTTTTTGGATCGAGAAATGCATAAGAGTATTTTGTGTTGCCGGATAAAAGATTTGATCTTATTGTAGATGCATTTGTGACGTTGGTATAGAGAGTGAGAAATATTTGCGAGTCGGGGAATTGTGGAAGATAAAGGTCCAGATGATTTAAAGTCATGCTGTACTTTTACTAATGAGTCGTCAAACTGGCGGAAATATACACAGAAAATACAACAATATGTGGAATGAATTTTGATCTTAAGCGAATTTCTTGCTACTGTAGATGGTGCGGCGCAGCTCTCTTTCGTTGATGAGCTAATTGAATTATAAATTGTAAACCACTAGTCATAAACTACTGGACTTCAATTTTCTAGATTACATATTTAAATGGTTATTAGACCAGTATATAAAGTGCAGTTATTTATTGACGAGTTAATCACTGAAACTTTCAGATTTTTGGACTAAACAATCATATTAATTAATAAATAGACACTTATTTCTTCTCAATGAAAGGCAAACCAGCTTTCTGACGCACAACACCATAGATGGAAGCAATGTCTCCCTTGTCTCCCAGTTCCTCCTGAACTCCCTTCAAATGCTCGGCACAGATCTCAACAATTGGTATGGACGCACCGGAAGCCTTGGCGAGACTCAGCGCATGCCCAGCATCTTTGGCGGCAAGTTTGGCGTTAAAGAGAGGAGACTCTCTGACATAGTCACCGGTAGTCAGACGCTTGCTGTATGGCAAGTAAGGAGACTGACCAAAGAGAGCGGCAATGAATTTTTCAAAGTTGGCAGTGCCCAATCCGGTCTTCTCGGCAAGAACGTGGCCTTCTGAAAGCGACTCGACCATGCCGAGAATGATTGTGTTTCCGATAACCTTCAACGTGAGAGCCTTGCCAACATCATGATCGTCAGACAAGTCGATGGTCAAGCGACCCATGACGCCATCAAGGTATGGCTTGATGCTCTCGATACCAGACTTTGATCCGGCAAGAACAAAGACAAGCATGCCCGCGTCAGCCATGGCCGGAGCACCGAAGACAGGCGATGCAACAAACTCAGCACCGGCAGCCTTGGTAGCAGTCTCGAGACCGCGGGTGGTGTCGGGGTGGATAGTCGAGCACTCAGCAAAGACTTTACCCTTTACACCATCAGGAATCTTGAGAGCAATATCGTAGACGCTCTCAACAGCAGCATCGTTGGAGATGCAAGAGAAAATGATGTCGGCTTTCGATACGGCTTCTTCGATCGAGGAGGCCACGGTGACTGATTTTCCCTCGGCAAAGGCTTCAGCCTTAGCTGTTGATCTGTTCCAGAGAAGAAGAGGAGGGTCAAGTTTACCCTTGGAGATCAGATTGGATGCCATACCCTGTTTGAGTCATAGTATTAACTTATAAGTTTTTTATATATATTATCTATTGACAGTCAAGATGACACCGACGGCGGGGGTGGTGACCAGCTTGCAATGACGAGAGCTGTACTTACTGCACCCATATTTCCGAGACCGAGGAATGCGACTTGAACCATTTTTGCAGACTGAGAAGAAAAAAAGAAGTGCGAATTAGGTAAGTAGTCACGAGCAAAGGCAGATTTCCTTTGAGAAAAGCAATTGGCAGACAAAAGGGAAGAAGATGGGATGGCCAAAGTCTTTAAGCCTGCGGCGGGGATGATCCGGGTGATGTTTTTAATAGGGTTCGCGGAAGATCGGATAGTTGTTCGCTTACTACTGAAGATACCCGAGAGTCTGCTGCTTGCCGGCGCACGGAAACAATTATGAAAAGATAGAATGACGGATGAAGTCGTAATTAAGGCAGCCATTGGCAACCGAGAATCGCTGCAGCTCTATGAGCTGAATTGGAGGGTTGGGCGAGGCAGTGCAGTGCAATACTTTAAACTCTGCCAGTGATAGTGGCGGCAGAAGTTTTAAGTCTAGGGATTCTAAATCTAGGGAAGAGAATCTCACTACCTGAGCTAACTGAGCACTCTTGAGAGAAGAATTGTAGGTATGATCACCAGAATATTATTAATCCAAAACTGGAACGAGTGCAGATATACTTCGCTACTAGATATTTCGCGTATAAGTCTTTAGATGAGCACCAGTAAACTACCAATTATATAAAAGTCAATTATCAACATTTCAGCTATTATCTACATTCAAGTAGAGATACATGTACTAAAACTCTTCAATAAATTGAAAAACCCTTCTTATCGAGCTCGTCATTCGCAGACGCGATAAGCCAGCGCATTTCGGTTCTTCGCGGCTAGGGGTTTTTTACCGAGTTTAATTTTCACATCTTTATCCTTTCTTATTTTTTATTCTTTCTGTCTTTTTTTTTTGCTACTACAAGCTTCCTATAGTTCGAGAAAGGAGTTTGGTTATTACAGTAGATTTATTATTACAGGACTTATATTGCTGCTGCTACTTCAACTGGTGAATTGCAGAAACCTAGACTGTAAGTTCAAATTACTCATACCCAACCGTGCTGAATACCTTTTGAACCTGCTTTTACTAATTTTTCTGCCAGCTCATTTCGCAACACACTCATGGCTAATGACAATGCATTCCCCGAGTCTTCGCCTCAGAACGACCCTCTTGCTACTGACGATGAAGTCAGCGAACCTATAATCCCCCTATCCTACGACACGCGACCTGTTTCGGGGCCTCTGCGGGGCTTGAACCCCGCCGAGATGCACGACCCTGGCTCAGATACGTCCGACAACGACTCTCTCGCAATCGAGCTTGAGACCGATGTCGAAAGTGACGATGATTTTATTTTTCCTCGCAAACGTAGCTCAGAGAGCTCTCCTCTTTTGGCAAACGACGCTGCTAACTTCGAGGTTTCCAAGATGCCCTCAGACTACGTCAGCCCGCACTCTCCTCTCTGGACACCCACACTGCGGTTACGCATGGTACAACTCGTAACTTGCACAAATGTCTTTCTCACTGGGTGGGACTCGAGCTGTACGGCCAGTACTTACGCATTGATTGGCTCCGAATTTAACGCTGTAAATAATGTCAGCTGGATAAGTACGTCGTATCTCATCTCCTCTACAGCTTTCCAGCCGCTATATGGTAGATTCTCTGATATTGTCGGACGCCGAATCTGCTTTCTTTTTGCAATCTCGGTCTTTTTCATCGGAACCCTCGGATGTTCCATGGCCACCTCTCTCATGACCTTGAACATCGCACGTGCAGTTACTGGAATCGGTGGTGGCGGCTTAGTCACCCTCGGCACTATCATTTTGTCAGATATGGTGCCATTCAGGCTTCGTGGTATATACCAATCTGCCCTGAATTTCTGCTGGGGATTTGGCAGTATCTCGGGAGCCTCAACTGCTGGCTTGATTGCCGACGCATTTGGATGGCGGTTCGTCTTCATAGTTCAGCTTCCCATTTTCCTCATCTCCATCATCTTGGGATATATCTACATAGTCAATCCGCCATATGCTGGACCTACCAATGCAAACACTATCAGTAACATTGATTTTGGCGGTAGCTTCACCCTCGTCGTCGGCCTTGCCAGTCTTCTGGCGTGGCTGAGCATGGGAGGCAACGAATACGCATGGACAGATCCTAAGGTATTAGCGTTTGCCGCCTCGGCAGTGATTATGCTTTCTTCGTTTGTTTATATTGAAGGAAAAGTTGCGCGCATGCCGGTTATGCCGCTTCGTATATTGCGTGGTAGACTTCCTGTGAGCAGCTTGCTGTGCACCTTTTTCACTGGAATAGCCAACAATTCGCAGTTGTTTATGCTGCCACTATTTTTCCAGGCTGTGAACCTGGATCCTGCATCCGTTGCCGGAGCCCGACTTATTGTACCTTCTCTGGTCGGAATTATTGGTTCAGTACTGACTGGCGTCATTATGTCTCGATGGGGTCATTTGGCGACGCTGATGAAAGTTGGAACTCTGATTATGCTCATCGGCTGTCGTCTCGTCGCCAGCTTTGGACCTGACTCGCCAAAGTGGAATTTTATTTTCTACCTTATGCCGACCCAGTTTGGTAACTCTTTGCTCATACCGGCCGTACTTTTCAGCATGCTGGCTCATTTCTCCCGCATTGATCATGCAGTTGCTACTGGTACTTGCTATCTGGTCCGCTCTATTGGCTTGGTACTAGGAGTTGCCATCTCCAATTCAATAAATCAGAATTCTCTTTCAAAGATTCTCCCCGAGATTCTTGCAAACGTATCTAATAGTGAAGAGATTGTGGATAAAGTCATGCATTCTGTAACTGTAATCAAGGAACTTGACCCCGAGACGCAACGTCTGGTTGTATGGGGATATACTTATTCACTCCGACGATGCTTCTATGCATCAACTGCTGCTTGTTTTATTGCATTGGTGGCATCGATGTTTACCAATGGTTCAAAATTGCATCGCAAAGAAGATGACGATGACGAGGCTGCTACCGCTGAGCCTATCCGTGAGGAAGAAGCGGATTTTGTTTGAATGCCGCGGTGATGAATATTTTTTTTTGGAAAACGCATGTCTGAAATACTAATATTGGAAATGCTCTCTGCTATAGAATCTCTGTTTTTGGAAGTATTGATACAAATGCTCTTTTAATAATTTTGGGCAACTGTTATATGTATTGCATTCGGTTCATTTGGCTTTTAAATTTTTGTTTCTGGTTTTTTTTTTATCCATCACGGCATATAGATTGCAAGGTTCTTTGAGTAATATAGAAAGATAAGCATTAGAAGTATATTTACAGATAAATTTTATCCGAAGATAAAGTTTCTATGTTGCTGAAACTGGCAGATTCAGGGGTAATATCCTCGATAAAGCCAGAAACGGAATCGAACCATAAAGCAACGAAGAGGCCAGACCAGACGCTAAATTACTATCTCACCTGACCTTATTCATTTTTATTCCTACCTTCTTCCTTTCGTTTCCAGATCAAGCACATCTTCACCTGTTTACTCAATTTGCTGGTTATGAGCGAGACGGAGCCTATTGTCGAGCCAGCACCTGCCGCGCAAGTCGTCGTCGACCTCGAAACGCCGTCCGAGGCCGACGCTGTTCCGGTTGTTGACTCCTTAGCCGCCACTGCGGATACTCCTGAAGTGACTGTTGAAAAACAAGATGAAGTTAGCTCCACAATTGAGCCGATTGAGCGGGTCTCTTTCAGCGAAAGACTGAGCCAAGCCAAGCTAGGCGCTCGTCTGGCGTTCGAGGCAGCTATGCATACCGCGTACCTTCGAAACGCTGCTCAAGGGTGGGACATGCGTACTCATCTTTTTGTCTCTGCAATTCGACATTTTATGACCTCTTCTGGAAAGACTGTTGAGCAGATTCAGAGCCTTTCCAAAAAAGGGCTGCCGCTGAAAAACGATGATATAGAAACTATTGATTTCTGCATTCCTGCTCCAACTGGCGCTGATGCCGAGTTCTTACTTTCCACGATATCTAAAGCATGCACAAAACTTACCACAGACGCTGGTATCAAGGAACCAACGATAGATGCTCCAACTTTGGCCGATGTCCCTGGCGAATGGGTCATTTATGGTCGTGAGCAAAAGAGCGACACAATAACTTGCTCGCCCGATGATATTGTTGTCATTTACGCTCATGGCGGCGCACACTATATGGGATCTGCGTCTGGACACAGATTTCTAACTGCTATGTACGCAGAGTTTGCGAATGTTAAAGTCCTCTCCATTGATTACCGACTAGCGCCTCAGAATCCTATGCCCGCTGCAATTACCGATTTTCTTGTGACTTATATGTACGTGTTGGAGTCATTGAAGTTGCCTTGCAGTCAAGTATTTTTTGCGGGCGACTCCTCGGGTGGATCTTTGTGTCTTGCTTCTCTTGCTACTATTCTCAACGGTCAGGGATCAGAGAAACGGTTACCAGTTCCCGCTGGTATCATAACTGTGTCTCCATTTGTCGATATGACTAGATGCTTACCTTCCGAGTCATCCAAGACCGTTGAGAAGTTTGATTATCTTCCAGGATCAAATTACTATCCAAATATCAAAAAAAGCGATGCATGGCCAGCATCCAACGGTCGATACTGGGTATGTATAAATCACCGAGATGTTTTCAAAATTTCCTAGTGCTAAATCTGGCTAAGCCCTACGCCGAAAACAATGCTATTACTCACCCATTTGCGTCTCCGATTAATACTCCGAGCTGGGTAGGTGGTTGTCCAATAGCAATTATTGTGTCTGAAGAACGGCTTCGCGACTCCGGACGTAAGTGACAATATGTTTCTGTATTTTCTTGGAAAGCTAGGATGATTATTAACTATTAATATAGTGCTTTTCTCCAAGTTCTATCGTGAATCAGGAAACCCAACATACCTTTACTATCATGAGAACTTACCTCATGTATTCCATTTTCTTGGAAAAGATCATCTTTCAGTAGCAAAGAGCATGAATGAGATCTCTGGGTTTATCCGCGACGTACTAGCGCAGCATAAACCATCGGCCGAAGGGGAACCCGCGCAAACTCCTCTAGAAAGCAAAGTAGTTGCGGTAACTATTAGAGGCGAAGAGCGACCATTTATCGAACGCCGTATTCCGAGTTTGACGCACGAGGAATTATCGAAGAAGATGGAGCAGCGGGTTGTTGAGCTGGATAACCTTCTGAAGTATATTGTACGCAGTTATTATCCAAGAGAGACGCCCGCAAAGAAATAGATGAGGATTAAATAAGCCTCAGTGAACTGGTGCTGTCTGTAGAAACAATTATTTTTGTCAAGTAATTTATAATAATATAATCATTATTTAGTTAAAGAAAGCTATATAATATAGCGATTTTAAGCTCTCTACCGCAATACTAAGGTTCTTGCATAAGCAGAAAATTTCCGCCCCTGAAAATCGCCAAACTCCCAAAATTTTCTGATCAAAAAACTTCGATATCACTTCACTTCAGCACTTACATCGACATTTGAGTCATGTCTGAAGAGAACATTACAGATCAAAAATTAGCTGTTGAGGAGGCATGTAAAATACAGCAAACATCGCATTTTCTTGAGTTCTCAACCGTGATAAAGGAGAACGATCTCGTTCTCGCTTGGCTTACTCGCGACAACACGAAGCCGATCAGACCGATTAAAGATGGTGCATTCCATACTCGCTTTGGGTCTTTCCAACATAATACTATTCTCGCATCAAAATATGGAACGCAAATAGGCTCATCATCATCTACGCAAGCAGGCTTTATTCACGTATTGCATCCAACACCTGAATTATGGAGTCTCTCACTCCCGCACCGGACGCAAATAGTATACACGCCCGACGCTTCATATATTGTCCAACGTTTACGAATTAGACCTGGTACTCACGTTATTGAGGCCGGGACTGGCAGCGCAAGTTTTACACACGCTATGGCGAGAACTGTAGGTGTAAGAGGACGAATATGGACATTTGAATTCCACGAGCAAAGATTTCAGTTGGCGGCTAAGGAACTCGAAGAACATGGTCTGGCGTCGGTGGTGAAAGCTACTCACGGTGATGTCTGCAAAAACGGATTCACACATTCATGCGGTGATACGCTCGATGCATCAGCTGTATTTCTCGACTTGCCTGCTCCATGGGAGGCTATTCCACATTTAACAACCGTGATTTCGAAATCTAAAATAACCAGAATTTGCTGTTTCTCTCCTTGTATGGAACAGGTCCAACGTACAATTGAAATCTTGCAAAAGAATGGTTGGTTAGATATTGAGATGGTGGAAGTTAGCTGTAAAAGATGGGAAGCACATAAGGAAATGGTTCGCAAACCGGAAGACGCAATCGAGCGATTACGAGATATTAAACGCCGACGGATGGATGGTTTGAATAAGCGGAATGCAAGAGTAGATGCTGAACGTGCGACACTCAATTTAAGCGCTGATAATGCAGACACGGATTCTGCTACTGACACCGATCGTGGAAAATTCAAAAAAGCAAATAAATCAGAGTCGCCTTCGTCTGCCGAATTCAATCCATGGGGAAAAGGGAAACGAATCCATGAAGGCGAAGAAGGTTACGAGTGGAAGAATGTGTCTAAAGTCGAAGCCGAACTAAAAACTCATACTTCATACTTGACTTTTGCATATTTACCACCTCCAATGAGGGTACACGAAGAGACTATAAACTGTGATTAACATTGTTATATGGTTATTGTAATATGATTATTGTAATATAGTATTATGCATATATAGCCCGTTCAAAAAAGAATTCTATGTACCATATTAACTCCGATATAACGGAAATGGCCTTTTTGAAAATATTTACTCCTGTTCAGATCCCTCTTCCTCCTTTGAATCAGCAGATGCAACCACTACTTCTTCAGTGTCCTCCTGCCTATGCTCTGCAGTAGAGGGCATCTCTAAAATCTCTGACTCATCAGCTGATGCCAACTCTTCGGCTGTTTCTTTCTCATTTGGCTGCTCAGATGACGCAGGTTGTTCAGCAAGTACTGTATCAACAGTCTCACTTGATTCATCACCTACAGCAGAAAACTCTGACTTGTCAGCAATGTGCTCTTCTACAGTCTCGTCAGTCTCTTGCTCTTCAAGTTTCTGCTGCTTCACCTCATTCACAGAGACATCCTCCGCCTCAGTTTCAGTCGTCGCAGCTTCGGGAATATCAATTTCAGACACGTTGACAGCTTCTGAAACTTCCTCAGCAAAGACTTCCTCTTCAGATTCAGTTGTCTCTGATTCCTTAGTTTCATCGATGTCCAGCGCAGTCGACCCATTAACCTTAGTCTCATCAACAGCTACCGCATCTTCAGAGCCAGGCACGACGCCCTCATCGTCATTATCGTCAATTTCAAGCTCATCAACATATTCTTGAGCCCAACTTTCTTTATCTTCAGAGAGCGTGTCCTCTGTAGCAGAAACTTCAGCACCGATTTCTTCATCAGCAACCTCGTCAGATTCTGCGACAGACACAGCCTCAGCATCAGAACGACTCACTGATTCATCCGCATTCTCTATAGCAGTAGAATCTTCTTCAACAACCGGCTCAGATTCAATAGGGGACTCTTCAGTCTCAGTTTCAGACGACGCAGCTGCCTCGGTAGCATCTTGCGGACTTTCCGCAGAAGTAGCTTCGTCAGTTACTATCTCTGCTTCTGCCTCCTCCTCTGTATTAGACATCTGTTCTCTATCTTTGACTGATTCCTCATCGTTCCCGTTATCCGCAGTATCAGGTTCGGCTTCCTCGATAGATGCTTCGGCAGTCTCAGAAATATAAACTTCAGCAGCCGGATCAGTAGCTTCATTTTCTTTTATTGACTGATCTAATTCAGTGGTCACTTCAGTAGTGTCTTCCTCGTTATCGGCTGCTATTGCGAGAACCTCATCATCATTTCCTTCATCAAGTCCAGTCTGCGAGTGGTCGATGGTTCCATTAGAAATCTCCGACTCGACATCTTCTACTCCTTCTGGTTCTGACTCCGCCTCTTTATTGGATGACTCCGCTATAGATTTGGTAGCACTCGTGAATGACGGTGGGGCTTCATAACCATATTGTCCATACCTAAATCCTCCAGACAGCGAAGAATCAGGCACAACACTACCCCACTCATTAGCGATAAGATCCGGCTCATAATCCAATGTCTGCCCATCATTTGCAAGCGCAGGTTCGTCAGATATTTGAGATGGCAAAGATATAGTCTGGTCTTTCTGTTCCTCAGTATCAGATGGCACGCTGACGATCTCATAATCTCTGCTAGTCTCGTCGCTATCGACTGCATCTTCAGCAGGTACTGCATCAGATTCAAGTTCTTGCGTCATCGCATCCGTTTCTGCTTCATTCTTGTCGGCGACAGTCTTTTCTTCAGCGACAATCTCAGGTTCGGGAAGCTTGCTCTTAAGCTCGTCAAGCTCAATTTCATCTGACGGTCTACCATCCGTCTCTGTCGTAGTGTCATCGTAAGATCCAAATGTCCGGATAGCTTGCGCTTCAGATAGACTCACAATCTCATCCTCTTTTTCATCATCAGCTTCAGAGATAGTAGCACTTCGAGATTCATGGTCTGGAGTATCAACAGCACGCGAGTAAAAGTTGGTCTGCTTCAAATTTAAATCAGAATCTTTGATGTCCTCATACTCATCTGCGTGTGCATCAGTGGTGCGTTCATACTCCTCAGGTGTTTGGAGGTCGCCACTATCTTCGGGAACAAATTCGGTAGTTGTCTGATCGTCCTCGGCGCTCTCAACAATGTCTGCACCAGCCTTTTCGCTAATGTCTTCTTTAGAAATCTCTTCGGATGACTCCTTAACCAAGATATCTTCTCCTTGTGAGCCATCTGCGGTAACGACAGGTTCATCAGAACGAACCTCCCCATCTGCTGTTTCAATACCATCAGCTGGATCTGCTTCGGATGCTTCGGCAGCAGCCCTAGAAGAAGCCAGTGCTTTGCGACGAGCTTCACGCTTGGCGCGAGCATCTTGTCGTTCTTCTTCATCAATTTCCGCCTGTAGTGCCTTGAGCATAGCATCAATTGCTTCATCGTCATCCTCATTAGCCACTGGAGCGTCGGCATCTTCTGTGCCCTCTTCAGCCTTCTGCTCAACTTCCTCGGGATCAAGATTTTCTTCAGGTGCAGCAGAATAATCAATCTCCTCTTCATTAACCGGTGTCTGAATATCTTGTGCACGAGCAAGAAGCGATGCCGACGATTGCGGTTTCATAAGATCCATAAAATCGTCGTCTTCATCACTTTCCACACCATCAGCTGAGGACTTTGGTAAATCACCGTAAAGCTCGTTATCCTCCTTTGCATCGTTAAGATAGTCTCCAGATGACGACAAGTGTCTACTAGCAGTTGCATATGGATTGAGGGCATCTGTCTCAGCTACGAGGTAGCTTTTAACACTTGAATCTGGACCGACTAATGAAGGTGACTTAAATGCCTCTGTCTGAAATTCCTCTGAAACTAACTCAGAAGGCTGCTTAGGAAGCTGCAGAGGTGCAGGGTCTTCGTCGTCAAAGTCGATGAGTTGTGCCGTCTGAGAAGGAGGAGCTTGGTACCCCTGCAAATATTCTTCGGAATTGCTTTTTTCAGGAAGGGTCTCGAGACCGTTGCGAGAAGTATATTTAGGCAACTCGGAGTCAGCAGAGGGGCGACCAAGATACTCGCTCAGCTTGGCATCAAGTGATCCGTAATTATTATCCTTGCCACGGTACGAGTCCAATCTCGGCAATGAAGACCGTCTGAACGCTGGAGTTTCATATAGCGTTGACACATCCGTCCGATTGGAGTCGCTTCGTTGAAGAGTGAAAGGTGACTCTGATGCGGCTCCAAAAGGCGGACGCGAAGGATCACCTCCTCTGAGCAATCTAGCTGCTTCAGACGCAGCTCTCGCCCAGGGAAACTCGCCCATTGTGGGCTTACGTAAAGTGGATAGCCTCAAAGGACGGTGGACGAGTTCGTACGGTGGCCGTGGAGGAATTGGGGGGCCCGGATTCGGTGGAGATCCAGATCTGACCGAATGTGCAGAGGATGATACCTGACGCTGTAGTGACGGATGCTGCTGATCAAATGGTGTAGCAGTATGGTGGACTTGGTAAGATGGCGGATCATTCGCGAAAGCTTGCGGCTGATACAGAGGTGCTTCGCTGGGATATGAGCTGTGATATGACGACGAATGAGAGAGTACTGGAGCAGGTGACTGCGTCTGCTGAGATGAATATTCATAACTTGGTTGCGAAGTAGGGTATCTTATAAAATAATCAATTAGTACAAGATTTACATTGATGATAAGCATAAAGCTGGGAAACATACGCTGAAGTCGAATTTTGTGGATCATGTCCATACTGAGGTGCCGGGGTGGACGGTATAGATATAAGCGATGTCTGGGTAGAGACTGGAACCGGAGTTGGTGCGGAGCTATATCCCGGGAGAGTAGCATGAACGGGTGTCGGTTGGACAGGAGGAGCTTCATAAGTTGATGCACCTAGAAGAGCTGGAGATCTATCCTGATGAGAATCGAAGGGGTCAAGATGCTTTGGCTCAAGCATATGCACGCTGGAATCAAGATATCCAGGAGCAATCTGACGTTTGTGCTGGGTTTCAATTTCAGATAAATGTTGCTCCCATTTGGCAATCGTCTGCTTAGCGCGCTCTCGACGGTCGAGAACTTGCTTCTTTTGCTCATCGACCGAAGCTAAAATAGTCTGGGCCTCATGAAGTAATGCAGCAGACGATGGCGGCAATGCCCGCGGTAGTGGAGCATAGTTCAATGGAAGCGAGACCGGCTGGGGAACTTTGATGAACGGGGAGATGATTAGCGGGATCTGGGCGAGGAAAGAGTGGGCTATAGACGGCCTGATTAGCTCGTTTCAAACAGAAAAATGGAAATCAAAATAAACGGGAGACTGACTGGCCACGTCATGCATTGCAGACAGCGATTAGAGCTCGATTGACCCCGAATAGAGATGGCAATTGCCCGGGACTGGCTGGAAGAAGAGACTGGTATCAGGTGAAGATAGAGACCAATTTGTCGTAACTAAACCTTATTTATGCCATAAACTATTAGTGTTTGAGGTGCTAAGTGCATAATCAATTGAGTATATATTTTTTTGTAGGTCGAGTAGAAGTCGATATTATTTACGATTATCTATAATATTGGCAGAAATGAACATTTCAAGGTGTAGAGTTGCTGCCGGGCGCACAATTATGTCGCCAAGGCTATTACTTAGTGTAAGTATTAATGTGTCTGTCAATAACGCTCTATTCTCTCTAACTTGTCCTCTGAACATTACAGACTCGCAGTTTTAGTATCCTCAGTGCTTCTTCTGCTGCTCCTCGGCGACCGCGACCACAAAACATAGCCCGTATTCCGATACTGTGTCAGTATAGATTCAAGTCAGACGTGGCTGCTGCAGTTGCTTCGCTGGCTACAGAGACTGCAAGCGCAGTCGCAGACTCCTCGGCAGGTGCTCAGACAGTGGTAGATGCCATCGCCCCTGCAGTCAGTGCAAGCGAGATTGGATATTTCGAGTCGCTGGGTTTAGCCCAGGGCTGGTTCTGGCCGACTGATTTTGCCTTACATGCCTTGGAGTATGTACATGTATACACGGGGTGGCAGTGGTGGGCTACTATCGTCGCTTTGGGAGTAGCCTCTCGCTTGGTTGTCCTGCCACTGACCTTCAAGTCGTTTGCAATGAATATGAAATTAAAGGTCGTCAAGCCAATCATGTCAAAGCTGCAGGCTGAGTTAAAAAATGCACCCAACGCTGCGGAGAAAGCTGTCATTCAGCTCCGCATTAGAAAGTTGACCAAAATGTACGGCATCAGCATGCCCGTCATTTTTGGAGGTGCTCTTGTTCAGGTCCCCATTGCCTACGGCTTCTTTGTGGCGATTTCAAAAATGGCTGCGGTTCCAGTAGCAGGATTGACAACTGAAGGAGCGTTGTGGTTTCAGAACCTCGCAATCTCGGATCCGTACCTTGGACTGAGTGTGCTGTCGGCAGCGTCCATGTACGCGGGTTTCAAAATGGGCGGAGATATGGGTAACGCGTCTACTATGTCGCCCACTATGCGCACAGTCATGACTTATGTGCCCCCGGCGATGATGATGGGAATGGGTTTATGGTATAGCGCTGCGAATGTGTTGTTTTTCGTTGTCACTGGATTCTTGTCAATGTGCCAGACGATTTTTATGAAAACAGCACTGTTCAGAAGATTGATGGGAATCTCCGACGATCTGTACATGAAATCGTTGGTTTCTGACCAAGCTGCTGCAAAGACATCCATCTCGGAGCAGTACAAGAACATGTGGAATAACGCCAAAGAGCAGGCTGAGGAGAAGGCGTCACGACGAAACGCCCCTGCTCCTCGCCCTGTTGCTGCACCAGTCATGCCTGTCCGTGTGAAGAAGATCAAGCGTGCTGCTAAGCGTCAAACATAAATGATTACACTACACTAGTTGTCATTACAACATACCAGCTGTTGCATACTGACAATTGGTTACTAGATTTGTCTGTAAATATGAATAATATATAATGCTATGTACAAAACCGAATTCCTACGCCTACATTATCATGACTGCTTCTTTTCCTCTTCTTGCAATCGCCGATTTACTGCACTTCTGATGTTCACTCGCATCGGGTGTAACTATAGTATTGTCAAAAGTCAGCTTTGCGACTGAAAAATAAATTATCAGCAAGAATAAAAAGACATCATACCTCTGCACCCAGAAATCCCCATCGTATTCCAACTTCATTAGCGAAAATCTCACCAAATCCTAACATCATGCCATTTATAAACGGGAATATCAGCTGAATCGCGCTGAATCGCAGCACTGAGCCCAGCGTCTGTAGACTGCTTAAGACAGAGGACCGGAATGATTGCCGTTGTGACGAGGCAGACGAGGCAGACGAGACGCTTACGGTGTCATCGACTTCTTCTTCATACAGTTCTGTTTTGGTTGCGCCGTTACCTATCTCAGAATCCGGCATCGCGTGGGTAGCGTAAAGAAAAGTATCCAATTCTAAGGTATACGCGGTGAGCACCGGCAGCTATCAGAGATGTCCGTATAATTCAGCACTTATATGCGTAGATATCAGTACGCAGCGTCCGCGCCGCACAGTATACATCGCTAGCTAATTTCCCAAGCACAGTTCTTCAAAGCAGTTTACTTGACACGAATTGCCTAGCAGCTGAAGAATGTTTTGCTGATTATTCTGGAATTGGTCTACTTAGTTGCTTATTAGAGACTCATTATTGTCATGGCGAAGAGGGACCGCTCGCCTGGATCAGACGTCTCCTCGCCTGAGGAATCTGAGACCAATGGAATTGTTGAGCGTCCACATTCACCCAATGGCTCAATAACTTCGAGCATCTCAGAGGATACTTTTGGTTCCGTACCGGGTTCTCCTGGAGTTAACGATGATAATCTGGATCAAGTGACCTTCTGTCGATGGGAAGGATGCTTCATGGACTGTAGGAATATGGATAATCTCGTCAAGCATATTCACGACGAACACGTCGGAAATAGGAGGCCAAAGTACGCTTGTGAATGGCAGGACTGTCCAAGAAGAGGCCTTGGTCAGACCTCACGATTTGCGTTAGTGGCTCATATGCGAAGCCATACCGGCGAGAAGCCATTTTATTGTAATATCCCAGGTATGGCGCTGTCTCTTTACTTTTGGTTAGTCTTTTTTTTCAATTTGTTAATGTTTTATGTTATTTGACTGCAGAATGTGACAGAAGCTTTACAAGATCTGATGCACTTGCAAAGCACATGCGCACAGTTCACGAAGCAGAAGCAATTCGCGAGGCAACCACAAAAAATCAGCCCTCAGGCCCGCCGAGTATGAGCGATGCCACTTCCGCAGACTAC
The DNA here is from genome assembly GCF_038497685.1 of Kockiozyma suomiensis. Lineage (NCBI taxonomy): Eukaryota > Fungi > Ascomycota > Lipomycetes > Lipomycetales > Lipomycetaceae > Kockiozyma > Kockiozyma suomiensis. Next base: position 882,306 of record NW_027117667.1, read on the forward strand.
AACTCCGTACTAGAGCATTACAAAGCCAGTGAACTTGAGCGATTAGGCAAAAAAGATGCCGGTCCTGTGGTTATTCCTGCTTTCGACGATCAAGATTCCTCTGTTACCCTAGACGCTGACGAGATGCGAAAGTCTGAGCCAGAGCTATCCCGGTATTTGAAACGCAAACTAGGTTGGGCTCATGAATTACATGGTCAGTTAGAGCAAGAGCTCGAGAAAGTGGAGAGGCTGAAAAAGGACCTTTGGACTAGTAAAGAGTTGCTACTCGAAAAAGTGATTACGAAGGAATTAGGCGAAGAGGAGGCGTCAAAAATTGTACATTAGAAACTCTTTTTTGTTGGTAATAGTTTGTTAAATCTCATCAATTTAGGCATATTACCTCAATAGAGCGATATGACATTAAGCACTATATTTACAAAAACAAGCAATTATATTTACAGAAGGAAGGTTGAGTAACGTTTACTTGTCAGCGACAAACCCATCGTCGTTTTTAACGAAACCGCCGTCATCCAAATTATTTGGCAGTTCGTATACCCGCAACTTGTCGACTACCCGCTCGTCAACAACAACATCCTGCATCCACTCAGATCCTTTCTCGATACCAGTCTGCTTCCACTTCACAGGCCACTCGTCTTCTTCATGCTTTCCTGCTTCGACGTCGATACGTGGGATAAATTGACGGAAATTATTTAAAACGACCGCAGCAGTAACGGCGCCTACTTTGTCCGCCAAATTACGTTTCGTAAAGTATCGGTATGTTCGTATAGGCGTATGTCTGAATCCTAATATGTGCGGATGCGGAATGTACATTATTGGTTCGAGATGATCTATTTTTGAAAACTCGGCGGGTGTTGGTGCTGTAGCGTAATCTTCTGTTGAGATGTACGCTTTAGGAGATTTCTTGGCCGTCTCATCTTTTTTCTTTTGCTCTTCATCTTTTATTTTTTGCTCTTCTTCAGACACTGGCTTCTCGCTCTCGTTGGCTCCCGGAGGTGTCTGCGCAGTCACTACGCCGGACTCAGCGGCAGCGCTCGACGCATTGGCTTCGTTGATGACTATGTCTGCACTTTCGACGAATGAGTCCTTCACGTCAGCGGCCGGTTCGGTAGAAGGAGGTTGAGGTGTAGTGGCTACCGGCTCGAGAGAAGCTGGTGGCTCCAATGGACCAAGCCAGCCTTCATGTACACCATGTAGATACTCTTTATATGCACCACGGCCAATGCATATTGCTCCACCATCAGTATCTCTAGTGATTACTGACGACAACGCCTTCTGCTCCGGCGTCCGATCATCGTCTCCTCGCCGCTGCCTGCGAATAGCCTCCGCAACTTCATATCGAATATCGCCCTGTCGTTGCTCTTTCACCAGTTCCCAATCAATTGCAGCGGCCGTCAGAATAGGCTTAACATACTGCGTGAAATGCTCCATAGTAACCTCCATATGATCTCCCGGCGGCGGCGAAAGATAAACCGTGACTTTACGTGTCAAAGCAGTAACAGGCAGAGGCTGCTCCGCAAAATGCGACACCCTGTCCTTCCATTTCTGACGATTTGCACGTCGTTCTCGTTTGTCGTAGTATATCAGACCGGCAATGCCTGCGACAGTTAACAGAAAAACTGACATCTTTGGGCCCGGAAGACGTATTCTCGGGATTCCCATTGCCTCGAATACTGGGTTCCGCGGCTTCTCGGGAACCGGCGGAGTCGAAGTAGACATCTCAGACGACATTCTTTAGTAATAAACTACTGTACTACGAAGTAGCCTGTAGACTGTTCAAAGACAAGGCCCTTCGTTTCCGAATCATTTTTTTTTTAGATGGCCCAGAGGGAGCCGGGTAACTATATAGAGTTACCCTGCTTAAATTATGTTTGATTTTGTTTGCCGCTTTTGTCTCTGTTCCAACTTCTTTTACGAATACATTATCAAAAGCGGCGTTCTGTATCGAGTTTGGCATTTAATCATTGATAAGAAAATATCAATTTAGACGACTTTTATAAAGTGATGGAGAGTGGTTCGGTAACTTACAATGAGTACGGAGCGCTGGTAATGACAACTGGCGGCTCTCGCGCAAATATCCCATCATATGGAAAACGACAAGGATGGAGACCGAAAACAGCTGAAGACTATGGCGATGGAGGAGCGTATGTTTTATCTTGCTGCTGTTTTGCTGCTAATTGACAGGGGTGTGTTTGAAGCTAACGACTATGAATAAACAGGTATCCGGAGATCAATATTCTACAGTATCCTCTTGACCTAGGTCGTAAAAAGCAAGGCACTTCGAACGCACTCGCGATTCAAGTTGACGGGGAGGGAAAGATTAAGTACGATGCTATTGCTCGTCAAGGTCAAGCTGCGGGAAGAATCGTGCACACATCTTTCTCAGACCTGATTCCTCTACGACAGCGGGCGAATATTGGCGAAATTAATCTTGCGCGGCCGTCAGAAGAGGAAGTGGCGCTGACTACGGCAAAGACTAAAGCTGCCTTTGATAATATTTTGAATGGCAAAGCGGATGCGGCTAATGCGAAAAGCATTACAAATAGCAAGACAAGCGAACCAACATTTATCAGATATACTCCTAGCAGTATGATGGGAGACAAGGCTGGCGGCCAGCGAATTATCAAGATGGTCGATTTACCGGAGGACCCTATGGCTCCGCCAAAATTCAAACACACAAAGGTTCCACGCGGACCTCCCTCACCACCAGCTCCACTACTACGCTCGCCGCCAAGAAAGTTGACCGTCAAAGACCAGGAGGACTTTGCCATTCCTCCCAGTGTATCTAAATGGAAGAATGCAAAGGGATATACTATTGCTTTGGATAAGAGGCTGGCAGCTGATGGACGAGGGCTACAAGATGTCGAGATTAGCGACAACTTTGCCAAGCTCTCCGAGGCTTTATATGCCGCAGATCGGCACGCACGAGAGGAAGTCAAGCAGCGGGCACTGCTACAGCAACGGCTGGCTGACGAAGAAAAAGAGCGCAAGGAAGAGCATCTACGTGAGCTGGCACGTAAAGTACGGGAAGAGCGCGGAGAACCGCGGCGACGACAGCGGACAGTGTCGCCGGATGAGCCCCGAGGCAGGACGATGGCTCGTGGTCGCTCAATCTCGCGGACGCCGTCGGGCTCGGGGTCGAGGTCAGGTTCGTACTCGAGCTATGATTCGAGATCGAGGTCGGGATCGTACTCAAGAACTCCACCGAACCGCAGACGGTCATACTCTAGATCAGCATCTCGGTCGCGTTCAGGTTCCTATTCTAGGTCACCTTCGCGCTCTCTCTCAGGCTCACGTTCACGGTCGCGATCTTATTCGAGGTCGCCGTCAAGAACGCCGTCGCGGTCGTTGTCTCGTTCTCGATCCCGATCCCGATCTCTGTCTGTGGATGCACGGCCTTCAAAGTTTCGGCGGATTGATTAGTTTTTTGAGATAGACAGTGTATGTATGATAATAAGATACTCGTAGTAAAAATTAACATATGGAGAACACGAAGTCGTGCGGCTCGGGCTTAAACAAGGTTTAAGCGACGGAGATCAACACGAGCTCTTAACTTTGGCCATTACAATCCACCGCTCGTCTTTTTTTCCCCTTTTTCTGTAGTTCGTCCTTTATTCTGTATACTCTTTTTGCTATTGTTTGAGAATTTTCGGCAGACCTTTTTCTATTTTGCAATGTCTTCTCTCGACAGCGTCTTTCGCGGCACGTCGCTGGTGATTTCACATGCTCAACTTCTTTCGGATGCAGTCGCTAAGACTGCAGCGTATGTGCTTTATATTCCGTTCATTCGTATATCTCTTCTTTGAGATCTATCTGCTAACAGGTTAAATTTAGATTCCGGCATTCGCGAAATCTCGTCTTTGGTTATGTGGCCTATCGACTTGCCTCTTCCGCCTGGCGAGAACTCGTTGCTCGCGGCCTAGGCGGCTCGATCTGCGATATGTACAACAGCGTCGCAAAGGTTTTCTTCAGATACTTGCTGCGTGCGCCTGGTATTCGCGACAAAGTAGGCTCAGAAGTTGGAAAGGTGCTTGCTGATATGGAGCAGTCTATGATACCGCGTGGACCCGGGATCACACGGCATCTTGAACTACCGGAGCATGGCTGGTCTGACGAGCAGATCTTTGAGGAAATGAGGACTTTGTCGCTAATGAAGCATTCTGCTTGGGAAGAAGGCAAAGTATCTGGAGCTGTATACCATGGTGGTGAGGACATAATCAAGTTGCAAACCGAGGCATACGGCATGTACTCGACTGCTAATCAACTGCACCCTGACGTGTTCCCGGCTGTGCGTAAGATGGAAGCCGAGGTCGTGAGCATGGTACTCAAACTGTTTAACGCTCCCGAGACTGGTGCTGGTACGTCAACTTCGGGCGGTACGGAGTCGCTGCTCATGGCATGTCTGGCGGCAAAGATGAAGGGATACCATGAGCGTCACATCACACAGCCCGAAATTGTCGCACCAGTGACTGTCCACGCCGGATTTGATAAGGCAGCGTATTACTTTGGCATCAAGCTACGGCATGCGCCGATAGATCCAGTCACTTACAAGGTCGACCTGAAAGCCGTTAGGCGATTAATCAACAGCAACACTGTCCTCATCGCTGGCTCAGCGCCGAATTTCCCACACGGCATTATCGACGACATAGAAGGTTTATCAAAGCTCGCGGTGAAGTATAATGTGCCGTTACATGTCGATGCTTGTCTAGGATCGTTTATTGTGCCATATCTTGAACGAGTATATAATGAAGTTGATGCCTCGGTCAAAGTGCCACTTTTTGACTTCCGCTTACCAGGTGTGACCTCCATCTCGTGCGATACGCACAAATACGGATTTGCACCCAAGGGCAGCTCAATCATTGTTTACCGTGACTCAAATTACCGTCGGTATCAGTACTTTCTGGCTACAGATTGGGCTGGTGGCGTTTACGCTTCGCCAACGCTTGCAGGCTCAAGGCCGGGCGCGCTGATGGCTGGATGCTGGGCTACGCTGATGCGCATAGGCGATGACGGATATATGAAGTCTGCCCGATCGATTGTAGAGTCCGCGCGGACAATTCGCAAGGCGATCGAGAATGAAATGCCGCAGCTTAGAGTGTTAGGAGAGCCAATAGTGTCTGTGGTGTCGTTCACGTCCACAAAATTAAATGTATACGATGTGGCAGACGCGATGGTCAAAAAAGGATGGCATTTATCTGCGCTGCAGAACCCTGCCGCTTTACATATTGCCTGCACAAAACTGACGACCACATCATGCGCTGAGTTGGTTCGTGATCTCAAGGAGGCAGTCGCCCAAGTTGAGCTCGAGCACTCTGGCGAGTCGGAGCAGGAGATTAAGCAAAAGCAAGGAGATACGGCGATGTTGTACGGTGTTGCCGGCAGTGTTAGTACGAACGGAATTGTGGACGAGCTTGTATACGGCTTTTTAGATAATCTGTTCAAAGCTTGATTTTTTTTCTTTTTTGTTGTGCAGCAAGTTTGTTTTCGAATGTCATTAGTATAATGTACAGCAAAGAGCAGAGACGTGTCGAAGCGAGCTCTTTTGCTGCAAGCTCGAGGTAGTTTCTCGCTTCTTTGGGTTTTTTTAATCTCTTCAGGATTTGAGCGCTGTCCGGAGAGAGCATTGTTTATATATTTTCAGATAGCAAATCTTTTGCAACAGCCTTCTAACCACGCCTGGGCTGTGGATTACGCCGAGCATATTGTAGAGGTCTCATAAACTTATGCTATATTTTCCTTTTGGATAGCGCACGGCTAAAAGATATATTGCAAAATAGGCTGCGCACACACATCACCGAGAGTTTCAGCCGTGCTTTGCGACGATGACAACTTATTCTGAACGTGGCAGTACTCTCGAGGCATGACATGATCTTTGGCTGGCACTATATCTGCAGATTGACGAGTACTATTCTGACCTTTGGATTAATTACCTTGCACAGTTAGCACATAAAATGTCATTTCCGAGATGAGCCTGCTATCTTAGACCCTGTCGAGGGAGATCAGAGCGCGGAGATAACGGTGATACATTGTTCCGTTTGACCGGATTGACAGTGTGGAAAACAAAGCTATTGTGGAGAATGTCAGTTGATGAAAACTTCACTTAGTGTATTCTTTCGTCTTTTGATAATTTGAACATTGATAGCTTTTAAATATAATGAATTTGCCTTCAATAGATGTAGTTGCATAATTCTCTGCTCTATAATTGACTTTGTCCTGGCAATAAGTAAAGTTTATGTTATGCTACGAATACAATGAGCGGCCTTTCTATGTGGAGGGCTGTATACCTGACGCAAGGAACTATTATGCCATGCTATTATTTGTATTGAGCATTTATTTACAATCAACGGAATTGTAATCAAATTGACAACTAGACAAATCAAAAAAGATAACTGGACAAGATCTAATCAGTTTAGTCGAGAGTTTGTGCAGCCGTGCGCTCAGTTTTATGCAGCCTCGTCAGCAGCAGTCAGCGTCACCGTTGTAAACACAAGATGTAGTGCTCGGAGAAATATATATATAGTTGATGAGATTTCTGTTGCTCTTCTGTATTTGCTCATAATTAATCTATTTGCACTCTGTCTCAAAATTTTGCTGCAATGTTTGAAGGAAACAAGACATTTTTCACAATATGCACCGAAATGCACCAACCTCCTCCTCGATTCACCGAAACCGATCTACCTTCGCTCGTGGGCAAAAAATATATAATCACTGGAGGATATTCCGGTATTGGTCTCGAGTTGTCTCGTATTCTATATCATAAAGGTGCCACCGTCATTATCTGCGGTCGCTCAGAGTCAAATTACAACGCCGGCGCAGAGCTTATTAAGGCAGAGCCTGCAGCAGACAGCGAGCTTGCAAAAGCTACAAAGAATGGGAAGAGCGCATCTGGGGAACTTGTATTTGTGGCGGCTGATTTTAGTGATTTGACTACAATCAAGCCTGCTGTTGCCATAATCGAGGAGGTTTGTAAGGGTGCTGTTGACGGTATTTGGTATAATGCCGGAATCATGCTTCCAGGTAAAGCTACTATGTCCAAACAGGTACCACTCATTATTTTGATTTCGATAAATTCGCCATTCTGACTATGCCTTAGGGATATGAAGGACATTGGGCAATTACAGTCGGTCACTTTTTGCTGAACCGTCTGTTAACTCCGCTTGTTGAATCTTGTCCTGGAATTCCAGTCATTTGGCTCTCATCTGGAGTTCATATCGACGCGCCGTCGTCCGGCATCAATTTATCTGATCCTAGTTTTGCGCATACAACGACAAATGGCAGATACCCATTCTATGCGCATGCTAAACTCTCTATGATCCTTCTTGCTCATGAATTTGCGAAACGCGAGTCCAGTCGCAATATTATTTCGGTATCGGTGCATCCTGGTGTGTTACAAACGAATCTCGCGCGAGATGACCCTGCAATCATGCGATTTATTGTTGGGAGATTAGTGCATCCGGCAAGATTCGGTGCGCTGACGATGCTGTATGCTGGGTTCTCTAAAGAGATTTTAGAAAATAGCGGCAACGGTAAATATATTGCTCCGTTTGGCCAAATTGGTAAGGCATCGCCCATAGTTGACAAAGCGATTGAGGAAGGTCAGGGTGAGCGATTGTGGAAGATGCTGGATAATGCAATAGACGAATTTTGTTAAGCTTCTTTTTTTTTCTATATTTTGATGATTGAAAAGATTATACACAAGATTTTTACCTATATCAATCAAGAGAGTAATTGAGTCTTTGTTCCAGCACTCAAGGATATCATAATAATTATTGGATGTCCATTTCTTTGACAAGCCTTTGCCAATCTGCCTGAATCAACGTAATCATTTGTGATTATTATTTGTATTTGTGAGCACTTATCATGATCTCAATCAACATTACTTGTCAGCGCATTGTTCGCAGTCGTCTCCTGATATTGTGAGATTATTCTGATTCAACGCTTTCTGTCGCTTTGATAAACGTCTATTTCTCATGCAATTACTTTTACAAAGCGAGATGGCGTTCGCAGTAAGATCATGTTAGAGACGTCACTGGAGATGCACCTACTACTGACAATGGCGTCTTTGCTTTGATGTAGATCAGCACATTGAATCCGTCCGTTTGCAAAAGCAATATCTCAGGGAGAGAGCCCATATCTGTGTCAGGAGTAAGATATTGTGGCAGATACTCTCGTTACTGTTAAGCCATAGAGGCTCCTTATAGTCGGCATCACCTTTTAGGCTTGGCCAAACTTGCAGCAGCAGCAGCAGCTCTAACTTGAGCCTCGTGAGATCCTTCACTCTCCTTCAAAATCTTTTGATAAACACCAACCAATCCGCCCTTCTTTCTCCGACGCTCTTTCTCCTCCAATTCTTCCTCTTCCATTCTCACTTTCTCAAGCTCTGCTTTTTGTCGCTTAAACGCTGCACTCTCAAACACTGGCGCAGCAGAGAATTCATCACCCTCTTCCTCGCGTTCGCGTTTATTCAGTTTGTCGCGCGCAAGTAATCGGTCCTGAGTACGCATCTTGAGCGAATCCTGCAGCGTAGAAATGTACTTGCTCTTCCTTTCTTTTTCATTTCCCTCGACTAGCCTTTCCCTAGCACTACGTTCGGCTGATTTCATTGTATCATATACATCATCGTAGGCGTAGATTGACGGATCGAGTTCCTGTTCATTTGAAGCTGCGATTTGTGAATTATGCGTCGAGTGGGCCGCTATCTCTGCACTGATTGCTGAACGCGCATTATTTGTAGTTTGAAGTGACGAGCGCGAAGTGAATTGTCTTGTTTCTGTTGTTGCAGCATCGTTGTAATTATCGTCTTCCGACGAAGCATGTTCAAGACCATCCTCGTCATCGTCGTCGAATATCGAGCGCTTACTTGATTTTGCTGAAGATGATGCTGAGGCAGAACTTGTTTTTAGACCTGATTTCTTTTTTGCCTGGATCTTGAGTCCTCCGAATTTGCGAGGTTCACCGTTTGACATTGTGCAAATCTTTTTTGTATTATTATCTGATCATATGCAGAGATAAAAGTAAAAATATATATATCCAGGTAGGAAAAAAGCGATGAGTAGACGCTAATCCAAATTCGGACGGCTCATCTTCAAGAAATTCGCGGCTCACCCGCCTTATTTCACAGTTCTCTACTCACACCTGCTTATTTTACCTGCGCATGATCATACAGTGAATAAATTTATTATAACATTCTTGTTATTTTATATGTTTCAGTGAAAGAACTGGCGAGTTTAGTGTCGCGCTGAATTCAGTTGACGAAAGGACTTTTACGGGAACTGCTGGTGATGGATATCAGCAACTGATTCAATACTTGCCTCTTTATACATATTCAAACTCACCCTATACGCTTTTTTAAGTAGATATGGCGGGATCAGTACCTGATATTCCAGGAATACGCGCGCCAGATGATGTGGCGTATGTACTCAGGAAGCAAGTTGCTATGTTGCTCAAGCGGTCAAGTACTAGTTTTCCTGGCGCGCAGCCAGTTTCATTTCTAAAAGAGCATATTAAGAAAAATCTCGAACAAGAAGAGTGAGTATTCTCTTCTCTAAAAAAGGATTATGGCATTGATGCTAATATCAAGTATTCGTTTAGTTATTATGTTTGTGAGAAATCTGATGGTATTCGATGCTTGATGTACCTTACTCGCGAAAACGACGCCGAAACAGCATACCTCATTGATCGCAAAAACAACTATTACTACGTTCAAGGTCTACATTTCCCATTACAGGGCGCAGACGCAAAATTCCACGAAAACTGTATAGTCGACGGAGAACTCGTGCTCGATCAAGATGAGAAAGGAAGTGTGCTAAAGTATCTTGTTTTTGACGCGCTGGTTATCGACGGCAAATTACTCACTGAACGCACACTCGACAAGCGACTTGCCTATTTTCGCGAATTAGTATATAAACCCTATGCGGATTTATGTAAACGGTTTCCCGCCGAAGTGCAGTTCTTCCCTTTTCTAATTGGGTTCAAAGACATGGAATTCTCATACGCCTTACCTAAGCTCTGGAACGAAGTCATCCCGAAACTCAAGCACGGCACAGATGGTCTTATATTCACATCCCGGCTTACCCCCTACGTATTTGGCACCGACGAAAAGATCCTCAAGTGGAAACCGGCAGAGGAAAACAGCATAGATTTCCGACTTGATCTTCATTTCCCTACCTTCACCGACCCTGACGACTCCTCAATCTCATACATTGACTATGACTCGCAACCAATCACGTCCCTTTCTGTGCTTGTCGAGTCAAATCACTACAAGCCGTACGCCGAGCTCTACCTAACGCCCGAAGAATGGGAAAACCTCAAGAAATTAGGCGAGCCATTGGATGAGCGTATAGTAGAATGCGTACGCGACGAGCACAGTAACGCATGGCGATATTTACGTTTTCGCGACGATAAACTGACGCCAAATCATGTGTCGGTTGTCGAGAAGATCGAGTTAAGTGTACGTGATGGCGTTACGAAAGAGGAGCTACTCAACTCGTATGAACGCATTCGGTTGTCCTGGAAGCGTCGACAAGCGGAAGAGGCCAAAAGACATCAAGACAGGAAGCGGGGCCAGAAAGATGAATTTAAAGAGGCCAGAGAAGGCGCAAGGGCGAAGCAGGAGTTAACATCTGAGACGCAGGAGACTACTGTCGAACGCGTCGGTGAGAAGAGGAAGGCTGGATAAGAGTGGATTTTTGATCTGACAAAGTAAACTCTCGCACAATGATTTTTCTTAGACCATTATACAAATTAAATTAAAAAAATTTTTCCAGTCAGCACAATCTATAGGCAAAGTTACATTCTAATCAGTCTGCCTTCGAGATATCCCTCTTGACAGTAAAACCAGCAGCTTCGGCCCCTTCTTCCTGATTTACTCGCGAAGAATACTCATCGTCATCCTCCGACCACCGATCGTATTCCTCATCAGGAGCCTCAAACATTGTCTCCGTCGTCGGTGTATCGTCACTGACTTCCACTGCGCCATGCCCATCTTCTGCATAAGGATTAGCTCCGGCATGAAGTGATCCTGCTAAACTGTCGTTATCGTGATCATATGCCGCCAAGTCCGCCGTATTCGCATGCGAAGATATAGGATCATATCGACCAGAAATACTTCCCTCTTCATCTAACGATCCCGCTAAACTAGCAATTTCAAACCCACCATCATCATCCTGCGCAAGTTCATCGCTCATAGCAAATCGTCGATTGTTCTTCGTCGGACGCCACAAGAATGCGATCAACACAAAGTCAACAAAGTAAATAACATTGAGCCAGCCATCGAGTACAAACCAGCGAGATTTCCAATGTCGTGGGACAAAATCTGTAGCGTTACGGTCGGCGAACAATAGCGAATTAATGAAAAAGAAGGCAAAGATAACTAAAATACTGCCAAATAGTAAACGCCAGAGACGTCGGTACATCAATGCCTTGACATTCTGCTTGCGCTCATTAAGATCTTTGATTGTAGCCGTCAAGGACGACAAAATCCAGAGATAGAACGCAGTCATCGTAGCCGCGAGAGGCATGATTACCAGCAAAATCAGCGGACCCGCAGTATCTGGGGTAATAAGGAATGACGAGATAGCATAGACAATGCCAAAGACAAAGTGCAAGCCAGCAAGGATGCGGCATTTGAGCATTGCCGGACCGAGCGACGGCTTGACAACGCCGTAGCCCATACATACGATAAGCAGCAAGAAAAATGTAAAAGCGTTACGAAAGGCATTGAGAATGGCGACGAAGATCATGTAGACGCGCGAAAAAGTGGAGTTGCCTTTCGAATTGATGACATCGTAGTATCCCCACACAATCACCATCTCAACAGCGAGAAAGACAGCACAGGCAGTGATATAGTTTTGCACCGCAAGAATATCAGATCGATATTGCACATACAAGAACATCCAATACGCCAACACTACTGCATAAGCGATAGCCATGGCCCCATAGAATGGAAGTTTGGCCACCTGCGATGCCGGAAGCTTGCCAAACGCATTTTGGAAAGTGACGACACCCTCGTACCCTCCTCCTTCGGTAGTAAGACCAAATGTACCAACGCAGTAAAATCCAGTCTTGTGCACTTGATATTTGATGGGGTCAGCGGTACCATCAGCGTTGATAGTAAGCGCTTTAGTGATGATAGATTTGGCGGAGTTATTGTCGGCGTCACGAAGGAGAAACTCGCCATAATGATCCTTTGTGCAAATGCCGTCTTCGATAGCATCATCATTACATACATAAGCTACTGGCCGATCGGGATTGCCGGTGTCGATGCCAATGAGATCGACGTCTGCCCATTCAAAGATCACGACAGAAACAGTGGAAGTGTCTGTTGAGGTTGATTTTTCTGAGCGCTGCAGATCAACTGTAGAAAGAGAATATCAGCAAGCAGTAGTGAGAGAAAAGACAGAGTCCAAGAAGAAACCACAGACCTTCAATATAGGGATCTTCTTTGCCGCCCCAGTCGCGGCGACCGTACATACCCGCGCACTGCTGTCTGCTCGCGGACTCATCGACCTGAGAGTATCATCACACGTCAGCTAGGATAATTGATCGACAGAACCAGAAGGAGAAATCTTACAATATTTGCCTGATTGGCGAGTACGGCACCACCAAAAAAGATACTAGATAGAATAATATTTGAGAATCTCATTGTCGAGATTAAAAATAGGTTGGATCAGGGATCAAGAGAAGGGGATTCTTCGACTAGTTCAACTGATACACACACACACACACACAATTAATAAATTGAGCAACTAGAAATGAAAGACGAAAACAGTAAAAGCAAGCTCTCAATTCCTCTGAAAATAGAAACCTCTTGCTTTGTCTGCAGTTTCTAGTCTCGGCCGCTGACGATGCTGCTCCAGCCACGTAATAACCCCCTGCAGCCGCACATATCACGTGATGTAATATATCAAAATATCTTTAAAAAAAGAAAACCATTACCACTATTTGCTTATTTCGACAAAGATTATTTCATTCAATTATAAACTGCGCCAGAGAATGTCGATATGAAAGGTCTCAGCAGAAACCTCACCCAGCGGCTGCTACAATACACAGACACCGTTCACAATTGGTTCTGGACTCAGCACTACGCTGCCAGATGGGCTTATCTACGATTCTACGACCGTCGCGATGCTGCCGTTCAAGTCTTGACTCTCCCATATTCGCCCTGGAGAGCACTTCCGCATGCGCGCGTTAACAGATTCTGCGACCTCCCTCGCGACTTTTCTTCATTGTTTCCAAAACACGCCGATATCCGCGCTATAATCCTCGACAAAGACAATTGCTTTGCAGAAACTGACAAGATGCAAACGCACCCGGAAAACATCACCGCGCTCGAAAATCTACGCAGACAATTCCCCGGATCCCGAATATTTATTGTCAGTAACACTGCTGGCGCATTCCTTCACGAAGTCCGGCATGCTCTCGGCATCAATCTCCGACTCAAAGAAGAAACAGAGACCGCGACCGGCATCAGAGTCCATGAGCATCTACATTTCAAACCCCACGAATCTGTCGGCAAAAATGTGCTCATGAGTTTAATAGAAGATGAGTCTACGGGTGTAAAAGCTGGCTACAACGTAGCTGTCGTTGGTGACCGTATCTTCACTGACGTGCTTATGGCAAATCAGATCGGAGCCTGGGCAGTCTGGATCGAGGATGGCGTCAAACCAAGTAATTCGCTGCTCGTTCGCCTCGAAAAAAGACTAATTGCATTACTAGAAAGCAGAGGAGTAAAGCCTCGGCTACCTGTCGCTCCACCAAGGACAGAGCCATTACCGCCCTCTGATGCCTGGTGAGTTTGTTATTTGGTTTATACTGTACATAGGAAATGGAGAAGTATGTAAATAATAATCAATTGCAAAACTAGTAACGCAAAAATCTTGTATATCTTTAAACCAATCAACGAAATTTTAAAATAGCCCATAAAAAACACTTGTTCGCGCCTCCTTACGTTATAAAAAGATACAGAAAGCAAATAAAAATACAAATAAATCAAAACAAGTGCAAAGCAAATTCCATACATGAGGGAATTTTTTTTCCAATAGTAAACACCAACTCGATCTCTTATTTATCCTATTTTTTTTGTCATACGCTACCATTAATTCCCAGTAACCCAATATCCAGCAATTCGTCGCCAGCACTCGTACCGTTCGTCACAAAATCAGGTTTCACAAAAGTGTTCTCAAACATATCTGTGCTTTCCTGCATAGGCGTGCCAGCAACGACATCATCCGGCGCCATCACCATATCATCTGCGTACACACTGACTCCAACGCCATCTGTCGCGGCTGATGACGGCACCCAGTACGGATTCATACCCGGTCCGAGGTCTTCGACTGCTGATATCGGAGTCGCCAGTCCAGAATATGAAGTATCAGGAGGCACGGCTGCGCCGTCAGCTCCCCCACCTGCAGACATTAGAGCGTACGAGTATGGGTCCATGAACGGCGTACTCGGCGGCTGTGAGTGAGGGTCGATTCGAAGTGGCGGATTCACGTGCGGCGATGGTGATGGTGCAGGAACGACATCCATAGCCATAGACATATGTGAGGGCTCATGTAGCATCTGAAGCGGTTCGGAGAGCATCTGTGTCATAGGAGGAGGCGTTGGATGTGACGCAATCGGAGCCATTCCAGCGGCGGCGGCGGCGGCGGCCAGGTCAGTCGTGCCGTGATATGCAAAGCCAGGATTAACGACAGGATTCATGTACGAAAAATCAATCACAGCTGGCACCGAGCGACTGCGTGTACGCCGATGCGACGGCTTACTTCCTGATGCAAGCGTGCCGGGCATATATTGCGGCGTAAATCCCGAGAAATTATTTACACCGCCGTCAACACGCTGGCTGGCAGGCGGCATAGGCGGCATCATGCTTCTAAACGCGTCACTACCGGCCACGAGAGGAGACACAGGCGCAGAAGTAGTGAATGACAGCGCATTCATCATTCTTGTTGTAGAGCTCAAATTCGCGTTGCTGCTGACGGATGACACACTCGAGCTGCGATTTGCCCGCGTAGCAGCTCCATTTGGCAAAGCGGACGTCAGCGTCTCAGTATGTAAAGAAAGTAGCTCGGTTAGCTGCTGCTCAAGTTCTTTCAGCGGGCCAGTGAGGCGATGCTCGAGCACTCGCGTCGCCTGCCGATCTTCAGTGAAGTCATCAGTCTCAAACCAGCCTCCGCTCATATCGGATGACTCCATCCAAAACTGGGGCGGCTGATTCAAAATAACAACAAGATCGCCCATGATGTTATTATTATCAAGGCTGCCGCTGGTATCACTGCCAGAATCTGCACGAGACTGCACAAAAATTTGCTGAATGGCAGAAAAGGGGTACTCAATCTTAAATCCAATAGAGTCATTGTTGATGTAATACATAAGCCGCATTTGACTAGGCGAATAGAAAACAACGAGATCCATCGCAGAGCAGCCAACACGTCGCCATGAGCCGATGGCAAGCGAGCGACAGGAAAAGCGGCTAACCTGCGTCTTGTGCGGAGCGGTAAAGGTGCCGTCCGTCGATGGCGACAAGAGACCGCCAGGGGCAAGAAACGAACTGTCGCTCATGCTTGAGAATGAAGCCGAGCGAGCAAGAGATGCTTTGTTGTGTTGTAGACCAAATGCCCTAGCAAAGAACGCCGATGAAGAGCCTGCGCCAGGACCCGAAGCCTGGGCAAGATACTGCTTCATAGACTCTGGGACTTGATCACTGTCCTCTCCAGTTTCAATGGATTTTTTGGCAATAGATTTGATTTTTGCTCGTCTGCAAGAAGATGAAAAGATAGAGTTAGAACGAGATACACCTAAAAAAAAAAGAGGGAGACCAAATAACGTACCTATTTTGAAACCAGATCTGTACTGAACGCTCGGTCATATTGATTTGATTAGCAATACGAGTTCGTGTCTTTGCGCTAGGAGCAGGATTAACGCCGAACTCGTTTTCGAGAATCAAAAGTTGCTCGGTCGAGGCGCGCTGACGCTTGTTATTCTTTTGTTGTTGAGTGAGAGTCGACTTGCGCGAAAGTGGGCGTCGGACGGCAGTGGGAAGAGCAGAGGATGAGGATGAAGCAGAAAACGAGGATGAAGAGGAAGACTGTTGTAAAGACTGCAGAGAGGACTCTGATTGTTCACAGTGTGATGGTTCAGAATGAGAGCGAGGTCCGACAGGTTCAGTGGAGTTCTCGCCCGAAGAGAGGTCACCGGCGGAAGACTCTGGCGAAAGAGTGGCAGAGTCATCTGCGGCAGTAGTGAACTCCTCAAATGCGGGCTCTGAGTTGGAAGTAAAAGAGTCCATGACTTTGAATAGGAGCGAAGAGGATGGAGTAGGCTAGAGAGGGGAGAAAAGAAGAAAAGAGGT
Source organism: Kockiozyma suomiensis (assembly GCF_038497685.1). Taxonomy (NCBI): domain Eukaryota; kingdom Fungi; phylum Ascomycota; class Lipomycetes; order Lipomycetales; family Lipomycetaceae; genus Kockiozyma; species Kockiozyma suomiensis. The sequence goes on from NW_027117667.1 coordinate 898,654, forward strand.
GGGTTTTTTGCAGAGATGAGGACTGAGAAACAAAGAAGAGCCGCGAGATAAAAAAAAAAGCGAGTGTAAAAAAAAACTGTAGTTCTCAGAGTGTCGAGAAGTCTCAGACAGTTAAAAGATAGGAAATAGACAAAGGAAGATAAGGAATGGCAGGAGTTGGACAAGGAACGAATGATGGCTTAGCCAGAGTGCGGAGGCCGATTAGCAGCGCGGCATTTGCCTGCAGAAAGAGAAACAATAAGCAATGAGCAATAACAAAATAGAGCGCGGCCAGCTGCGCGACGCAAGCAAGGAAGATTGGCTGGCGAAGGAGAATGAGGAGTGTTGTTGTTTGTGGAGAGCAGAGACGACGAAGAGAGAGCAGAGCGCTTGCTTCTCGGCCACTGACCCGCGCACAATAGGGGCCCAGACCCGGCTCCCGGCTGCAGCGACTAGACCCTGCCCCTGATCCAGTAGTCGGGTCAGGCATAAGTGGCGCATGGCGGTGAGGATATGCGGCACGTGCAAGGCGTTCCTGCATTAGCCCGAGCTGTCAGATATCGAGAAGCAGCTCAGCGTCCCCGACCGGCCCGCTATCTGTATCTGCTTCCCGCGCACGATAATTGCAGCCGTAGCCTCTTCGCCAGAGGCGGATGTACTTGCAGCAACCCACTGCACACAGCCGCTCTCCGAGTCAACCACCGCGCACGCGCCCGCCCGCGTCGCGACTCCCACCACGCCGACCTCGAGGTCGAGACTGATGCCCACGACCTCGCTCGCCAGACGCACCCGCTGCAGAGGCGCCGTCGTCGCACACATGTCCCAGATCTCGATGCTGCGCACGCGTGCAACCACCATCTGCCACGTATTGTGCCGCTCGGCGCCCGTCTCGACGGCAACTACCGCCGCGTCGGCATCGCCAACCTCGGCAGGCGCTGATGCCACAGCCAGCACATCCTTTGTCGCTAAGCCAAATAGCACCACGTCGCCGTTGTCATAGCCGACGGCGGCCATCTTGTCGCCCGTCTCAAACTCGAGTAGGCCGCAGTCTGCCCTCACTACTCCGTCCTGTCTCTGGGCAACCGCGACATTAGTCGGTGCGGCCCTCGCAGTTGGGTGTGTGAATGAGTGTACAATCTCACCAGATCCGCATTCCCTAAGATTACAGTCAGCCTGGACTTGTACATCTCTTTCTCTCTCTCCACATGTCTATATGTATTTATATAGAAAGGGTTGAAGGAAGAGAGATAAAGAAAGAAATGCAACATACCACATCTTCACCGTGCCGTCGCTCGAGGCAGCTATATCTCGGTCAACAACTAGAATCAGCTTATTCTACACTCAGCACTTACACAAAAAGTTCCTTCCCCTGCCAACCATGGCCAGTCCGACAACTGCCCTCTTGTGACCCACAAACGTCCTCGCACACTTACCGTCACCGATATTCCACAGCTTGATCTGCATATCCCCGCCACAGCTCAGAAGCACCTGTCCTGATGGGAAGAACTTGACACAGCTGACATATGACAAATGTCCTACCAAAGCTCGCGTAAGTTTGTCGGCTGAGTTTAAATTAGATACTGAGAATGTTGAGAGCGCGATGGATCCGTTTGGTGATCCAACAGCGTATAAGTTTGACGACGGGGAAATATCAAACGAAGAGATTTCTAGGCAAATAGTTTAGTCTTGTTTTTTTTTACCATTTTTGTATTTTATTCGGAAAGGCACGTACTCGAGTTGGTCTTGATCTCGACATCCGGACGCCTGAATTCGATACTCTCTACACCTAGCTCAGAGCAGCTTAACCGAATAAACTATATAGGAATTAGTACTTCTTTTCCTCGTAGTTATAGAATGACAAAGATAAATACCTTTTCAGAATAATCCAGAACTTCAATGCCATCAAGACCACGCAGCTCGATTGCGCCCTTAATACGATAGACGTCCACGGCAGCATACTTTGTTGCTCCCGAGACCCTCGTTATAGACACCCAGAACTGATCCTTCGGCACCGCACCAGTCTCAACATCATGAATCACGTCGTAAAATGTAGGCTGAATTGCAAATAGTAGAATTGAGGTAGTGTGGGGCGACATCGCTTAGTTTTGTTGGCTGAACAGCTAGCTGTCGAGTTCAAGAAATTAGAATGTGTACTGCGGCGGGCGGATGACGTAGAAGTTTCGAGTGGATGGGCTCTTTTTAACCTGTATATCAGCAACTTCTGTATTATTTTTTGTTCTATTTGAAGATATATGGGTAATATATATCATAAAGTAGAGATGGCTTTTTTATTATAAACTGGGCGGTACTGCAGTCGTTGACGCACAGTTAATGTACTGCTAAATCACATTCACAACACATTTATACACAACAACTATACATCAAAATCCTTGTATGTACAAACCAATATCTCAAGCAATCATCGTTCTATATACAGCGATCTCCGTCTTTTATGAATCACGGCACCTATTGCGACAAATTTCGTTTCTCGGACTGAAGTCGAGTAACGTACTCCTTCGAGACAACACTAAATGTCTGCAGAAATTTTGACGAGCAATTCTGTATGCATTCCTATTTCAATCGATGTTAGTCCGGCCGCTGCAAGATATCACAAAGTAACTCTGTGACTATATTAACACTCACCTGGTCAGCGGCAGACAAGCTCGACTGCGGGTCCACAATACACGAGCTATAGCACGATCGCGAGATTTTCTAAGTCTCGTGTTAATAAGATAATAACTTTCACATAAACAAGAAGGCAATAAACTAGCATATAGGGGAACGCACAGAGATAAGAGCTGTAGCTTGCGAAGTCTGTATTTCCTGCTGAACCTGCTTCTTTAGTCGGTCCCTAATATCCGCCGACGAACCCAATGCAGACGATGAAGATTCTGTGCCTTTTCCAAATCCAAATGCCATTGTTATATGATGTTTTTGTATAGAACCCACAGATCCAAGTAAACTAAAATAATGGCTCCGAGGCTTTCAGAAAATTTGGAGTAGTCTCACGCTATAACACACAAGATATGGCATAAATGAGTTACCTTTATGCATTTATCTCTGATACGCTACAGTATGCTCTACCATATACTATAATGACAAAGACTACAACCACCGCTGCAAATTCTATATCGCATTTATATTCTACTCTATCGTATTATACGTTGCTCTGCTCTACTCGACTCTACTCAAAATGCCGGCAACATCTTCAGCTACAGTCTTTATTCAGCAGTCAACGCTCCTTCTCCAGGCTCGTCCTACAACCGTACGTTTGAAGCATGTCTTCATTCTTCCTCTCAACCGTTTCATTTCTAACTTATGGTCTTCAGACGAAAATATCATATTCTTACAACACCAACAAAGAGACGAAGCGGGGTACCCTTGCTGTCAAAACTTTCGATCCGGTTTCAGGGAGTTGTTTCCGACTGCGGACGCGTAAAGTCAACGAGCTCAATCGTATACTACGGGCTCTGAGTGGATTAGCGCAGGTACAGTCTGGTCTATCATCAGGTGCTGAACTACTAGCCAGTTCTACCGAGTGAATTATCAAGAGCAGTTACGGTGGTGTACGATATATTTTACATAATAGTCATTTGCATTTAATCTAAACAATTTTACCATATCAAGCATTCTATCGCTCTTTTGATTTTAAGCAAATAGCTCTGCAATATCCAACATACGACCATCCATACCCATCGGTGCAACAATCATCGTTCCAAATGGTAACTTTAAAGGTCCAATCTCACCAGCCTTGACACTGATAGCACACATCTCAAATACATTTGTAAGCGTTGTAAACGATCCTAGGTCACTATTAATCCGCACAGGATCAGCCTCGACAGCAGAAGTCAGAGGCTGGTACGGCGCAGTAGGCATAAAAAGAACATCTACACCAGCCGCACCTTCAAATTTTAAATAGAGCTCAGCCTTGAGAGCTCGCAAAGTTGCCATATCCTTCATCACCTTCACCGCCGACAACGTCGACGCAGCCGCTACCGTTTCATCATGAAGTTTTGCAAGGACACCACAATCGCTGCTTTTTGCACCAAAGGCCACGCGCTCAGCAGCAATGATTGGTGTCGCTAGCTTGCTCGCCGTCGCAATTGAGCTCAGGTCCATCGGTACAAGTGTACCACCCAGGCTCTTAGCCTTCTCGACAATGGCGTCAAATGCGACCTTGTACTCATCCGAAACAAGGGACAGGTCCTCGGGAACAGCAAATCGGAAGCCACCCTCTTTGGGACCGCGAAAATCAATAGACTTGATCGGAATAAATCGATCAAGCGCAGAATCCGGATTCTTAATGTCCTGATGGCGCATCTCAGCAAAGACAACTCTTGCGTCATGAACAGTCGTAGCAACAACAGATATCGTGTCGATAGACGGACAGAACTTAGCAACGCTATCGGACGGCAACAGACCCTTGCTAACATTATAGCCCACAACGCCATTAAAAGCGGCAGGGATACGTGACGAACCGTCAGTATCAACCGCAAGTGAGAATGAGCCAAGGCCTTTAGCAATAGCAAGTGCAGATCCAAAGCTGTATCCACCCGAGGCATGTTCTGCACTGTACTCGCTCGAAACCTCGGCTGTCGCAAACAGACCCGATCCAGTAGCTTCAATCTTAGTTGTACCTATGAGAATCGCACCCGACGCGATCAGAGCCTTGACCAGGCTCGACTTTGCAATATCAAAACTTTCGCTGACAGAGAACGGGATACCGTAAAAATACGGCATGTCGGCAAAGGTCGCCTCGACACCGGCTTCAGGAAGAGTCTTCATCGCTTCGGCCTTGTCGATCACAGTCTTAAACACAGCTGCTGCATCAGGCTTTGTCAGCTGCTCATACACGTAATCAATGACTTTAGTCGGAGAAAGCTTTCCAGACCGATACGCAACCCTGAGCGAAGCAATCGAGATGTCAAACTCGGCGGCTACACTTTGGGGCATCGTCACTGTCGCAGCGAGGTCGAGCAATGGCTTAGAAGAGCACGTATATCCCAGCAAACCATCAAATGCGCAGAAGTGCTTCATTGATGCGTCGACAATTTCGTTGTCAAAGCCACTTGTGCAGTCTGTGAGAACACAGGTTTCAAATCCGTGGTCATTGGCTTCGCGGAAGGTTGTAGCCACGCAACATCTAATACACCAAATTAGGACCACAGATCGCAAATATATCAATCAGTTAGAAACACATACTCGGTAGTCACACCAGCAAGCATGATATGAGTGATTCCACGACTGACGAGCATCTGGTGAAAATCAGTATTGTAGAATGATCCCTTACCAGGCTTATCAAGCACTGGCTCATCTTTCAGCGGCTTAACCGCGTCCACGATATCATGACCATCTGACCCCCGCACAAGTAGTCGACCCATGGGGCCATCGGTACCAATAACTAGCTTGTGCCTGTCTGGGTTAGTCATCTGCTGGCGCATTCTCTTCGTGGGCGGACAATCAGACAAGTCCTCGACATGTCCCTCGCGAGTATGGATGACATGTAAACCAAGCTTTCGCGCAGCAGCTATCGCCTTCGAAGTAGGCTCAATCACAGATGACACTTTCTCAAAAACTTTTTCAGACGGGCATTGCAAAAAGCCATATCCGCCTTTGAGAAGGAAGTCCTTTTGCATATCGATAACAACAAGAGCCGTGCGACCCTCGGGCATTGCAAATGGCATAGGCTGAGCGGGAGCAAGTGAGAGCGGAGCCATTGCTTCTGTTCTAGATTCGTGTCTTTCTATAAGTGTCGGTAGCAGGAAACAGTTAGAATATACTGCAGAGACACGATTTAGATACTAAGTTTCGCGCTGCTCTTATCGATTAGTATTAAGTTCGCGATGCCCTGAGTCGCCCGGCGGTCTCAGGGTAACTGTTACCCGGATCAGTATTTTTGCATAATATGCGTTTCTGGTTATGCCTTAAACGCGAAAAATAAGATGCACGTGCCCAGAACATCCCCGCGACGCGTATGTGAACTCCTACTCCTAGAGACACACACACTCTCTTCTAATCCACCAACTTGTGGCTGCTGCTGCATCATTACTGAGCTAATAGTGCAGTCTTACTTATTATAGTTCTTTTTTTGTCGTTTGTCCTTCTGACAAGAATCTGAGCTACAATGCATATCAAGCAGGCGCGTCTTTCCTTTACTACTTTGTATACACATTATGCCGGACAGCCAGCTAACCGTTCTCATCAGCTCGTGATTCAAGGCTTCAAGTCTTATAAAGACCAGACTGTTACAGATTCATTTAGTCCTGGACATAACGTGATTGGTGTGTAGCACTCACTGTTTTTGTAGACTATTCTACTGATGCGATGCTAATATTTCTCAATAGTTGGCCGAAATGGATCAGGCAAAAGCAACTTTTTTGCCGGTAAGCCATCTTATTTGTGTGATTTTTTTATAAAGCGTAATAATAATCGGTGAATTAGCTATTCGATTTGTGTTGAGCGACGCGTACACGCACATGTCAAGAGAAGAGCGTCAAGCTTTGCTCCATGAGGGATCCGGCACTGCAGTCATGAGCGCCTACGTCGAAATAATTTTTGACAACTCCGACAACAGATTTCCCGTAAGTCATTTCATCTACATCTTCTTTTGAGTCAAGTTACTAACCTTCATCTAGACTGGTCACTCCGAAGTGGCGCTTAGAAGAACGATTGGGCTCAAGAAAGACGAGTACTCACTTGATCGCAAGAGTGCTAGTAAAGCCGACGTCATGAATCTTCTTGAATCAGCCGGATTTTCACGTGCAAACCCATACTACATCGTCCCTCAAGGACGAATCACAGCCCTGACAAACGCCAAAGATGCTGAACGTCTTGCGTTATTAAAAGAAGTCGCAGGCACGCAAGTTTACGAAACTCGACGCGCAGAGTCATTAAAAGTCATCGCCGACTCATCGGCTAGGCGTAAGGACATTGACAATCTATTACAATTTCTCGATGATCGCCTTGGCGAGCTTGATGCTGAGAAAGACGAGTTGCGCGAGTATCAGGAAAAAGATCGCGAGCGTCGATGCCTCGAATATACTTTACAAGATCGTGAATTAACGGAAATCAACGTCCACCTTGAACAGCTCGAAGAAGACCGTGTACGCAATTCAAATTCGAACAATGATCGCATGGGATTATTTGGCGAGCGCGATCAGGCTATCCAGAACCTCGAGAGCGAGATTATAAGCCTGAGACAGCGAATGGCACTTATAAAGGCTGATCATACACAACTCGAAGAAGAGCGAACAGATTTGATGCGAACCCAGGCGCAACTAGAGTTACAACTCAAAGATGCACGCGACAATGAGGAATCATCAACACGTACGGCGGCGAAACGACAATCCGATCTCGAATCAGTACTAACACAAATCGCTACGAAGGAATCTAGATTGCAGACTCTGACACCGGACTTTGATGCCGCGCTCGAGCAGGAGACTCAGATCAAGAAGCGACTTTTGCAATCTACCGAGGCACAGCAGCGGCTTTATGCCAAACAGGGCCGCAATGCGCAATTTTCTACTAAAGCGGATCGTGATCGCTGGCTCCGTCAGGAAATCGCCGATATCAAGAATACGATCACTCAGCGCGAGAAAATTCGGGATGATGTGGAGGCTCAACTGCATGACATTACCGAACAACTCGAGAGCGTACGCTCCTCGATTGCAGATACCCGCGCGACTCTCGAATCATCGCAAGGCAAATTAGACGATATCCAGACACAACAAGCCGATCAGAAGCGGCTTCGCGACCAGTTTCTTGACGAGCGTAAAGCCCTTTGGCGAGAAGACGCAAAGGCTAAATCTGCCGCTGAAGGTGCGCGTGATGAACTTGAAAGAGCTGAGCGCAAATTTGCAGGAACTATGGACCGTGCAACTAGTCAGGGACTCCAGGCTGTGCGACAGATTACAAAGTCGATGAACTTGAACGGCGTGTATGGTCCTCTGTGCGAATTGTTTGAGGTTGACGACAAGTATAAGACTGCCGTCGAGGTCACAGGCGGTGCAAGTTTATTCCACGTTGTCGTCGACACTGATGCAACTGCCTCGACTATCATGGACACTTTGACTCGCGAACGGCTGGGTCGTGTAACATTCATGCCCTTGAACAGACTTAAAACGAAACCTGTGACTTATCCGGATTCGGATGAAGTTATTCCACTAATTGCAAAGCTGAGATATAAGCCCGAACATGCGAAAGCTGTCGAGCAGGTCTTCTCACGTACAATCATCTGTTGGAACCTTGACGCGAGTTCGCAATATGCGCGCGCACATGGGCTTAACGCCATCACGCTGCAAGGAGACCAAGCTAACAAGAAGGGTGTCCTGACTGGTGGCTATCACGACACTAAACGATCTCGCATTGATGCCATCAAGAATCTTAGATTCTGGCGCGAATCATACGAGACTCTGCGCAGCCACGCTGCTGAGGTAGCAAAGGAGATCGAGAAGAAGGATCAAGAGGTGACGCAAACTGTTGGAAACGGTAATAAGCTTGAACAGCAAAGGCAGCAGCTGATTATGCGGTTAGGCGATGTGCGAGATAGTTTGAGAAGTAACAACGCATCCGAGAGTGCACTTCAAGAGAACCTTGCCTCGACTGTAAGTTTCTGCCTCGATTACCTTTATGATACCTAAAATATCTAACTACATGCAGAAACAAATGTACGAGAGTACACTGTCGACCCTTGATTCACTCAACGCTCAACTCTCGACTTTGACCACCGAATTGAGAAGTGCATTTGACAAGCGTCTTACAGCAGAGGAGACATCCACACTCGCGCGTCTGACTACCGAGATCCAGTCACTGCGCTCACAAGACTCCGAGCTTTCTCATATACGTGCAGAATTGGAGCAGGAGAAAGTCCTACTTGAACTTGATCTACGACAGGTATTATACTTGCAACGCGATCAACTACGTACCGAAATGCTTGAAGAAAGTATTGCCAGTGGCGCTCAAGACGCACATGCTCTCGAGGATACGCTTACGCAAATACACTCATCTGTCGATTCCAATGCCGAGAAGATCTCCGAGCTTGAATCCGAGCTTGAAGATATTGAAAGTGAGCTCGCTGTTCGTGAATCAGAAATCGCCAAACTTCAATCACAACAAATGGATGATGTGAAGGCGATTGAGCGCGAGCAGAAACAATTAGAGCGCGCAATGGCGAAACGTGGAATTCTTGTTCAGCGTAAAGAGGAGTTGAACCGCAAAATTCGAGAATTAGGCGCATTGCCCGAAGAAGCTTTTGACAAATATGAAAAGATCAAGTCTGAAACGGTTCTCAAACGACTACATAAGTTGACAGACGATCTCAAGAAGTTCAGCCATATTAATAAGAAAGCTTTTGAGCAGTACACAAGCTTCACGAAGCAACGTGAGGGTCTGATTGTGCGAAGACAGGAACTTGAAGTTTCACTTGCTTCGATTGAGGAGCTTATTGAAGTTCTTGACAGGCACAAAGATGAAGCGATTGAACGCACATTCAAGCAAGTATCCAAAGGATTTGCTGAAATTTTCGAAAAGCTCGTACCAGCTGGTCGCGGTCGTCTAGTGATGCAACGTCGAACGGACGCTCGACCTACGGTGCGCGACGACGAAGAAGAATCTGATTCAGAAGACGACGATAACAATAAAGACTCTGTGGAGAACTATGTCGGTGTAGCTATCTCAGTATCGTTCAACAGTAAATCAGATGAACAGCAACGCATCGAGCAACTTTCTGGAGGTCAGAAATCACTCTGTGCACTCGCTCTAATTTTTGCAATCCAACAATGCGATCCCGCTCCATTTTACTTGTTTGACGAAATTGACGCTAATCTGGATGCACAGTATCGAACCGCAGTTGCAGCAATGATCAAAGAGCTAGCAAGCGCAAGCCACGCAAATGGAGGAGGACAGTTTATTTGTACGACGTTTAGAAATGAGATGATTGATGTTGCGGATAAATTTTATGGCGTGTTGTTTAATAACAAGATTTCTAGTATTGCGTCAATTACGAGGGAGAACGCGTTGACTTTTGTTGAGGGTGAGCAGGTTCGCTAGAATTGTCTATGGCTTGAGGGATGTATTTGTATGTTGTATTTTTATATCTGTTATTGTATGCTGTATCCTAGATAATATATTCATCGCTCTATACATAATAATCAAACACTGTCGTAATCTCGTTCTTCCATTCTATACAACTTTTATCATATCCCATATCATATCATCATTCTTTTCATATATCGTTATGGTACATTGTACAATTGAACCCTGACTTAATTCACCGAATGTACAAATAAAAGCACTGGTTTTTGCCAAAAAAAAAAAAAATAAATAAATAAATAAATAGTATAAAATAAAATAAAAATACCTTTACTCCAACCTCGAGAAAGGATTATAAACCAGATGCCTTCAACAAGAGTTCTCGACAAATATTACATTCTTTTTCCGAGCTTATACCTCTCCTATAGTATAAAGCCTTCAAGCAGCTAACAAAAAAACTCGCATCGTCTAATAAAAGTTGCCATCGTATCTCTGCTGAGACTCTGAGCTAGCTCTCGCCGCCTGCTCACGAGCTTGTGCAGCATTTGCAACCATCAACAACGGATTATCCGTATCAGCATTCATTTTCTGTTGATGTTGATTCACTTGAGATGTAAGCTGAGATGATAGCGGTTGAGGTATATTTTGCGAAAAATGTTGCTGCGGAGGCATGTACAGTCGCAGCTTATCCATATTTGCCATTTCAGAATACACATATTCTTGCCATGATGGATGCGATTGCTGCTGCAAGATGGCAGGTGAGGGTTTTGGCTGCGACTGCTGCTGCTGCTGCTGCTGAAGCTGAGTATTGGAAATTGGATTCGGCGAACCAGACGCTGTGCCTGCAGTTGCTGTCTGCCATATGTAGGGTTGTGATTCCAGCGCCTGCCGAGATTGCTGCGGAAGCGAAGGTATAGGAGCATAATGTGCTTCTGCAGTTGTTTTTGGCTGCAACGACTGTAGAGAGTGGTGCGGCATAGGCTGAGGTATCGACTGAGAAATAGACTGCTGCGACATATGTGCCTCAGGATACGAAGGTACTTGCTGCTGCTGAACAATGCTCCGATGATGCATCTGAGCATAATACATCTCACTATACCTATCCTCCAGCTTCTTGATTGTATCAAAAGACATAGTCAGCACAATTTTTCGCAGTCTATTATTCGCCACATCCGTCCCAAGAGCCTTGGCAATTTCATCAATAACTGCCAGCGCAATCTCCACATCCTCTTTTACCTGCATAATTTCATCCTGTGTGGTGTCTTGCTTCGCCCATACACCGTAAAGAATTGTAAAAAGGGATGTGAGAAGCATGGTGATATTGAACCAAGTAGACTCAACGTGATTGATCTTCATCAGCGCGTTCATAGTATGCAGCAGCTCCCGCGAGATACTAACACACATACTCCGCGAAGCATTATTAAATGATTGATTCAGGGTTCTTGAAGCAGATGGATGGCGAATAAAAAGATGGAGTTCGTTGTATGTTAGCCACATAATACCTGCGTAACGCTTATCAGAAAGGTCACCAGTGCTATCTGAAGGCTTCCATGTTAATATCTCTGGTAATCTGGCTCCCCACTCTGCAAGCTCTGCCTCATATTCGAGCACTTTTTGTTCGTACTGGACGGCAGTCGGCTGCTTGACAGCATAAAATGAGCAGAATACCGAACTCGACAATTTCGTAAGACCAAAAAGCGCAATGGCAGGGACGAATGAGCACGCGTTTTCAAGTTTCTGATAGTCTATTTGGCCATCGAGATACTCGTCATCGACAGATAATGGGAGCTCGGTATCAAAATTATCAACATGTAGCGCATGTGGACGGCCTAATCTATTCGATAAAGCGCACTCAAGTGACAGCAGAGACCAAAAGACTCTTTTGCGGAGTTGCTGTTCGCGCAGAGAAAACTTCGAATTAGTGGATAGAAAATTCTCGCGGTGAAGGCCTATCTGAATAGCGATAGTCGTAGCCATACGACCCAGAACCCAAGACGCGCGCGGCCTAGGAGATGGGCGTAGATAGACTAGTACAAGCACAATGGCCTGTACAGAAGCAAGATCCGGGTAGCGATGAAGCTCAGAAAAATAAGGAAATATCCTTTTATAGAAGGTCTGCGAAAGAGGAGAATATGTACTACGCAAGCTCCCAACTTTACGCTGATAAAAGTCGACCGAGCTAGTGATGATGGCAAAAACCATATTGACAATAACGCATGTCTGAGGGGTTGGCACGTACGAGTCGTCCGAGTAGAGGCGTGCAATCTCGGAGTGCAGCCACGATTTTGACAGTACAGGAATAACTGGGTGCACAACAGCCAAGAAGGAGTCGACGTATACCTTTGCCTCGTCATAAGGTGGAAGCTCCATGCGAGAAGAAACTCCGGGAGCAAAGAACTGAAAGAGATTCGTCGCACCGAGGTCGAGGTCGTCGGGAGCGAGATCTCGCAGACTGATTGTGACTCCGACAACTGTAGAACATTTTATACGTTAGATCCGGGTGAAAGACAAGCCATAAAAAAATGAAAGAAAGAGAACATACTAGACAGTGTCGCCTCGTCCCAGGTGCTAGCATAGTCCGAGTCTGCCGAGTCGGGGTCGACAACCGACACCGGCAGCAGAGAGTCTTCGCTTGCTCTTGGATGCTGGTCAAGAGCCACACTCGTCAAACTCTCGATAGAGGGTAATTGCATCTGCTGCTGCTGCTGCTGCTGCTGTTGCTGTTGCTGCTGTTGCTGCTGCTGTTGCTGTTGCTGTTGCTGCTGTTGCTGCTGTTGCCGCTGCTGTTGTTGTTGTTGCCGCTGTTGCTGAAGGTCCTCTATATTAGGAAGTCTTCCGGGCTCAATACCCGGTGCCAACTCCGCCAGAACCGCTTCAAGCTTCGCCAATTGAGCCTCAAGATTTTCAACATATCCTCTCGGTAACGCCTTGCGCGAGTTCAAGTCTGTGTTTGTGCATGGCACACGAGCAAGTGCACAGGGAGTGCAAGGCCCGGATGTCGCGTTGCATTTAATCTTTCGCGCCTTACACCGGTCGCACGCCTGGAAATACAAAATGTGTGTTAGCAATTGACAATAGTATGATACAAGCAGAGTGCTTACCTGCCCGGTGCGCATGCTCTTGCGCTTTTTCGGACTCGACTCCATTAGTTTCTTTCTCTTTAGAGCTTTTATCCGACTTTTTAGATCCGGCACCAGCCGTTGAGTGCACCAACCTTGCTGCAGTTAGTGAGTTATCTGTATAGCAAAGTTTATAGTTACACTGTAATGTTAGTTAAAGGGTGCTGTATCGATGCCGCTTCCGCTGGGGCGCACGTCAGCTCCAGGCACCGGGGGCTACGACTACGCTTGAATATTATATAAACATATACACATGCGTATATTTCAAAAGTAAAATCCAAACAAGTAAACATTACACCAGCTAGTATCATCTATTCATACACAATCCCCAATACTCGAAATATCATACGAACTTACTCAAAATATCATACGAACTCGACCTTTCCAAATCGCACTTGCGTATCCGTACGTCTTCATTCGCCCACTGCCTCCCGCTCTCATCTCCCCTCCTCGCTCCTCTCCTTCTCCTATCTGTAGCATTCCCGAAAAAGGAGAAGCTTCACAATTCACATTTCTACACTGACTAATATCGAGTGTCTCGAGTCCAACACACCCGGCCACAATAGCCTCGACACCGGCGTTCGTCACTCGCACGCATCCGCGCACGCTCAGCACCCGCAGCTCAACAAGATGTAGAGCGACTGCCCGCAGGCTACCATCGGAAACTGCAGATCCACAAAACGCAAGATTCAGGTTTTTCAGTAACGGGCATCCAAGAGAGAGGACTTCGACGCTGACATCGCTAAGCGCACAACAAAACGACAAGTCCAGTTCCTCCAGAGACTTTGCAGCTGCTGCAAGCGATACAATAGCTTTATCCGTTAAAAATGTACAGTCCGCAAGACACAATCGCCGTAACCGCGGAAACATTCGCTGAGCCCAAAAACCGAAGCCGACGTCGGTCACCGTGGTACATCGCGTCAAGTCTAGCGCCTCCAGACGCTCATTGGCGTGCATCGCAAGATGATGCATACTCTTGTCAGTAATGTGCTTACAGTAACTTAAAGAAATCCGTCGCAACTGCGGACATCCAACGATAGTACCCGGCGGCGGTGCACCACTGATATCAATAGCCGTCTCCGACACAACCCAGCCCACTACGCGCGCGAGTGTCGCGTCGCCAACTTTCCGGCAATTCGATAAATCAATCTCCTCAAGCGTGCGAGCAATTGCCGGAACCGTCAGCTCCATTATAGCCATTCCGCTCACCTCCCACACACTCTTCATTCGAAACGTTCGAATATCGCGACCGATAGTCGACACAAGATGGGCAAATCCTGCATCAGACAGATGGAAGCAGTTTGATATATCAACTTCCTCTGGCCGACTGCCGGCTAGAGACGCAATCTCTTTCATACAATTGTCATACACAGATGTGTTGTACTCGCGCAAGTCCAATAGTCGCAGTATCCGCTTATCGGTCCGAATAACATGCCGCCAGTGCTGACAAACTTGCTGCATCCGCATCAAGTCCTTGAGAGGAAGAGCATTCAACACCAGGACCAGCACACGGTCCGGTAGCCATTCCCCGGCTCGTATTGTACTCCGCTCCGACGCAGCACGTAAAATCTCCCCGCGTTCGCTCGTCCGTAGAACTTCCGTTGCTTCTCCAACCTGTACTGCGGGCTCCTGCTGCAGTCGCCGAGACCGCCGCACATTTTCGCGATGTTGTACCTGTACATGCTTCACCCGCTTCCGCCTCCGCTTGTCGGAGGACTTAGGGCTTGTAGATCGCGATCGCGAGGATGAGGAAGAAGAGTAATAACTGCTACTACTGCTACCACTACTGCTTGATTCGAGATCAAGTCGGTTCATTGTTCCCGTAGATAATAGCGCACTCCCGTTCATCAATGGCACAGAGAGTAATAGCGCATCTTCGCCGACACCATCAAGATGATCTGGCGTCTGCGAGAATGGATCTGGATCTAGCGGTTTCTCGACCTCGTCAGACGCAGCTTCTTTCATTGCATCCTGATCTTTTTTCTCCTGCGATTCCAAACTAACAATGGACGAAGATGCCATGCGCTCACGCGCAGTCTGTTCAATATCGCGCAACACCTGTGGAAACTCTCCGACGACATTTTCAAGGGCGGTGCTCGTCAGCACAAGACATTCAACCATACCAACCGATCTCACTGAAGCTGTACGATTTTCTGCCAAAGCAAGAAATGTAAACTCGCCGAAATGTGCTCCTTTTTGGAGACGTGCAACCGTCTTTTGAGTTCGTTCATCGATCACTTCTACTTCGCCCGCCACAATGAAAAATAATTCACGACCTGGCAGGTCTTGTCGGATTATGAACTCAAATGGAGAATACCGCTTAGGCTCGACTGATAAAGCTAGTGTGTGTAACATTTCGGAGGAAAGCGTAGAAAATAATGGTAGCTCCTTCAATAGATCTCTGATGGCGATGCGGGAGTTTGGTGTTTCGACTTGAGCGCTAGGTAATTCTTCGTCTGATGATATTGTCACCTCGTTATTGTTGCTAATAGCGTGAAGCGTGCTATTATTGCCAGTGTTGCTGTTGTTGCTACTGCCTCTTTCTCCTGCCTTTTGTTTGGCCAATAAATTTAATCGCTCTTGAGCTTCCTCCCTGATTGCTTTCTCAACGTCCGGAAAGTGCGGTAACACCTCACCCAGAGCCTCGCTTGTGAGCACAACAACCATGCACTTTGTTCTCGCTACAATCGAAGCCGTCCGAGGTCGTTCGAAAAGAATGCCAATCTCACCGAAAAATGCACCGGCGGACAGCTCTGCATAGACTGATTCACCATCTCGTGACGTAACTCCAACTGCTCCGCGGACGATCCAGTACATTGCACGCGCATCTTCGCCTTCGGTAAACTGCGGCCTTAATTAGTGTGATTGTTCACTCGCATAATATTTAACAAAATACACATACAATATATTCCTGAGAGGAATAGAATTGTGGCCGTAATTTGAGTGAGATTGCCATTAAAAATCCATCTGGTGCATCAGCAAAAAGAGGGAATGATCGTAGACGGTCCCAGATCTCGAGGGGCATGCCGTTTTGGTCGTGAGTAGCCAAGGGCGAAGGCCGAACCGGCACATGGGCTTTAAAGGATGGAGCACCAGCATAAGGCACTGATACAGTCCTTGAAGAAGAAGATGAGGAAAGTGGAGAAGAGCGGGAATGTCGTGAGCGAGATGTTGTTCTGCGGATCGGCCGGTGGCGCGTCGGTTCTGCTGGCTTTGCCATGGTTCTATAGTACACATAATCTTAATAAATACTGTCTTGTATAAGTTAAATAAACATATATAATCAACATACTTAGCGAATACCGTGAACCGCGGCCTAAATAGATGTACTACTCAATGGCCTTCGCAAGCGCACTCAGCACATTTGGCGTTAATCCAGCGTCGAAATGAAAGCCGTGATACTTCTTTAAATCAGTGATATCTCTGAAATCAGTGCAGCACAGTCAAAGCACTCCTACTGAGCTTACAAAGTATTGCGCCCAAAGCCCGCTTGATCAAAAACTGATATATCTCTGAGAAGTGGAAGAAGAACGAGAAAGCTGGGGTTGGAGCCGCAACAGGGTGCCAGTGGAAGCCGAAACTCTATTTTATCTTGTTTTTAAGGATGGCTTTCTTTGTATTTTCTCAATTTGGTTTGTTTCCACGGTATTTGTATGTATTTCTCTATTTTATTCTAAATATTAAAGATGTAGGACTTTTTTCGGCATCCGATTTGCAATTTTACAGCCAACAATGCCTGTCTCTGACATCCATTTATTGAGCTCTTCTCTGCCTATTAGGGTCACGTGTATATTCATGCCTAACCGAACTCGCATCCATATCCAGCATTTTGTATTATACCATGATTAGTGACTCTGCTTCGGAATGAAGACTACGACGGCCTCACCCACCGCATCGTAATATCCTACTTCCCACAGACATCTCGTGTCTTGTCTTGTCATTGTATAGGTTTTTCATATGGGCGATAAATTTGATATATCATCTTTTCTCATCCGACCTCCTTTCTCTCGGCAAGAACCACCTTGTCTCTTCAATATAATCAACACCTAGATGTAAACCATCGACCAGACGATATGATTGACGTACATCCATAGAACGCATGGAGGCTTTTTCATGAAAAATATTTTATTTAAAATTACAAAATGTACACGTTCATTCCAAAAAGTGACTTCATACATATGTGCTGTAAAAAGCGCCCACACAAGTAACAAACAGCAAACAGAAATGCCAAAATCTTAAAATCAAAAAGAAAAAAAAAATAATACAAAATTTTCATTATCTTCAAATCATCTGACATACCAAAAAATAGCAAAAAATAGCACATGACACTATATAGTTTCATCATTTCGATTTGATACTCTTCTTGCTGCCAGTCATACCGCTTCGCATGCTAGCAGCATCGTCAAGCGTGCCGTTCCTGTCCTTTGACGATTTAAAGCCATGTTTGAGGAATGAAGCTCCTTTAGCGAGACCGCCAGCGGCGGCGCCAACGCCCTTGATAGGCGCGTTGAAAACCTTTCCAGGAACTGCAAGGGTGCCGCTGAGAGCCGCGGTGCCAACTGTCGCACGCATAACGTATTCCGGTTTGAACTGCACCAGCACACGCACTTGGCCCGACTTGCCGTCAAGATCAATGATTTGCTCAGAGGTCTGCAAAGGCTCGAGTGCCTTAACATCAATAGCGCCCTTTCCTAAGAAATCATCGTCTTGAGGGCCCATATCCCAATCGAATACATGAACCTCGAATAAGCCTTTTGATCGGCTTGGGATAGAACACTCAAACGACTCGTTATACGACGGATTCAAGGTCTTCTTTTCTACCCGAGACTTGAATACCTTCTGACCATTGACCTCAAACACGCAGTAAGGATCAGACTTGCCACGACGGTCAGCCGCCGGTAAGTTAGTTGCATCTACTAGAGTGACCTTCAAGAATCCCTGATTCAAATGCGACTCGATAGGATCCAAAGCCATAATCAACGGAATGTACTTGAAATTCAAAGAGATCTCATTGCTATATTCAGGCTCCTTGCCCTGCAGTTTGATCGTCGCCGATTTTCCGTATCCTTGCTTCAAGTGCGCAAGAGTGGCCCCAGTCGTCGCTGCTATGACACCCTCAGTATCATCACGCATCGCATTTTCTTTGGTGGTAACACGAATATGAATCTTAGACCACTCAAGTTCACGAATCAAGCTATCGCCGACTTCTTCAAATCGGGCCTTCTTGCCATGCGTGCGACCGCTGACATAAGACGGGTACAAAAAGTCGTCGAAGAAAAGCTGAACATAGACCTCGCTCTTGCTGAACTGACCCTCAAGAAGCTTGAATACAAGCAATCCAGAATCTATTTTCAATTAGTAAACAGGCAACAAATCCTTTATTTGTAAGACAATAGTAAACTTACCATATTTCATAACTTCCTCGGGCTGTAAACGAAGCTTCTCGGGAGTAGCATCCTTCGCTTCGCTTGCAGCAGCGGAAGCAGCAGCAGCAGCCTCTCCGTTGGGTTGGTCTCCATTAACGAGCACGGCACTATCAGCGGTCTTTGCAGCTTTCTTGGCTTCTTCGGCAGCCTTCTTCGCAGCTTCCTCGTCGCGTTTCTTGCGCTCATCAGGTGTAAGCTTGGCCTCCGCTTCTTCCGCCTCCTTCTTGATTCGCTCCTCTTCAGCAATATCATCGGGATCCATGATGTTAAGAATAGGGAAGAACGAGGCAGTGTAGAAGAGAGTGCCCTTGGGCGAGCGGCCAGCCATAGTCAAGAGGGCCGAGTGCTCAACGGGATCAATATACTCAACATACTCGCCCTTCTCATTTTTCTTGATGAAATTTTCTCCCTTCAGCTCAACTGCTCCCAGGGAGCGGTCCTTGCCGCTTGACTCGGCATCCATAACTTCGAGCACGATTTTCTCATTAGGCGCAGTGATTGTCGCATAAATAACCTCATCCCATTCGGGGTTGAGCTCGCCGTGAATGGTAACTGTGCGATTCTTCTGGTAGTTATTAACCAAGGCTCGAACATAGGGGTCAACCTTGCCGACAGTCTCAAGATTTCGCAGGTCAACTGCATTCTTAACGTGGAAACGCATAACGCCGATTGGCGTCACGTAACCGCCGGATCCGGAGATACCCTTGACGGCAACTGGCTTCCACTGGGCGGACAGACGCACCTTACCACCAGGAGTCAGATTGAACCAATCCTTACCCTGCTCGGTGTCATTAATCAGATCATTGAGTTTAACCTTATAGCTTGCAATTTCAGATGAGCCACTAAGATCCTTATCGTCGTGAATGACGACAGATAAAACAGCCGACATGCGATTGGTGGTGAGCTCTTCTTTTGCCTCATCCCATACAGGATCATTAGTGCGCTTAAGAAGTCTGGTGGTGTGAATCAACTTGCCGTCAAGGTAGTACTTGGCGAAAGGATTTAGCCCGCCAGATGCAAAACCTTTCCTAGCAGCCTTATCAAGGTCCTTGCACTGATGCAGGGTGAATCTGACAATACCAGTGCTAATCTGAGGAGGAGGCTCGACCGTACCGTCATCAAGAGTTTTACCAGTCAAAATAGGGAAGAATCGGGCATCAAAAATCAAGTCTCCACGCTCCTTACCGTTGCGAATGACTTTTCCAATCTGATTTTCAGCCTCTGGATCGCTGTCCAGTTTTTCGAGAGGAAAAGTAACTTCGCCGATAGTCTTGTCTTTGCGAACATCATTAAAGTCGACCACCTCCATAAGTAAAGGATCAGCGAGTGAGCGCACGAGAATGAATTTGGTCTCGTTCCAGCGCGGGTTGCTAGTGTCTGACTTAATCGAAGTACGAGCCAATTCGCCTTGGCTTCCAAGAATAAGCTTGACGTAGGGATCAACAGTGTTGCCAATAGCATCAGAACCTCTGAGGTTGCGCCCGTTGTATAGAGTGACAGCCAGAACACCGATTGCAGCATCAGCCGGATTTCCGGCCAGCAACTGCTCAACGTTGATAGCGAGGGTGTTGGGGTCGTAAAGCATGGGTCCGAGATTCTCGTGCACCATCGACTTGATGAAACCATCTAGGCCGGGGATAAAATTGATATCGAATCCAAGAGTCTCACCTCCGATGGGCTTGAGAGCAAAGTCGAAGTACGGAGGACGCAAGAACGAAATATTGACAGTGGAAATGTGCGGGAAAGTAGTTATGAGCTTAATCTTTACCTGAATAAGGCCCTTGAATGCCATATCCTGAACAAGAACGGGAAGGTTCTTGGAAATGACACCCTTACCAACACGGACCTGAAGCTCGACAAGTGGATTGATCTTGTTTTTGAGCTGACGCGAGGTCAGATCAGCAACATCGTTAGGAACAAAAGAGAATCCCCAGTCCATGACGACGACATCATCCTGAGTCTTGGGATAAGTGCGCACGAGATCGATACGAGGAGGCTTTGATCCAAGAGTGAAACGCGAGAGCCTAGAAAATCGTTAGAATGCGACAAGAAATTACGACCGAGGACAAGATGCATACGTAAGACCGTCAATAGGAGTAGGAGTAGGGGTTCCCGATAATGTCTGATTGGCGATTTGGATAACCATATCGTTGAGCGAGGGAAGGTAGATAGCCCAGAACTTCACAAGAAAAGAGTTGAGCCATTCCATTGTCTCAGCATCAGTCTCAAGTTTAACCAGTGCAGCTTCACGCGCAATATCGTCTCGAACGCGGTTGCGAACGCGGATAATGGAAGTGCGGTAGTAAGTGGCAGTAAAAGCGCAGATCAGGACGAGCCAGATAAGACCACCACCGAAACGGGCAACAAGCCAAGAAAAGAAAGATGTGACAAAAATGACAGCGGAGTTGTGGTACCAGTCGCCGTAAAACTTGTCCTTGAGATAGATCTCGAGGAATGTAACTCGTTCGCGCAAGTCTTCGTCGTCGAAATCCTCGGCGAGCTCGTCGACCCAGGCGCCGACGCCGTCCTTGAGCGTACGCGCCTTCTTTTGCTTAACTTCTTTTACTTCAGGCTCCGCGGCAGGTTCAGGCTCGCGGTGCATGGCCCAGAGAGGATCATCGAGAGTGGGGTCCTTCTCGCTCTGCCAACAGGAAACGAGGTTAGCAGATGATCACAAACGGAGAACAATGGGACAATGGACAAATACATACGCGCATAGCACCGAGGGTGGCAGCATCGAGTGCAGATCCAGCAACCTAATAAAAATAATATAAAGAAAGATTAGCCAGGAAATCGAGGGCGCTTTAAGAATTACGAACGCTGCCAACTATCCCGGCGCCGGTGCCGACGACGTTAGTTGCGACGCCGACGGTGCCTGTGACGACGTTTGACGCCTGAGACAAAACCGGTATTTTGCCAAACATGGATTTTTTCTTCTGTGGCTCGGCCATTGGAGGAGGAGGAAGAAGAGAGGAAGCAGAAAAAAACAAGTGACGAGAGAGGGAGAGTGGCAGGAAGAGAAAGAGAGAGAAAATAAGGGTGCGAGACAGGGTGTAGAAGAGGTTGTGTGACACAGCCACGCGGCGCGGGTCCCTGCGGCGGCGGCCAATGAGCGCAGATTTGGCTGGCGCGAGGCTGGAGAAATGTGGCTGATATGAGAAAAATAATCTCTCTGAATATCTTACTGAATACGATTGATATTGGAAAAATGCATAAAAGCAGAGCTGCATAGTATAGAAACCCTACAAACCCTGCCCGGCTACCTCCTCGCTCTCCCCAAATGGTTGTTGCATATCGACATCATCATCGTTATACGCTGGCGCTCGGCCCGATTTCAAACCGCAATCTTCGAAACATTCTCCAAACGTTCTCGAACAGCGAGCTTGCACGTGCCGCTTTACGTCAGCGAGCCGCCCACGGCACTAGCCCTAAAACCCTAGACATATGCCACCACGCCGCACCCACGCTCGGTGTTGCCGTCCCATATCCGCCGCACAAAGACTACCTCGAACCCGCACTCGTCGTCGAGTGTCTGCCGGGCTATCGTCGAGGCTGCAACGTAAACGGTAGCCATTCGGCTGTCAAGCTTCTGAAGACGACTGCGAACAGCGGCCGTGCTGTCTTCACAAAACATGATGACCTTCGTAGACACTGTACCTGAACTGCCTGCAGCGTCCTCAGCGTCCGCGTACTTTACATTAAACCCTGCTGCAACGTACTCTACCCTCGCCCCGGCCGGCAGCCCTTCAACCTGCACGCCAAAGCAACCCTTCATAGCTTGCGATCCGACATCGACAGCAGCCTTCATGGCCGCCTTGTCTCCGCCGTAGCCAATCAGGTATGCAAACTCAGAGCCCTCGCACACTGCTTCACGCACTCTCTGTATATTCTGCAGCGCAAGTGCTGCTTGACCACGGGCGCCATTTTCGTTGTATATGCGCATGGCGGCTGGAATAAGAGGGATCTGCCCGGCAAGATAAATCATATCTCTCACAGAGATTGCCTGAGAATACGGCCCAATGTTGGCAGGCGCCCAATAGCTCCTGCCTTGTACATGCAGACCGGCCCTGGCTGCATTCTCGATAGTGGATACCGTAGCAGAGAGCATAGCTTGGCAGCCGTTAGGCAGCAAAGCAGAGATACAGGCGCGAGCGGGCGGATTCGGGCTCTGATTGACCGAGAAGAAACGCTTATACGCTGCATTCGCAGAGACGAATTGAGCCATATCGCGCAACACAAGTGTCACAAATATGATCTGATATGGATCTTTGGTGCCAGCATGCCCCTCCATTAGACCATGCAATTTGGCGAAGAGTGCACTCACCT
The DNA here is from genome assembly GCF_038497685.1 of Kockiozyma suomiensis. NCBI lineage: Eukaryota > Fungi > Ascomycota > Lipomycetes > Lipomycetales > Lipomycetaceae > Kockiozyma > Kockiozyma suomiensis. Next base: position 921,533 of record NW_027117667.1, read on the forward strand.
CAGCGTCAATTGACTCTTCGTATGGAGCGGTGATGTTGCTTATTGACACCGAGTTCTTATTTTTTTGGATGCAGACCGCAGGTATCGGTAGCGATACCACCACCTCTTCACTCGTCTGTGCGTCTACACCAGTGTCTACACCATCGCAGGCCCCGTTTTCAAAAAGTAGCTCAAAATCTGGCTCAAGCAGCTCAGGAACTTTTATTTCAACCTGCTCGTCATCAGATTCTTCTTCAGCCTTTGGAGTCGTATGCGCCCATACCTTCAAAAACGCAACATCTCCATTCGCTTCCTTCACCGTCTCCGTCTTTTCAAGCACAAGCTTCGCCTTTGTAAACGACGGGCAGTCAAGAACTAATGTCTCGTATTCGCCTCCTTCGCCGCAGATATGGCTGCCGAACATTCTATTCAGTTTAAGCAAATCCGGCTGAACCTCAACAAGACTCTTGCCTAAATGCTTTTCGGCGGTAAGTCCCGCACCAGCGACTTTGATCATTATAGCTTTCACTCCTGAGTCAATCATTTCATTGAATAACTCGGCTTGATCGCGCCACCACAAGTATGCCAGAGCCGTCAGGCCCAGTCGTGCACATACATTTTCCACTCGAGTGCGCTGATACGTCGACAATATGGCGCCGACACTGACCGCCTCAATATCAGGATGGTCAGTAATTACAGCTTTCAGCAAGGCATACAAGTCCTCAGTCTCGTCATCTTCGGTGTCCCGATAATCTAGACCGGTCTCCAGGCTCTTGCCCTTGATCTCTGCTCGATACATTGGCACACCAAAGCACTCCTCATAGAGAGGAAGCACCGAGTGTCCGACGGTCTGATACATGAAACTATCCATTTCGTGCGACTCAAAGTCAAAAGGAGGATGCAAATTCGCTAGTGCCGCAAGAGTATGCCCATTCCTTTGGCAGTGCATGACGTTAAAGCACGAATCCTTCCCTCCAGAAACGAGTGCGACAAACTTCATCTGCAACAAGTTAGCATGAGTGCAGTAAACTACTGGTTTCCCGAAACAAACATTGAGTTATAAAAAGAAAAAGAGAAAGAAAAAAAAAAAGGCAAAATGTCACGGAGCTTCTATGACTATCTCTTTTTGAAATTGAGAAGAGGCAGTCTCAAACTTGTCCGATTCGTGCAGATGTAAGCCACACGTCTCTTACGAGATATATTCTAGCATCACACCAATTCGCAGCAAGGGCGTGGAAAGAATCGCCACAGGCTTATTTGGTGATTTTCATTTATAGATCATCACCAAATTAGGTTGTGCAAACAGTTACAGAAAAAAAAAATCATAACAAAAAATAGAAGCAATAGAAAGTAGACAAGAAACAATATACTAACCTTTGCAAATATATGAGATAGATTGCTCCACAGATGTTAAATCAGAAGAATGCAATACTAAGTGATCATTGTAGTGTTATGAACCTACCATCTATTGAGATATAGTGGGATTCTGAACAGCATTTGAATAACTTTAAGCTATCCAGGATAATTTTCCGACACAAATTCCTGTCTGAGCCTCACGAGGAATCCTTGTCAGGGTAACCATTGATTACATCATCATTTTCAATTAGTATAGGTGGCATCTCGCGCAGGGCTGCGCCGCACCATTCTTTGAAAGCTTCCCTTCTTCCCCTTCCTCTTCTTCTCTTTCTCTCTTATCGTCCGTTTCACTCTTATTCTCTTTATCTTCTCTAGAAAAAAAACGGCTTCGGCAGAGCGTTTATATAATGAAATTTTCACTGATCTCGACAGTTTTAGCTGCTACTTCTGTAGCTCTGGGCACTGATGTGCACTCGCTTACTAAAGCATCTTTTGACTCCTTCATTCAGGAGCATCCCTTGACTCTCGCAGAGTTCTTTGCTCCGTGGTGGTACGTCTTTGTCGTGCATCTACTGCTAGAATGAATTTATTTATTTTTCTATGAATCAAACTCTAACACGGCTTGCATAGTGGACACTGCAAGGCTCTTGCCCCCGAATACGAGCAGGCCGCAACGATCCTCGCTGGATCGAACAACGAAATTGCTCTTGCAAAGATCGATTGCACAGAAGAAAACGATCTCTGCAGTGACCATGATATTCAGGGTTTCCCCACTCTTAAGGTCTTCCGTGGTAGCGCAGAAAACGTATCTCCTTACCTTGGCGCACGCAAGGCCGACGCGATTGTATCGTACATGAACAAGATGAGCTTGCCTGCCGTTTCCACCATCGACAAGACTTCACTCGAGAACTTTAAGACTTCCGATGATGTTGTCGTTGTTGGATTCTTTGCTGACAATGATGCAAACAAGACGTTTACTGCTGTCGCTGATGTGCTTCGCGAGTCTTTCCTCTTCGGCGCTACTAGTGACCCGGCCCTCGCCGAAGCAGAGGGTGTGACTGTTCCCGCAGTTGTGATGTACAAGAACTACGACGATGCAAAGACGATCTACACTGGTTCTTCGTTCACCACTGATGAGCTCCTTAAATTTGTCAAGCTTGAGTCTGTTCCACTTGTTGGCGAGGTCGGCCCTTCTACTTTCTCTGGTTACATGCAGTCTGGTCTTCCACTTGCCTACATCTTTATCGACAACGACGAACACAAGAGCAAGTTTGTTGAAATTCTACTCCCCTTTGCGCGCAAGTACAAGGGCAAGATGAACATCGCAACCATTGACGCGGTCAAGTACGGTCAGCATGCCAACAACGTCAACCTCGAGCAGCAATGGCCTGCTTTTGCGATCCAGGACATTGAGTCAAACCTCAAGTACATCTACGACCAGGCCTCTGAGATTACTGCCGAGGGCCTTGAGGCTTTCATCGAGGCTTTCCACGCCGGATCCCTTTCTGCCAAGATTAAATCCCAGGAAGCTCCGGAAGTCCAAGAAGGGCCTGTCGTTATTGTCACCGCGAACACTTACGACGAATTGGTCCTCGATGAAGATAAGGATGTCCTGATTGAGTTTTATGCCACCTGGTGTTCACACTGCAAGCGTCTTGCTCCCATCTACGAGGAGCTCGGCGAGATCTTTTGGTCGGATGAAGACCTAAAGACCAAGGTCACTATTGCCAAAGTCGATACCCCCGAAAATGACGTTCCTGATGAGGTTAGAGGATTTCCTACTATCAAGCTGTACCCTGCCGGAGACAAGTCTAACCCGATCGAATATGAGGGCGACCGTACGCTCCAGAGCTTGAACGACTTTATCCGTGATAACGGAAAATACCATATTGATGGTCTTGCGGCTATGAAGTCAAAGTTTGTAAAGGAGGAGAAGATTGAGGAACACGACGAGTTGTAAACCGTCTGGTTGTGTATTTGGTTGTTTGATTCACTTGTATATTCTGTATTGCTATCAAAGTATGTGGTGCAATAAGTGCGCTGGTTCTTTTCCTCTGACTCCTAGATTGACAGTGCTTTCTTTATCTCGTGATTCTGTTTGACAATGCTTTACTGGGCACCCTATTTATTTTTGTTACATATTGGTTCACGTTTCTTTGTATTAGGAGAAAACTGGAAAAAAATGAAACAGGTTTTTTCGAATAAAAAATGGTATCATGGATTCATTAAACAGTATTCAGTATTCAGACAGAGAAAACAAAAATCTCCTCAAAGAAGCAGTGATCATATAGTCAGAGTTTGTATTCTATCCTTGAAACTCACTAGCGCAACTATGTCCAAATTGTAAGCAAGGATAAATATATCAATTTTTTTTTTTTGCCTTTTTTGCATTTGCAAAGAGGGAATACTCACTCGAAAGCCGCCACCAAGTTCGATCGCATATCAAGTTGATTCGAAACCATAACGAAGGTTTCCATGCGGGATCAATGATACTATTGAGTGTGTCAAATGTATTATTTCCTTGTAGAGAACCATGAGATATAGACTCATTCTGTTCTTCTGGATATGAGCTATCTTTGATATCAAGTGTCTGGATTTGACTGGTAAATGCATAATCGTCGCCAGTAAAGAAAGATCTGTCGCTGGAAGGATGCGAGTCTACTAAGGTATCGTTTTCAGATTTTGCAGCGATGATTGCTGAGCTGGTCATGGAGCTTTCGGGTAGTAGATCAAACTGCAGCGACATTATTCAACTCTTTTCACCTATATAAATGGCAACGTGGGGCTGTATCAGATATCAAATATTATGGGGGTTGTTCGTAGGTGTTGGTTGTTTATAATGCGGAGAGGCATTTTCAAAATGACGAATTTTATTGTCCTGGCTTCCGCGGCTCAGTTTTAACTCTGATTCTTACCACTATTTATTCTGATAATCAGCATTTTGTGAACACTACCTCCCTGCTTCTATCTACTCAGCTAAGAGACGAAAATTTATTTCATAATTTTCTATCAAAGCATTTAGTATAACGAAATGCTGCAAGCGATACCCCGACGCACATGCAAATCTGCAATCTTAAATATTGCATCCCGACGAACATTCGTCGCCATCCCAACTTCACAATCACAGATCATTCCACTATTGCCGCTATCTAAAAGCGAAGATAGACATTTTAGACGGAAATGCTTGTTTAGAGGTCTCGGATCACCTCGCACGATTACTATTCCTACAGTTCCCGATCGTGATGTATGGATTGTATTAAGAAGCTCTTCTTCAAGATGTCAGCTAATAGTTTTTCTAGAAAAATGGTGCTACAATGTACTTTGACATTTTTAGTCGGTAAGATTAATGATTACAAGCGACTGCTTTGCTGTAAATTACTCACGAATCATTCAGTCTATTAAAAGAACGTATCATTATGCTTTCGGGACCAGTGGACTCCAACATGGCTTCCGTTATTGTCTCTCAACTTCTCTTTCTGGAAGCGTCCGACCCGACAAAGCCGATCCACATGTACATAAACTCACCTGGTGGTGAAATGCACGCCGGATTCTCCATTATCGATACAATGCAATACATCAAGCCTCCGGTTTCGACCATCTGTGTCGGCATGGCTGGTTCAATGGCTAGTTTGATTCTAGTCTCGGGAGAAAGTGGTCAACGATATGCGTTGCCTCACGCATGGATTATGGTACATCAGCCATCTACAGGTATGGAAGGGAAAGCGTCGGATCTTGCTATTCAGGCAAGGCAGATTTTGAGGATGCGCGAACAGGCGAATAAGTTGTACCAGGACCATCTTTCAAAGCCGTACACGATCGAAGAAATTGAGAAACTAGTCGAGAACGACAACTATCTCAACTCTCAAGAAGCACTGGATCTTGGTATTGTTGACCAGGTCATCAAACCGGACGATAAGAAAGTCAAACATGGATCGGGTGGCCTGAGAGATGGCGGGAATAACGATGAGTTTAGCATTGCGCAAGAAAAGAGTCAGCCACAGCCTGCTCCAGCCGAAGATCCTGATGTACCTCCACCTACCACAGTGTCCAGCACAAAACCTGTAATGATGGAAACTAAGTCGAAGAAGAAGAATGATGTAGGTCCTGGCTTGACGCATTTACCAACCGATTGGTGGCGGAAGATGTTTTCCGTATAGATATTTTCTGAATATAGCAATTCTCCAACATATGAAAGTAAAAATGTTTATTTGTATATATATATACATATATATATATATACATGTGATAAAAATACTAAAAGCCATAACAAATCTAAATCAATGCAACCCATATGAACCAACCAAGCATAAACAAAAAGTATCTCATAGTCACCAGCGAGAACAATTATACGCGCCGCGTGCGAGGACTCATGCTGCGTTCTCTACAACAAGGCACTGCGTCTCTGGATATCCTATCAGAGCACGATGAATCCCCGCAGCAGCATCGAGCTGGATTACGATTAACTTGTCTTCGAACGGCAGAGTGCGACGAATCTCGAGCCGCTCGTCGTCTCTGAATAGCGCTTGAACTACTTCGTCTTCTGTATGCAGCGCGGCCCCGACTAACTTCAGGAGAAGCTCCCATATTCCATCCCCAGCCACTTTTGAATCCGCGTGGTAATTTCGCTGTCTCGTCGTTATCGTCGGCAAGTTGTAGCCAATCCGATTCGTTACGATCGGAAATCAAGCGACTAGGCGATGCGGAAATTGCAGTTACACCAGAAATAGATGCACGGCCTCGAATTGAGCTTCGCACAGGAGAATTGTGTAATCGTCTTCCTCGCTGAGATTTGTCGGCAAAGAGCTTCTTCACAAAACGAGCCAATTCCTCGCTATTTTGCTGTTGCCCATCATTTGCCGCTAAGAGTCTTGCAAACTCTGATGTCTCGGCAGCTGAAATTCGACGACCTCGAGATAAGGTCAGTCGTGCAAATGCGGCAAGAGCGCAAGAAGTAGAGTCCCTGTGGGCTTGCATTTGCGATTGTGATTGTGCAAGTGGTGTCGGCGAGGAAAGAGGCGATGTTGAGCCGGAAGGAGCCGAGGAAGGCGCTGCCAACCAGTAATTTGCTGGATAGTCTTCGACTGTCATTATATTTTCTTTAACAAACACACTCGAAAAGTTCTATTGAAAGAAGTAGACTGGGAGAAGCGAGGCGAGGGAAAGATACAAATAAAGAGAGGTGGCGGACCGGCGGGCCGAGGACCAAACTACTCGCCTTCGGAGCCGGAATTGTGCACTAGTCCGAAAGCGTTTAGCCTCGGAACATATTTTTTCCCGTTGATTAATTGCCCCCGGGACCCTGAGCAGTACTACTATTGTGAGATAATCATTTTTAATAAATTCTCTAATCTTTTTGACGATTATTCAGCGTAAATGCTTATTAAATTCAGCAGTATTCAAATGAGAGATGAGAGAATAATATAAATAAATCAGCCCTTCATTTTACAGTGCCTCACGCTAATCCGACAGTGCCACCGCCCTGAATATTCTTTCTTCTTATCTGGAATCCACCCCGTTGTAAATGTCTCAACTTTAAAAGCTCTATTTACTGCATACCAGTAGAATCTAGAATATGGTGAATATGGTACATTTCTGTAAATCATAATAACGTCAATGCGTAGATTTCAATTAGCTGCTGTCGTAATTGTCTAAACGCATTATTTTAAGGGCTATTCGATTTACAGTTAGCCTACTTTTCTTATGTTTTGACAGAATCAGAACTCTTTCGTAGTAATAAAGCGGTCTCGGAAGCATCTTCTTCTGTCAGACTACTTCTATTGACTAACTATCTAATGACTATTGCAGTCGGAGTTGCTGACAACAGACTTATAAGAGACTTAATTAGAACTCTCCCCTTTCTTTCACTATTTTCTACCATTGCACAACTCAAATCATTTCTGCCGCTTTCTAATACACAACTATATAATCTGTCTACATTTATTATTACGCAGCACTGATTTACTACAATCGACAACCCCAACCCAGATTCCGCGATGCGCTGGGAGTTCGCACCAGAGCATGCCAGATATCGTCAACTCCTTATCTGTCATTCACTCTTCTCGTTTTCGATCCCTAGATTCTGTGAATGCTGTAACATATGATAACACTGGGGATGAAAAGATGGATATAAATGAAAGTTCTTCGTCTGTCTGCGACCACCCGCGCGATATTGCTTCTGTACTTCCGTCAGAGATCATATCTCAGGTCTTCGGCTATCTGCCCGCCCAAGATCTTGTGAATTTATTTCCGGTTTCTAAACGGATCTACGATCTTGCTTCTTCGCCACCTCTATGGCACAGCTTGGTATTAGATAGAAGTATCAGAAGCGTGTTTAGTGATGATGAGGATTATATTTCTCGATACCGGCTTTTGTACTCGCCCTTCAGAATTCGGGGTTTGACAAAATGGGCCAAGCTATCATCTTCGTCGGCAATTGCTTCTAGTTCACATCAGACCTCTTTAATTGATGAGAAGCTGGACCATGTTGCAGCATCAGCGGCAACTACTTCTTCCGCTAAAGAGGACTTTTCGATATTCAACATCAGTATGCTTGATGAATCTCGCGGTCTTGTAATTGGAACTGTTGATGATGGGACAGTGCGGGTTTGGGACGTCACTAATAATTCTGCTAGTACAAGTGCTGCACAAACGCGTAATCCGGATCTTGTAAACGCGTCAAATAGTACTATTGAAGTTGACCGTACACAAAATCGGCTTTGGATATCGGCTGAGAACGTCTTGCAGGAATGGGTACATACTACTTATTAGCTTTACTTAATATTCTTTTCTAACTATTGAATAGGACTGCAATACCATGCAGAAGATCTCGCAAATCTCTTTCAGTAAAAAGATTGCTGCTCTTTCTCCGTCGCCGATGTCGTCAGCTGTTTTTACTGCTACGCAAGGAGGTATTCAATGTCTTGACACTAGAACGCTTAACTCGACGCCTCTCAGCGTTTCTATTCCGGGATATCCACTATCGCTTCTTTCAAGCAGTTTTTCACCTACGACTATCTCAGTCTCTGGACGTTTTCCGTCAGTGCTTACCTATGACACTCGCTATTTCCCCGCTCTTTTAGACTCTACATACTCCGGAGCGCATTCTCTTAGTTCTCTTTTTTCTCTGCCCTCTCGGAACGGAATTATTGCTGCAGGAGAGTACAACGGACGCGGCACATTAGAGTTTCTCAGCTCCTCACCATCATCTAAAGCATGGGTTAATCGATATTCAGCTTCAAGATCCGCGCTCTTGTGTCTTGCTCAGCCATCTTGGACTAATGAGATTATTTACGCTGGATCGGCAGATGGCGCAATTCGGTGCTTTGATGTGTCATTGGATGGATCACATGTGAGAGAACTAGCTGGTCCGGATACTGCTGTACGCTTTGACGGCGGGAATTTAGAAATTGTAAATGATTTATCTGGTGGTAACAATGACTTGGTCATGATCTCTCAAATTCTCCCGCTCAATACTCGCGATTGTGCGCTACTTGTTGATGGAAAATTGAAAATCCTAGATAGCGGAAGACTTACAGATGACGATCTCATTGATCCAAATGGAAAATCGAAAAGCGAAGTCTCTGACGTCGAAATTGCTGAGATCCAGATGGATCAGAATATTAGAAGGGCGGTTAGACGGGAAATGTTTGGCATGCTAAACTTGAATGCTGTTCTTGTTTCTTTTTGAAACTGTCTTCAGACTATTTTTTTTTATTTGGTTTTCTGCTAGTTTTTTTGTCTCGCCAGGATCAGGCTTGGTGTCAGGCGCTTATCTTCGTACCATCGAAGTACTATTCTGATTTCATATTTTTATTTTATTGATAGTAAAATGCATACAAAGAAATAAAAAATAAACGTGATGCCAGAGTTTTCGATATAATATATAATCTATGAGTCATTGGCCTATACATCAAACCCCACTATTCAATTTACAGACCTTTATTGCGACCCGCTAGCTTCACCCGACGAGCCCAGCAAGCGCTCTTTATCCTCATCGACAGCATCCTTGTCGTTATTTTTGCGGCCACCAGTACGTCCATTGAGTAATTCGTCCTCATCCTCATCCTCATCTTCCGTCAATAAATCTTCAACAGCAAATGCGTCGTCCTCATCAATATGCTCAAATGCATCGTACAAGTCTCGTGCTTTACGTCTAGGTGGCGCTCCATCTACTCCAGCATCAGCGGTATTTCGCAATACTTGAAACTCATATCCGTTTTCATCACCTGCGGTAGTTTGTCGAAGGCCGCGCTTGTTGCGTCTCGCTACGCAAAGCCATACTCCAATCAAAGACACAAAGCCAACAATCAGTAAACCAGATCCATAAATCCAAACTACCTTGTCACTAGATAAACCAAATGTAGGAATAATTCCAAATAAGGAGTTGTTGTCCTTGCTCTCGTCGCCTTCGTCTTCCGTGCCATTATTGTCATCATAATCGTCATCATAACCGCCACCGGGTACATCTGCCGAGGGCGCAGGTGCGGGCGGAGTAGATGCGACAATTGTCGACGTTATCGAGGTCGCAGTTGCAATGCTAGAAGTTGTTTGCTCAACGGGCTCTTTTGGCAGTGGGAACGGTTTTGCGGCCGCAGGGTCGATTCCTTCTCCCCAAATTCGCATTGTCCAAGTCTCGAATGTTCCGTTAAACTTGCCGTTTCCGACGTCACTTACAGTTAATTTCCAAGAACCAATACCGGTTTCGCCCCAGTGTGCGACACTCATAAAAGTCCAGTCGACCATACCTTCTGACGATTCGTCAAACTGTCGTGGACTCGCAAGCAGTGAAATTATACCAGTAGGACTCTCTAGAGCAACTTTCACCTCTCCACGTCTCTGGTGCTTAATATTGACTGTGATCTGAACATGCTCCAGTGCTGCCAGATTAGCACGCTGCAGCATACTAGAATCGATAGTTATCAGCGAGCTAACACCTTCCTCATTATGCGGGAGGGCTTTGTGCACCTCCGCGACTCCAGTATCGTACCACGCTTGGGGATTCAACAATTTCCAGGTCTTTGCAGCCTCCACAATCGCATAAGTATCGAGTTTTCCATAACCATAACGATGAGAAAATTGCCGCCCGATTGCAGTGGTCTGGTACATTGCGTCAGGATTCTCGACTGGTATCGCAGTCATAATAGTAAGGTACTGCATGTCACGCCATGTCAATTCGGGTCTGACTGACAAAACTAGAGCAAAAATCCCAGCAGCTAACGGAGCTGCAGCAGAGGTGCCTCCATGCTCAGCCGTACATTTATTCTTTCCAACGTCGGTCGTGTGAATATAATCATTAGAACCAGACGAATAAGTGACAACTAGTTGAGCTGAACAATCCTCGGCATAGTATGGATGGAGACCTTTTCGATCAATAGCTCCGACAGTGATGGAATATATACTGTTGGTGTATCCATCAAAATTGCAATTATCACCATTCTGCGCGCCGTTGCCCGAAGCAAACACATAAACGCTACCTTTGCCTCCGCGTCCATTCTCAACGCCGTTGATAAATGCGCGCTTGATTAGAACTCCAGGAGCTTCCATCGCCTGCCCATCATCAGGAGGCCCCCAAGAGCAAGAATAGATATCGACATCTTGCATTGCGTAATTCAACGCAAGCGCTTCGTCGGCATCGCTGATCTCCTTGGAGAGAATTCGGATTCCGGCAACTTTTGATTCGTATGCGACACCAAGTCCGCAAACATTGTTACGGATAGCTGCAATTTCTCCAGCACAACGTGTGCCATGACGGTCATCGGCGAGGCGGGGTTTAGGAAGCGGATTGTTGTCGTTGAAGTCGTATGAGCCTTTGGGGAACTATTACTCTATCAGGATCCAGAACTAGACCAAATAGAAAAAAAAGGGATGCAACTTACAAAACTGTCGTGAAGATCATCGCTGTCGTAATCCAAACCGTCATCCACGATGGCGGTGACGACGCCTACACCAGTTACATCTAGAACAGAGATAAGCAAACGAAGTTTTATAATCAAGGTAAAGAGATCTACATACTCTGCAGCCAGACACCAGTAACATTTATATCGTGACCCGGCTGATATGGGTTAATCAGATGCCATTGCTTTTCAAACTCGGGATCTCGGATATCAAGTAAGTCTTCGATATGTCGTACGGGCACTAGTCCGGAGTCAATCGGTGGAGCAGCAGTATTTGCTCGTTTGTACAGCTTCTTTAATTTCATTTTCTCATAGTACTGAATAGCTTGTGAATATGGTGCGTCTCGCTTTGCCAGCTTACTAGAGATAAAAAAGTGCGCATCGCGCTCTTTAGGCGCAGAAAAGAGGTAATGATTTTGCAAGCTACCTAATTGCTCTTCAAATCTGAGGCCATATTCGGCTGCAAAATCAAGAGTTCTTGATAGCACATCGTCAGAAGGCGTAGAGGTAATACTGTGATCCGCATCAGCCGAAGGAGGATTGTGCAGGTCTGGCCAGACGAGTTCAAAGGCGAAATAATCCCGCTCGTCGTATTCACGAGGCATAACATGCGCACGCGGATTTAATGCAGCTAAAGCAGTTGATATTTGACATAGTAGTATAAGCGATATAGTTATTGACAAAGGCAAGAGGCGCTGGCTAGCCATTGCGAATGCAAATTGAAGAAAAGGGACCCCGAGCGGGTCTGGATTGGGTAGTCGTGGCAAATTCCAATAACTTGAAGAAAAAGCGGCTTCAAGGACTTGAACAAAGAATAAAGTGATTCATAAATATACAACCTCGAATATAAATGATTGAGCTGCTATATTCTGTCGTTTAAAGAATAAAATATTCGGATTGCTGAGCTGGGGATGCTGAATCAGGAGCGAGGACGTTCGTGCGGCGTGTACTAGCGCGCAGCCATCGAGATCCGATAGCAATTTCTGTTCTACTTTTAGTGAATTTTCACTTAAGAATGCTTCAAAATAAAGGGTTGTTTCAAATAATACGCAAAATTGACTGTGCTATTGAGCATAAAACTAATTACTGTTATTTATGTCGGACTGGCTTCTGCAAGTGTTATTTGTGCTGCATATATCATGATCATGCTAATTTTATTCCTTTTCAGTAATTCTAAAACAATTCTGTCACTATATTGCATCAAGATTTAAATACGAATAATGTTGTCATCTACTACGTCGCTGTTGTTGGCCATATATCAAGATACAACATATATTAGTCAAATATATATCTATAGATTACATAATCCATACTATCTGCTATATGTATATCCACACTCTGCTATTACATGCTGCAATTTCATAGTGATTTATTCCTGAGCTTTATCGAGTTTTAACTATTCTAAAATATATTATTTACAAAAATCCAATACATTAGCAAGAGCTCATAATGGCGATAATCAAGCGCCAGAGCAAGCAAAAACACGTGCCGTAAGACTCATCGCCGCGCAACTTTAAAAATATTTTAAATATCTTCCTTTCTTTGAAGTTACATCTTCGCCATAGAAATGAACGTCGTATCGCACCTCAACGACAGGCTCCTATTTGCTGTTCCTAAAAGTATGTTGTGTAATGTGTTCTTCATTGTCATATTCTAATTGTTTATCTACAGAGGGTCGCCTTTATCAGCAATGTCTGGAGCTGCTCAAAGGCGCAGACATTAAATTTAACCGCAGCAGCCGCCTCGACATTGCTCTCTGCACAAATCTTCCTATTGCTCTCGTATTTCTTCCCGCTGCCGATATTCCTCGCTTTGTCGGTGAAGGTCGTGTTTCTCTTGGTATTACAGGTCAGGACCAGGTTGCCGAAGCGGGCATCTCCGTCGACGAAGTATGCGACTTGGGCTTTGGCAGCTGCAAACTCCAGGTAGAAGTCCCAGAACTCGGTGAATACCAAGATCCTCGACAACTGATCGGAAAATCAGTCGTGACGTCATTCACAAAGCTCACTACCGAGTACTTTCGCAAACTCGAAGCCGAATCAGAGAGTACAATCTTGAACGGCAACTCTGCAGATAAGCCGCTGAAGACGACAATCAAGTACGTCGGTGGCTCAGTCGAGGCCTCGTGTGCTCTTGGAATTGCAGATGCAGTCGTTGACCTCGTCGAGTCTGGCGAGACAATGCGTGCAGCTGGACTCAAAGCTATCGAAACCATATTCGAAACATCAGCCGTTCTCATCGCAAGCCAGCATCCCACTCACAAGGATCTTCTCGACATCATCGTCGGCAGAATAAAAGGTGTCATTGCTGCTGGAAAGTACGTACTCTGCAACTACAATTGCTCTCGCAGCAATCTAGATGCTGTTATCAAAATCACACCCGGTAGACGCGCTCCCACGATCTCGCCTCTAGAGGAAACTGACTGGGTTGCTGTTAGTAGTATGGTGGAAAAGAAACGAGTAGCAGAGGTAATGGATAAATTAAGAAGTGAAGGAGCCGAGGATATTTTAGTATTTGCCATCACAAACTGCAGAGTTTGAGTGGCTTTCAATTGTTTATAAGAAAGTGACTTATTCTGTATATGACAAAGTGCGATATATAGTGAAACAGAAGCGGCATTAGACATTAATTTACCCCAAAAATAACTCCCGAAACGTGCAAACAATATCCCTTCCATAACCAAAATATATAAAAAAAAAACAAGTCAGCAAGATTTATATTCCATGATTTCTTCTGTGCAAATGCAAGTGATGGGATCGCCTGATCGCTTTAGATATATCAACGGGTACAGCTGATTCACTATCTTCGCTCTGGTCATTCTCAGTCGTGGTCGTAGTGCCACAACTCAGACTACTAGAGCTGTCCTCCTTAGTCTTGTTGGCGTCCAGTTTTATCCCAATTTCCTCACTTGAACCAATTTTGCGTCCATACTTTGAAATCAAGTCTAGAATCGCATATGAAAGTAGATGTCTACCTCTCTTTGCACTGACAAGATTATCTTCAACATGCCACTCAATCGATTTTTTTGTATCACTTGACTGCATATCGAGAATCTTTCGTAAAAAATGAGATGTGAGCATGCATACCATTACCCCGCAATCAGAACCGTTAGTCTGCTGGGGTGTTGGCAATGAATATAGAGTGAACTGCGGACAATTATCCAGAATTGCTAATTTTTTTGCTACAACCTCGGCTGGCGCTACATTTGTATCATCCAGTGTGTCATAGTAAAATCCTTCCTTTTTCTGTAAATCGACAATTAAAAGAGACCAATGGCTACCTCCTTCGGCAAGATCTACGTCGTCATTGTCATTGATCGGCAGAAAGACGTAGTGCGCTTGCTCCAAAGATGGAAGTACGTCTTTTAATTCTAAAGGGTCTATCGACAAGTTAGTCTGAGCGTGCAACGATATATCAAAAAGCAAATACATTCATACTCTGGCTCTGAGCAAGAAGAAATACCATACTTGGCCGTAGTAACAAAAATTCTTGAGGATTAGACGCTTCAGTTAACTCCGATCTTTCCAGATATTCGTACCAGAACGTAAGATTGTTGTCGTTTAGCCATTGATCTTCGCGTAAGTTGTCAAAGTCCTGTCTATATACCGACACATCAAAATCTAAAGCTGAGATTAACATCTGTGGTCGTATTGCGAGTTGAATTATGAGAAAACGTACATTCAAGAATGATATCGGTGGATCGCATCTGGTATATCGTCAGCTAGATATTCATCCACACAGTCCAGTGATCAGCATATGCTTACTCTTAGAAGATTTACTAGCGCAGTAAATAGTTTGAACGAGCGTTTAGTTGATTTATTTGCAATCATCTAGATAAAAGATGTGCTCAAAATCAATAAGGATTGTCAATAGAGTCGAACCCCAGGCTCTGCCCCGATTGCCCCAAGCAGAGGTCTAGTTGACGGGAAAAAAGACCTGCTTATTCTTTCTTAGAGCCGATGAGTTCCCGTTTGTAGATATGAACTATTGAAAAAGCAGGATATATAAACATGGGTACGAACTGCTTTGCTGAATTATGCGGGGGATCTGATACATATAATTAAAGTACACAGTGCAGCGCTTCTGCCGCCTCTTCCGTCTTAGTCATAGAGTTTAGACATAAAAGTCATAAAAACGTAAGCAGAATGCCACTAGGATTAGTTGTTGTTTTTTTTAATAGAAATAGCCATAATCATACAAACAATATCTATTTGCCGCAGAAATAGCTATCGTACAGTATTCATTCCTGACACTTATAGTCACTTTATTTGATCAAGTGAATTACGTCATTCCCAGATCAATATTCAACGACGCCGCACAATCAAAGAAAAATATTAAAATCATTTAGAACTCTTTCATACAACCATTCAAGAAATAAAAAATGGTCGGCGCCTCGTATTCTCATAGAGAATTACAGGAAAAATTTATTGATTTAGCTATTGATAATACGCCTCCAGTAATCGGTATCGACTCCGAAGAAGACGTTGAAGAAGACGACGATGATCTAGTGAGCTCAAGCGAAGAAGAGAATGAAGAAGAGTTTTCAGGATCAACTCAGCAGTCGGCAAAGTCAACTACAAAAGGAAGAACATTGAAAGATCCGAATGAAATTTTAGCCAAATATGCGTCTCGTATAAAAGTTGACGAGTTGATCCCATCCATCAAAAACAAGTTAGCAGTCGTCGATCTTATTCATATTTTCATTTGCTGAATTTGTCTCTAACAGAATATGTATAGGATTACAGACAAGTCAGATCGGGCTACAATAGAGCAAGTACTTGATCCACGAACTTGCAAAATCCTTGCAAAATTTATAAATAAGGGTGAGATCTCTGAAGTAAATGGCTGCATCTCAACAGGCAAAGAAGCAAACGTCTATCACGCAAAAACAGAAGAAGGAATCCACCGCGCCATCAAAATTTATAAAACATCAATACTGGTATTCAAAGATCGTGATCGATACGTGACTGGAGAATATAGATTCAGACATGGATATAGTCGCCATAATCCGCGCAAGATGGTTAAACTATGGGCTGAGAAAGAGATGCGAAATCTGATGCGTCTATATCAAAGCGGTATTCCGACCCCCAAACCACTTGGCCTAAGATTCCATGTCTTGCTCATGGAGTTTATTGGTACCGAAGATGGCTGGCCATCTCCTCGTTTACATGACGCTAAAATCGAAGATGCAAAATACATTGAATTATATCATCAATTGGTCGCTTATGTCATTTTGATGTATCAGAAGTGCAGATTAGTCCACGCCGATCTAAGTGAATACAACATCCTTTATCACCAGGAGCAGCTTGTTATCATAGATGTTTCGCAAAGCGTCGAGCACGATCATCCGCACTCTCTTGAATTTCTTCGCATGGATATCAAAAACTGCAATGATTTCTTCCAAAAGCGTGGTGTCAACGTATTTTCCGAGCGTCAATTCTTCAACATTGTCATGACCACTACGAATAGTGAACAACTTGAAATTTCAAGACTGACTGAGACCTTAGCTTCAATCGAGCCTCTTCCTGATATTGTAGGCGAAGGCCAAGGAAGCGACGACGCGGTATTTAGAGAAATGTACATCCCACAGACTTTAGAGCAAGTTTATGATATTGAGCGAGATGTGGCTAGAATTAAGAAAGGGGAAGGCGAAGACTTAGTTTATAAAGATTTGGTCAATCTTGCAATAGAAGAAGAGGAGGAGGAGGAGGAGACCGCGAGTGAGAGTGAAGATGAGAGCGAAAGATCCTTTGAAGAGAGACCGACTGTTTTAAAGGGAAAAAGATTTGAAGATAAGAATGAGAAGAAGGTAGGTTAATTATATTTTTTCTGAGACTGCAAATTCCGGCAAATTGCTAACGTTTTTTAGGAACGGAAAAAAGCGGCCAAAGATGAGAAAAAGGAAAAGCGGCAAACAAAGATGCCAAAGCATTTAAAGAAGAAACTCGTTAACGCCTCAAAGCACCACAAATAATTTCAATTAATCTATCGTGTAATATATGTACAAATAAAATACTGTTCATTTGGAAACTAGCCTACGTTTGGCTTGCTCAATCAGCTGTTTTCCCAAGTCTGGTAAGGGCGACACTTCATGAGCTATAATTTCAAACCCAATCGGAGGATCACTGACTCCCGACCACAAATCAATTGGAATATAGCGACCATTACGATTCCAAAATGACTTGCGTGATTTCATCTCTTCTTCGTAGATTGATTTTAGTTTGTCAAGAGTTCCAACAACTACGCTTTCCATTCTGGCTTGAGTGTTTTTCCGACGCACCACTTCGAGAACTAGAGCATCATAGCTGTGCATGAATCCCTCAAAATAGCTGACTAACTCCTCGAGTTCGGACAATAATAGATTGCGTCTGTCAAAGTAATCCCCCACTCCATCTGCAAATTCACGAGCTGCCAGGAGATGTTTATCAAGGCTCTCGTTGTATGCAAACAAGACAGTCGACTGTTGTGCGATGGACACGTATTTGTCAGTAGCATCGGTCAAAAATAATGCCAAGTTTTCTGCCAGGGCAGATATTGCCGCATGTCGCTCTTGCAGCTCTTCCACCACATCATCAACTTGCGCTGCATCATCCCGCAAAACCGAAATTAGATCTTCACGCTCTGGATCATCTTCTATTCGCGTCTCGGCTGAGGTCATGTACGCTTGCGAGCATTGATCGTAGTGATGCGCCAGAGACTCCAAAAGCACTGCCATATCCCGTGCATGAGTCTCGATCGCACCAAGAGAGTTGACCAAAGAGGCGTTTTGTGACATATCTACGGCTAACGGAGGAGGCGATATTTTCTCGGAAATGTCGGCCAGCTCAATGTCAAAGTCGGAGAGATCGGCAATTATGAGCCCATGGAGGTCTTGGAAGATGTCAATAGCTTGCCGAAGCTGTGCTTTGATTTGCTCAACACCCGCGTCATCGGTATAATCTTTCAACGTACTTTTCTCTTCATTGTCTGTACTGTCTTTATGTATGCTGTCTTTGTCCTGTATCGAGTTGCCTTTGAACGCCGGATCAACAACAAGATCTTGCAGTTTAGCCAATACTCCGTCCAGGCGTGCACCACTTTTATCAAGTTCAGCCAGACTCGATTCAAACTCGGCTTCGTACGCACCGACAGCAGCATGTAGAGATTCATTTGTGTGATATAGCAGCGCGATCTGGCTATGCAGCTCTCGCGCCAGGAAGAGTGATTTCGAACGCACTGCTAGCGCTGATTCGAGTGCCTCGCGCGATGACGTGACGAGTGATCCAGCAGATGCACACAGCGGTTCTGCCGCTTCAAGGGCGCGCTTTGCGTTGACGAACCACTCTGACTCCATTGCTGGTGTGGAGAGATGATGCTGAAACTGAACGGCGATGAGATGAATATTATCGCGAAGGCGTTCTGGCAGTGATTGCAGACGCGTTATCTAATGCACGTGATCAATAACTCCATGCCCACCTCCTGAAGCATCAAAGAACCCGATTTTTATTCTTCTTATTAACTATAAAGATTGTGTCGTCTTAATGTGAACTGCGCCTTATTTATTATTGTGTCATTTTGATTCAGAATGGATGAGGACAGAGCAGCTTCTAGGGCCTTATGGTTTATACTGAAGTTTATCATGGTATTCTCAATGGCCATGTTGACATTGTGCTCAGTACTAGTATTTTTACGATGTGATAAGGATGAGTTGGAAAACACAATAGAAACAAATATCAACCATAACATCAGCAGCGTTGTGTCAGACAAGATTAAGTTGATTAACAGAGCTGGTACTGGTTGGACCAACTCTTTTATAATTGGTAGTATAGAAATGTTTGGTAAGCTAGTCATAGGTGGGATTATCGTATATTCGTACACTTGTATGGTATGTCTTAAAGGTTCCGGCTTCTTGACTACTGGTACAGGCCGGGCGCGTTTGGCTAGCCGTGTGTTGGATGGTGCTCCGTTATTAGCACTATATTTGGCTTACGAAGTGTTGCACGCATATGGCAAAACAAATGCTTGGAAATATGATAATGGCCCGTCAGTACAGTGCAAACATTAGCTTGACGATAGTGGTGATCAGATGACTACTTACTGAATAGTCGGCAATATGTGCGCGGATGTTGCTGTGGGGCAACTTCACCCAGTCGTACATGAAGCGTTCGGGATTTATAACTTTCATAAAGACAGTAATTTGACATCTGGAATCAAATATATACTGGGAACAGGATTAACGCCTTCAAAGTGTATGGACAACAATGAGACTGAAAATGAGTTGCTAGTCCAGCTTTGGCATGGGCTTTTCAAACAACGACAATGATAATCTAGACAGTATACGCTCAACAAGCTACACGTCAATATAGATGACAACTCTATCAGCTTTGATATGTATGATTCCTCAGCTGACAAGCAGTATTTGTAAGAACGATGATAACCAGATGTATACTGTTGGGGTAGAGTTCAGAGGAGCGATATACTGTAATCGCGTTAACGTCTTGAAAATATAATCAATCAATCCATAATGATAGCAATATTCCCCGAATCCACATTATAATGAAGATGGTATATGTCTATGTTCAAGCACATTTCTGTGATTATTAGTTGGCAGCGGCTTAGCCAGCAAGTCCGGAATATTTGCGGCTCTGCCGACGTCGGATAAGCCGCGAATAAGCGAGTAACCGAATACCGACCACAAAATACCGTAAAATCATACAAAAGAGCAAAGATATTCACAATAAATCACGAATATTGCGAATATTGCGAATAGGCAGTCTGAGCGCACGAGGATCATCATCACGTGTCTCGGGCTTCGCGATGTTCCGCAGCGATGATGTGCTCCGAGCCCTTGCCCTGATTTTCATGTTTTTGGCTTCCTCTTTTGCTCTCTTCTCCCATCTGTCTTTCGTACGTTATCAACGCCTCCCCTTCCCTTGTCTTCTCTTGAAAGATTGGTATATATTCAGTCATGGTCACAGAAGAGCTCACAAGCTTGCCTTTGCCCGAACCGCAGATTTCTTCCGAATCGGCGACAGTCATGGCGCCCTTCCTGACTCGCCACATTCCCCAGCGTCTCTATCCAGAATCCCACAAAGAGCCACGCTCGTTCTGCTATCGCCACCACCCGGATTTCAAATGCAAACGACAGGCAGACGAAACAAATATGGAGGACTTGCAGCATGTATGTTTTTTAGGCAGTAGCACACTTGCGGTTCGAGCACGCGACTAACCTGGATTGTAACAGGAACTTGAAAGCCTTCCTAAGCATGATCAGCAGGCAATCTCCCATGTATGGAGCATATTCTCCGCAGCACCCATCGGCGAGCGTAATCTCATTTTAAAAGGGATCTTGTCGCAATGCTGTTCTCCGCAGCTATCCTTTGTCTCCTCCATGCTTCGCGATCTTATCCGCATCGACTTCGTTTCTGCTCTACCTGCAGAGATTTCTTTCAAAATCCTTTGCTACCTTGATGCTTCTTCTCTTTGTAAAGCCGCTCAAGTTTCTAGAAAATGGAGAGCCTTGGCTGACGATGACGTTGTCTGGCACCGCATGTGCGAACAGCATATCGAACGCAAATGCTTGAAATGCGGCTGGGGCCTGCCTCTTCTTGAAAAGCGCAGACTGCGCGAAAGTAAGCGTGATATCGAGCGTCGAGCTGAAACGATAACGGCTTCGTCGTCATCTTTGGTTCCTACAACAAGTGCCGGCATAAAGCGATCGCTCGATGATGTCTCTGGTGTAGCTGCCTCGTCTGCCACTATCATCGAACAAATAGGCGACATAGAGGCGACACCGGCATCTAAGAAATGCAAAGGCTCAAACATGTCAGAGCTGACAACCCAGAACGTCCCCGCTGGCCGGATGACGCGACCGTGGAAAGATGTGTACTCGGAACGTCTCAAAGTTGAACAGAATTGGCGCCGTGGGCGATACCAGCTCAAAGTATTTAAAGGTCATACAGATGGAATCATGTGTTTACAATTTGATCATTCAGTCTTGATTACAGGATCTTACGACACCACGGTTCGTGTATGGGATATCGAGACTGGAAAATTACTGAGGATTCTCACTGGACATGCTCGTGGCGTGCGTGCCCTGATGTTTGATGATTCGAAACTAATTACCGGATCAATGGACCGCACGATTCGAATCTGGAACTACCGTACTGGCGAATGCGTTTCAGTATTGCGAGGCCATACTGATGGTGTTTTAAGTTTACATTTTGACTCGGATCTTCTAGCATCAGGTTCGGCTGATAATACGATCCGCGTATGGAATTTCCGAGAAAAGTCATTTATGACACTTCGTGGGCATACAGATTGGGTAAACTCAGTTCATATCCACAGCCCAACTCATACGCTCTTCTCCGCAAGCGATGACACTACTGTACGCATGTGGGATCTTAACACTCGGCAATGTGTACGAGTTTTCGGTAGTGGTGCTGGTGGATCTCCAAATGATCAATCTCATTTTGGACAAGTGCAATGTGTTTTACCGGTGGCCATCCGTGATGAGGAAGATGAAGAAGAAATTGAAGACGACGATGACGCCGACGAGGAATTTCATCAGCACCACCAGTATCGTCCTGTCACCAAATCCGCAAATCAACCCGGTTTAGTTGCCGGCGAGTACAAAGAAGATGGTGATGCGGCTAGCAAGATACACGAAGAGGAAGTGCATTCTCCTAGCTCTCCTCGTCTTTCGCGCAATGGTTTGGGCAAACGTCGCGCTATCCTTCCTCGCATTTTGACCTCATCGCTCGACAGTACGATAAAGATTTGGGATGCAAAAACGGGCGAGTGTACGCAGACTTTATATGGCCATATCGAAGGCGTTTGGGCGCTTGCTGCAGATACCTTCAGAATTGTCTCTGGCGCTCATGATCGCCTAGTCAAAGTATGGGATTTGCAAAGTGGAAGTTGTTTGCATACTTTTAGTGGGCACAGCGCGCCAGTGGCATGCGTTGGATTAAGTGACTCACGATTAGCTTCCGGAAGTGATGATGGTGAGGTACGACTTTACTCATTTGGAGTTGTATAAACATTATCGTAAAAGTTTTAGTTTTAAGAGTTGTTTTTCGTTTTTCACTGAGTTTTCGCTTTTCTAAGTGAATTATTTGTTGTATTTTATCTGTAATAATTGTTATATGATGTTGTAGGCGTGTGGTTTGGTGTTTTCTAATTGCTTTTTAGAACCTGGTTGTTTGTCACTCTATCTATACCTGGCAGGTATTTTTCATTTGCTTTTTTTCTTTTTATGTATCAACTTCGGCGCTTATATTTGGGATTCCATTGATCACTATATTTAGTTTATTTATTGTTTATCAACATAAAATATGACAAAGTTTTTATTTCAAAACATATTTTCTGACAACGCAAAAAATTGGACTCAATTAAAGAAAAGCTTTACTGATTACATTTTCTAATGTATACACAAAAAGAACCTATATTGAAATAGAAAAAAAAAAAAAATCTGGACGACACCGGAATCGAACCGGGGACCTCCCGCATGCTAAGCGGATGTGATAACCAACTACACCAGACGCCCTTTTCTATGAAATATTAAACCAATATTTGCGTCATTACTTGAGTACATATCACGTGATGCTGTTAAATGCTGATTTTATATATTTCTGAATTTACTTCTATGGGTTTCTTAGCGGGCATGAAATGTTGTTTCCGTGATTAAGTCAGCTTGAGATTTGGATGTGAATTTGATATACTTGCACTATATAGTCGTTCGGTATTGTAGTTGGATAAATATACTTTGCCGCTCTTTCAAATCTTAAAATCTTAAAAGCAGTAGTATTTTAAAATCTTCAAACCCTAAAATAATTTTTGAAATCAGCAAACTCCCAACACTGTCAAATAAAAAAAAACTTGAAGTCATACAACCGAAGATTAATTACGACAACCTCTCACCAGTAAGATTTCTCGTGAGGATAGAGAAGCAATGGGAGTTAAACGCAAGGCGACAAATGCCGACCGAACTTCAAGCAAGCGCACGCATACAGTTGTGCCCAGCACAGTCAAGCTCGCAAAGGACGATGAAGACGATGACGATGATGATGAGTACCTTGATGCCAGCAAACTTAAGTGGAAGTCAGTTACATTACCTGATCGTGTAGGCGATATGGAAGGATTAATGGGATTTGAGGAAATTGACGGTGTTGCGGTCGAGTATAATGACATACTAGGCGGCAAAGAACGAATCGTTAAATTTAAGAAAGTGAAAGCGCAGCCCAACAAACCCGTGGGTGCAACCGAAATATCGGCTGACAAGACTCTCGAAGAAAAGAAGACACCAGTCTTAAGCGAGCACGAATTAAAGGTAAAAGCTGCACGCAAGAAAAAGAATCAGGAACGAGATCAACGAAAGAAAGAGCGCAAGAAAGCTGCTGCTGCTGCCGTGGCAGCCGCTTCTGCAGAGAAGAATACGTTTGATGGATTAGATGAGCTGAAAGATATCAATGCTCCAGAATGGCAGGCGGTATGCCCGCTCTCAGATGCATTGCTGCACGGACTTAAAGATCTTGGATTCTCGACTCCGACTGAAATTCAACGACGGGCTTTACCTCTCGTTATAAACGGTAACGATATAGTAGGCAAAGCAGCTACTGGTTCAGGAAAGACTTTAGCATTTGGTCTTGGTATTTTAGAGAAGTGCTTGGCTTCGAATACGACATCTACAGCTAAAAATGACAAGACATTCGCAACAGCGCCGGCTCCGTCTGCACTAATCTTGGCTCCGACTCGTGAACTAGTCCAGCAGATCAGTGAACACATCACCAAAGTTTCAAGATACACTTCCATAAACATCATGATGATCACTGGTGGACTAGCTATTCAAAAACAGAAACGGCTGTTGGGTTACTTTCCAGATATCATTGTCGCTACGCCTGGTCGGTTGCACGAGCTGATGACTTCGGATGCTGAAGGTTTGATCGGATGGCTTGCAGGAACGGAAATGCTGGTTCTTGATGAAGCTGATAGGTTATTACAAGACGGACATTTTAAGGAATTAAACGAGATTCTTGATATGATTGGACAAAATCGGGGCGCCAATGACGACGATTCTGACACAGAGAGTGAGGAGGAAGTAGACAATGATGATGAGAATTTGGAAAATCGAAAAGTAGGGCGCCAGAAGAGGCCAAAGAATAAGAGACAGACATTAGTTTTTTCCGCTACATTTGCTAAGGACCTCACCAAGAAACTTTCTGGACCCAAAAAGACTCCGAATGGAAAGAAAAAACGGTCAAAATTCATCAGTAATACTATTGAAGGTGAAACGAATACGATGGCATATCTGCTAGAGAAATTGAATTTCCGCGAAGGTACGCCGACGTATATTGACGCCAATCCTGACGAGGCAGTCAAGAGTGAGATTACTGAAGGCGTCATGATGTGCGACGCAATGCAGAAGGTATGAATTTTTTGCAGCCATATATGTTGTCTTTATTTAACCCGTGCTTTTAGGACGTTTATCTCTATTTTTTTCTTTTGAAATATCCTGGTCGCACTATCGTTTTCGTCAACTCGATTGACGCCGTAAAACGGATCGCTCGTTTCCTTCAAGAATTACAGGTCCCAGCTGTCGCATTTCATTCCCACATGATCCAGAAACAACGCCTACGCACCATTGAGCGTTTCAAAGAAAACGAGAGCGCGGTTCTAATTTCAACCGATGTAGCTGCTCGCGGTCTCGATATTCCACACGTCAAGCACGTACTTCACTATCATCTTCCTCGCTCAGCCGATATGTACGTGCATAGATCCGGCAGAACTGCGCGAGGAGCAGATAATGGTGTTGCAATGATTCTGTGTGCCGGTAACGAATTTGCGCAATTGAAAAACATGGCGCATAAATTAGACAAGAAAGTAAAAGATTTCAAAACTTTCGAGGTCGAACCGTATGTAATCAAACAGCTGACGGAACGCGTCCAAATCGCGACGGAGATCACAAAGCTCGAAACGCAACTTGCTGAAGAAGGGAGCAAAAAGGATCGCAAATCAAACAAAAGTGGAACCGCTGGTGATTCCTCACTTTTGCGGCAAGGGGCGGAAGATCTCGGACTCGATTTGTCAGAGGCCGAGGAGATTCTCGCCAGTAGCGACGAAGAAGAGAAGAAAGCTTTTAAAAATAGGAAGTTTAGAGACGCCGACGGACAAGCTCTAGGATCTAATAAACAGCGAGAAAGGCAGCGTGCGGAAATGCAAAGTCTGCGCCATCAACTTAAAAGTCTGGTGGCGACGCCAGTCATGACGGGCCTGATGAGTTCCAGAAGTTATATTACTAGCGGGATTGTTAATATTGCGCAGCAGATTGTCGATGGTACTGCTCACAAGACATTTTTGGGACAAACTAATACCACGGCTCTGGACGATGCGGCCAAAAGTAAAAGACAAAAGAAGAAACTGATTATTAAAGAGGTCTGATTATCTTTTTCATTGTATTCATATCTATCAACCTAATATTATACCAAGTATTCCCAAATTATCTTAAAGTTCAAATGTAAATTCTACGAACCAGTAGACCCAAAAAAACAAAACTTAATAGCAAAATTACTTGTCAAAGACTTGTAGTTGTCAGCAGATCATGATTTTTCAGCATCAATTGCAGCAGCGGCTCGCGCAATCTTATTTGATCTCGAAGCAGCACGAAGACGAGCACCGTATCTCTCCAGTAACCAAGGAACCGGCATCAATGCAAGGGCCACAAAGGCGTAGAAGCTAGTAGCCCAATCGATGCCCATTTTGTTGTACATCTGTATAGTGAATAGAGGGAATGCGGCGGAAGTCAGGTATCGAGACATATTGTTGGCGGCCAAAGCAGAAGCAGTCACAATTGCAGGGAAGCACATTGAAAAGTAAGTGATGACAGTGAAGAAGAGAAGAATGAGAGCAAATCCAAACGGCACGCCGGCAAGGATTGGAACAATCCAATGCACACTAGGACGAGCTGTCCACGCAAGCCAAAATAAACCGATAGGAAGAGCCACAGCACCAACCTTGCCGGGTAGCAATCGTGACTCGGCGACAGGAGGGATGGGCTGCAGCAAAGCGGGAGAATAGTACTTTCGGTCCATGAAAATATAAAATATGGTACCAAAAAGAAGACCGGCGCCGGTTCCGAGGAAGGTAAGACCTTGGTAATCGCTTTTGAATTGGTAGACAGTGATGAAAACATAAGGAAAAGCTTCGAAGAAACCAAAAAGGACGGCAAAAATAAAAGCCATGTAAATAGACAACACTAGCACGATTGGTTCGGTGAACAGCATTATAAATGGCTTAATGAGTGTAACGGTGAAAAGCAGTTTCAGAGCTTCACCAGGAGGCAATTTTGGTGGCAAAGTAAGACCACGTTTAATGGCACGACGCTTGAGAATGATGGGTTTGTAAGTCTCTCTAAGCGAGGCTATCAACGGCAAAACCGCACCCGAAAACATGAGTAGAACCCACATGGACCAGCGCCAGCTCTTGCGAGTTTCCAGGAAGCCACCAATGACTGGTCCAAGAACAGGTCCAGCAAATGGAGCGACACAGAAGCCAGACATAGCAAGGCCCACCATATGCACTGGCCACATATCCATGATAGAGCCTCCAGCAACGGCTAGAACCGGCGAAGCAAAAAGCCCGGAAAAGAAACGACAGACTAGAACTGTGCCAATATTGTGTGCCTTACCGACACCAGTCGTGAAGAGCATTGAAATTGGTATAGAGATGTAGTAGACAACATTTCTGCCGGAGCTTTCAGAAATGGGAGCAGCAACAGCGGGACCGAAAGCTAAACCAACAAGATATACAGAGAGACCAAGAAAGGCGACTACACGGGAGACGCCGAATTCGGCTTCGATTCCACCAGCACTAGAGACATAGATGGAGGAGCCAAAAGTTCTAAATAATTAGCAGCGGCACACTAATCAGCAAATATAAGGCAGAGCATACACGACGAGACACATCAAGGCCACCACAAAAGTGTAGTACCAGCGACGGACTTCACTCCAATTATGCGGATTATCAGGGTCATTGGGTCCATCCCATTCAAGGTTTGTGTGCTTAGGGCTGTTGGAGAGGATAGAGGCGACAGGCTCTATAGACGCACCCTCATTCTCTTTCTCGTACTCTTCTGTGGTCATGGCCTTGTGGAGGCCAGTCTCGACATCGCCGACCGTGCTTGAATGGCTGCCACTAGACATGATGAAGGGAATGAAGCCAATAGGAACACTACTATGGGATAAAGAAGCACCAGTAAAAGAGACAGAGAGAAAAGAGGTATTAATATAGATGTTTACAGGAACAGTGCCATAGCGGCCAGGAGTGAATTATATTTGCTCGTCATCGTAAAGTGACTTAAATATGAAACGGTGCAATGCCGATAAGCATAACAGAATACAGCAAAAAAGATGCCACCAAAGCTGCCATTGCCGAGGATGTTGCCCGAGGATGTAGCTGTTCACTCAGCCGCTCTCTGTTAGCCTCGGCTGTCGGGCGCCGCTGGTACTAAACCCCTTAGAAGATGCTATCAGCTAGTATTTTAACTATCGTTTTGCATAGAAAGGGTATCTTGATGAAAGCCTGAGCACAAAACCGAATACAGACTAGCGCACTATCTTTCTTGCATCTTTGTTAACTGTGGCTGTTGATAGCTGCAGTGTTTCAATCGGTATTCTCTGAAGAAGCTGAAGAGTTGGTGCCAGCGCCGAGGTTCCTTAATCAAGCTCCGCCAAAGAATGTTCTAATTCAGAATAATTATTTTAATAATTATAGAATATCATAATAATGAGCTTCAATTTATGTCACATATTATATGATTGAAGTGTCATTATTGCGGCTATAAGATAGTTGTAGACTAGTAGAAAGCCTTTAGCGTGTACGCTTTTAGTTCAGGTTTCAAACAATAATCTTTGTTTGCGGCTAAGTTACGTAAAAATCTCAGGACTCTGCACAGGTGTGGTTCTATGAGGGCAGTGCTGAGCAGTACTTCTAGATACTATCTTCATTTCAAAGTCTCATTAATCTTCTCGGTTAAGAAAATAAATCTCATACGGACTGTCCGGACCTCTGTTATCCAGTTGTCTACACCAGCCCATGATCTGTATCTATCCTCAGCTCTCATCGTCAGCCCAGTCGGGGTCAATATCGGCATTTGCGCACCCGTAAGCATGGGTCAGCGTACAGTCATATATTACGCAGTCTTGGATGGTATGTATTTTCCTGTAATTAGCTACTCCTTGCTCTCCTAACCAAATCATCAGACTCGGAACCCAGCATATACATCGACAAAGGCGAAGCCGAACAGCGACTGACCCGATCTGAAACTGCTCAAGGTCGCTGGTTCACTGATCTGGAAGAAGCAATCAACTGGCTGGAGAGCGATCTTTGTCCGAATAAGGAACGGTCAGCAGTCACATTTGATGACGACGAGCAGTTAGGCATCCAGCACTCTCGCAATCCCTCAGCCGCCCAAAAATGCTACGTCGTGTTCGAGGGTCGAAAACCCGGAATCTATTTTTCATGGACAGAATGCAATGCCGAGGTTCACCGCTTTCCCAGAGCAAAATTCAAATTATTTCCGAGTTTTGACGCTGCTGTCTCTGCCTACATCAAGTTTCGTAATCTCAACTCTCCCCCGGCTCTCAAATCATCAGTTAGCGCTCCTTCTGAACGGCATGAAGTCACTACACTACCAGGCGCGCAAGACCACATAGAAAATCCACAGATCCATGCAGGCCTTAGACTCAAACCCATTGATATCTACACCGACGGCTGCTGCCGAGGGAACGGTCAGAGTAAAGCTGTAGCTGGCTACGGCGTATACTACGGACCAGAGCACCCAATGAACGCAGCCGAGCCACTCTCTGGAACTCAGACAAACCAAAGAGCAGAATTGTCGGCTATCCTACATGTCTTTCAGAATCCGCCATATCGGCATCTCCATATCTTCACCGATTCTCAATATAGCATAAATTGTATCACTCTATGGAGTAAGAACTGGGAGAAAAATGAATGGCGCGCCCAGAGCGGTAAGCCTGTTCAAAATGCAGATTTAGTGAAGCAGATCCTTAGTGAGATGAGATCATATATGAGTCTAGGTTTTACAGTTGAGTTCGAATACATCAGGGGTCATGTAGGGCATCACGGCAATGAAGAGGCCGACAAATTAGCAAATTTGGGTGCTTCAAAATCCGCAAACGTAAAATAATCCTACTTCAATCATACGTATGGTCAGGCTCATATTCAGATGCGTAAGGTTTGTACTTCTAGACGAAAAGCTGGCTTGATTGGCAATTAAATCGAATTTACAATTCCAGTAAAATGACTGGAACAGCAGACTGTGACACAATTCATGCTTCATTGACGTCTTGCACTGTCTAAAACATTGACCGTCGGTATGACACGCCGTGCTAGTACTCAACGGCTACTGTAGACTGATGCACACTCGAAGCAAATCAATTGCTTTACTGTCAAGTTCCAATATATATTCATTATAATCTATCGACGGATCTCCAAAGTAAAAATTATAGTTTTGTCACTCTTAACGTAAACCTCATCTCCCTCCATCGCATTACTCGTGCTCACTTGTGTTCCAAAACTGGTAGGCCAATCTTCGACATCCCATGTGAATCCCTTGATCGATATAACAGATGGCCCAAGAATGGGGATAAGTCCACATGTCGGTCCCACTGCACTCCTCGGAGTGAATATCTTGACTGTTTGTCCGCCGTCTTTTGGCGGGATAAGAAAAGTAAGACTATCGTCTGATAGCAGAGTTATCTGTCTCCGCCGTCGATCGGGTGCGCTCTCGTCCTCTGGAGTAGCCGTAACTTCGTGCGTAAAGATTGTATGATACGAGTGAAACTCTTGATCCACTCGTCCACCGGTACCTCCAAGAGCAACAATTGCGAGTCGTTCTTCGGGATTCATGACACTTAGCTGCACGAGGCATTTACCGAAGTCAGTCGAATACTGATCAGGCGAGTAATGAATTGGTACGCTTAGTTCGGATTCGTAGAATTCGCGGATTTCGGGTTTGAGCGAATCAAGATCGCCGGCAATAAAGTCTGGTTTCTGTAAATTTCAGTCAGAACTTTGCGTCTATCCAATTGCAAGAGACTAAAAAGATAAGAGAGTAGTTTTGTACAAATTTCGGACGAGTCTGCTCGTCAAGAGCATGGTATAATCTATTTGCACCGCCATCAGCACAAGCTCTCACAGTCGCTATACATCAGAGATATTAGTATAATAATTTATTATAATTATAACGTAGTGATAGCACAACTTACCATTGCTCCATATCCTTTCGAGCAAAGCCAAGTTAGAAATAGGCTGGTTGAGCACAATCAAAGCATACGGAGCGACAGTACGTCCACTCGAAGCCAGCTCCTCTGAAGACAACAAAACAGCTGCTCGGTCGACTGTAACCGCACTGTCTAAATCCTTTTGAGTTAGCGGCATTAAATTCCTATGAGAATTTTTAGTCGAATGCAAAAAGTGTAGAGAATAGTCATCTTATCTGCTTGGGCATACTTTGATTCCATAAGCCGCGCGAGCGCGTTAATTATCTGAATTACCACAAATTTCGACAATATGTTACATTCCAGCAATCATAATTTGATATATAGCATTGCTGTAAATCATATTGAATGTTAATGGCGACAGTCTAAAAGGTATCCAAGCAAAATATTTAGCGATATAATGAAATATAAAGATATATTATTCTGTGCGCGTGCTTCTATCTGTAACATCAGTGAGTCTACAATATTTTTTTCAGATTTGTGCATTGCATATCTTTGAGAATCATTTTTACATCTGATACATGTAATAAAATTGTCAATTAAATATTGAACAAGATGGATGTGGCTCCGCCAAATAAATAAAACAAGACTAAATAAACCGTAAAACCGTAGCACCGTCCGCGATTATCGCATTTTGCATTTAATCCCCCTTATGTACAATTATAAATAAACACAGCAATATCATTTACTTTCAGATTGCTTATTGGTTATAGATTTCCCTTCTACTTCGTTGCTTTCGACCGCGCCACTCTTTGATCTCAGTAGCTCCAAGTAGATGTCCGACACTAGCTTTTCAATACGCCGATCCAACTCTTCGTTTTTAGTAGACACTGTTTCATCGACGTAGTTATTGACGCAAACAAATGCCTCTGATCGATTTACAGAGCCTTCGAGTAATGCGGCCGCTTTGCCGCGATTTCTGGCCGCTAGAGAGATAGCTGCAGAGTCGGATTTGATATGTGACTCGATTGCTTCTATTAAAGCAACGTATGCGTCCTAGAACAAAATTAGCCCTTATTGACTCCATAAATAATACTATATCTGCTCTATGAAGTCGTACACTGCTGGTAAATTCGGTAAAGAGCTCTTTTCTTGTGTTATCAAACAAGCCCTTTCGTTTGAACATTAGAAGAACCTCCTCAGCGGATACCTGCACTTTTGACTTAGATTCATCGTCAGCCATTACGCAAGATGTCATAAGACGGGAACGTTTAATGAATTGTGATAAGGAAACACATTCTCGAGCAACATGTATTCCATTTCCAAGCACAAAGCTGTGCGGCGCTCCTACTTGATGGCGCTAGTCCCAAGCTGGCAAGTTCTGGGTAAGGGATTAGCAAATGTAAACATCTAAATTATTGTCACAGAGCACAAGTTCTGTTTATTATTTGCCTCATCTTTCGCGGTAACCTCGTTTCGCATTACAACTTATCGATTACATCTGCGCTGAAGACAATATTATAGAATAATATTACACAGTAGTCTTATACTGCGACCACTGTTTAGCGCGTATGTATTCCAATATATACGCTTATTTCATTACTAGTTTGTTAGTCGAACGCTAACCATTCAATATAGGTGCGCGAATGCAACTGGTTCAATATATTCATTGATGATTTGGCGTAAATCAGCATTGCGGATATTACGCAATGCGACGCCGATACTGCCAGTTCGGCGATTTGCATCAATAGATTCAAAATCAAGTATGTTGTCATACAGCCTTGGCTCCGTTACTACGCTTTCACTATATTGCTTACATTAACCACCTTGTAGGAATTGCATCCCAACCACGATTTGATCATGTGTTTCAGAAATCCGTTGATAAAGCTACGCGTCTGAATCCGTTTGCTCATGATGTTTGGAAGCCTCAGACTCAGAAACCTATGATCGCCGACAGCCCGCCCGATTTTGACATTGACCAGCTAGCTGACCGATTTGACGCCGAAAAATCTCAACAGTCGAATCAGTCAAAAATTAGATCGACAGGTTCTAAGAGAAAATATATGAAAAAGTCGAATGTCGAAATTGATTTGTTGGCAGCGAGTGCTAAGAATGCTGATGCTGGCTTGACTGCTTTTATACCACCGGTCGATCCCAAGGGTGAAAAGCGCTTCAATGAAGCCGGTATCCAACAGCTTGCACGCTCCCTACACAAGCAGCTTTTTCCGAAGGGTCCCTCAGAGCCATTTCCGGATCTGGTCAAATTGTCTAAACAGCATCTTCGAGCTCAGCAACTACTTGGTAAACAAACTGACAATCAGGATGCTATCACTTTGAATCTTCCTCCGCTGGAAGGCGAGAGCCTGGACGAACATTTTTATAAACTAGGAAGTCATGTGGGAGAACCTTATTTAACCATGGCCAAAGAATTTGCAAAGAGCAAAAAGCTACCGCCTATGCCTGAAGAATGGGTTGTTCAGTCTGGTTGGGTCAAATACGTGCCTGGAGAGAAGCCTACTAAAGTCACCTATCCTGATGCGCAATGCCTTGTTTTTGATACTGAAGTTCTCTACAAAGAATCCCCGTTCGGAATAATAGCAACAGCCGCTTCAAAAGATGCTTGGTACTGCTGGCTCTCTCCGTGGCTTCTAGGCCAGACTGAAAACCCTCGCCAACTTATTCCACTCGGTACCCAAGCCTCGCCTAAGCTAATCATAGGTCATAATGTTGGTTATGATCGGGTGCGAGTCAAGGAAGAATATCATTTTCGCATGTCGAAGGCTATGTTTCTAGATACGATGTCACTACATATTGCATCCAATGGCATGTGTAGTCAGCAGCGTCCCACGTGGTTAAAATTTCAAAAGCAAGAGGCATTACTCGATGAAGCAATCTCCGTTACTGAAGACATTGATCTCCAAGACACTCTTTCTCATATCAAAGAGGGAGAAATTGACGAGCCCTGGGTTCGCAAGAGCTCATTTAATGGGCTTGCAGATGCGGCTAAATTTCACTGTGGTATACAGGTTGATAAATCTGATCGAGATTACTTTGGAATTCTAGATCGGGAAGGTGTTCGTGGCATGCTTCAAAAGCTCATTACTTATTGCGCAAAGGATGTCGACACCACTTTTCTAGTCTATCAGAACGTACTTCCTCTTTTTCTTGAAGTGTGCCCTCACCCTGTCTCTTTTGCTGCATTGCGTCACCTGGCTGCTGTCTTTTTACCCATTGACAAATCTTGGAACGAGTATGTTGAGCGGTCAGAAAGCAAATATCAAGAACTACTGTCAGAGGTAGAGAATCGATTAGTCAGTTTGGTTGAAGAATCCGTCGCTTTGAAAGATCAACCTAACAAGTTTTTGAATGACCCATGGCTTAAGCAGTTAGATTGGACCATTAAGGAGATCCGTATGACGAAGCCAAAGAAGAAAGATGAGGTGCCAAGAATGGCGAAGAACCAGAAGATGCCTGGATATCCTCAGTGGTATAAAGACCTTTTTAGCAAAGCAGGAGCTCCAATGAATGTGACAGTTCGCACTCGCATTGCACCATTATTGCTCCGTCTATCCTGGGATGGTAATCCGCTTGTGTGGATTGATCAATATGGATGGACGTTCAGGGTTTCAAGAGCAGACTCCGAGAAATACACTGCGAAAAATTTTACCGCATGCGACGTGAGCGCTGTTGAAAAAGCGCACATTGTCGATGATTATGACGGTGTGTACTTCAAAGTTCCTCATAAGGACGGTCCGACTGCTCGCTGCGCATCTCCTCTTGCCAAAGGATATCTGCAGTATTTTTCTTCCGGAATTTTGACGTCGGAATACACGTATGCTCGTGAGGCACTGGAAATGAATGCTGCATGTTCGTATTGGATCAGCGCACGAGACAGAATTAGGTCTCAGCTGCCGATCTGGAAGGAAGATACCAACCTTGGCATTCAGCAAACAAAGGTGAATGAGCGGGGTGTCGGGATGATTCTTCCCACGATTGTTCCTATGGGTACAATCACCCGTCGTGCTGTTGAGGCTACTTGGCTCACTGCTAGTAACGCCAAAGCAAATCGAGTGGGATCCGAGCTAAAGTCCATGGTTAAAGCTCCTGATGGATTTAAACTGGTAGGTGCTGATGTCGACTCTGAGGAATTATGGATTGCCAGTTTAGTGGGCGATTCGCAGTTTGGAATACACGGTGGAACGGCAATTGGATGGATGACATTAGAAGGAACAAAGGCAGAAGGAACGGACCTGCATTCACGAACAGCATCGATTCTTGGGATATCAAGAAACGACGCAAAAGTATTCAACTACGGACGAATATATGGTGCTGGTTTGAAGTTTGCAATACAGCTTTTGCGACAATTCAATCCAACTATATCTGAACTGGATGCCGCGAAGACTGCAACTAAACTATACGAGTCTACAAAGGGTGCAAAAGCTAAACGATCTTCTAAACGGTTTAAACGTGGTCCGTTTTGGTACGGTGGGTCGGAATCACTGATGTTCAACAAGTTGGAAGAAATAGCAAATCAAGATATTCCTCGCACTCCAGTGTTAGGTTGTGCAATAACGGAAGCGCTGATGCGCACCAATCTGGATAAGTCATCTTTTATGACATCAAGAATAAATTGGGCCATTCAGTCTAGCGGAGTTGATTATCTTCATCTGCTTATTGTTTCTATGGAGTATTTGATAGAGAGGTACAAACTGGACGCGAGATTATGTATTACTGTGCATGACGAAATTCGCTATTTAGTGAAGGATAAGGACAAGTATAGGGTGGCGATGGCGTTGCAAATAAGTAACCTATGGACACGTGCTATGTTTTGCGAGCAAATGGGAATACATGATATACCTCAGTCGTGTGCCTTTTTCTCCGCCGTTGATATTGATACGGTTATGCGCAAAGAGGTCGATTTGCCTTGCGTAACGCCTTCACATCCTGAACCTATTCCTCCTGGGGAATCATTGGATATTACCAAATTACTCAGGTTGACTACCGCGAAGCTAAAACCGCGGAAAGAAATTGATTTGAGCCAGATTGAATACAAGCCTCGAATACCGGTCTTTACGCAAATGGACTTGCATCAGCAGTTATTGGTCAAACAATTGAAAGATGATGCTCCAGTTCCGAGTGGCGATTTAGGGTATTTGAGCGCACAGATAAATAAATCTGGTCTGCCGACATATCGATGATCCTAGCTCTACTAGTTCTCTATTTACTTTTACCTTCCTTTAAATCACAGTCGCTCATTTTCGTTTCAGTCATTCCTTTGTACGATTTTCTGCTCATTCCTTTTTCAACGTTTTTCTTGTTCCCGCTATTCACTTCTGAGTCATTTTCCAACCTATTTATGGTTTATTTAGCAGCTACTGCTTGCCTATCCTCGTGCAGTCATTCCTTTCTCTGCCTCATGATATTATTTACGATCTTTATTTAACCCTCTTTTTTTGTCGAATATTTTTTTTCGTTACATTTTGTTGGTTTGGTAGTTAACGAGGTTTCCGGTGTTGTGTTGTGTTTGCACTTGTCCTGTTGATAGTTATTTGTTAAGATATTTGTTTAGTTTCTATATCGGAGGATTTTTTATATTCTTTGGATTATGCGTAACCGTAGAAAATTTCACAAATATATTTTTCTGAAAATTAGTAAAATGGGACCCAACCTAGAGACTAGAGTTAATATTTGCGCGCTTGGCTTAAATATTCAGCACTGTGCTCACCACTATAGATCAGAGCTAAATTGCGAGGATCATTTGCGTCAGTAATCCACTGGTTCACCACCGCCTCAACACTCAGATTGCTTGACAGTTTTCTTCGAACAATTACCAAGGCGCGCTCAGCTTCCGAGATATCGTTCGAAGGCCGACTCTGTGGATTATTAGCTGTTGGTGATATCCGCGACCGGGACCGGGACCGACTAGGGCGAACTGATAAAGAATCCAAACCTTGCAGACGCTGTCTGCGAAGCGGAGAAATCGTCCTATTGAGAAATATTTAGAGAAAATTCATGTAGCGTTGGAATGACAAGGCATACCAAGAATATAACGGGTCGAATTTCAGAACTTCTAGGATACTCATAATATTATCCACTTCATCTCTGAGTACACTCAATGTAAACCCACAGCATCTTCTATAAATTCCTTCTGCTCCGTTGATACCCATTCCGTCTAATAGATCCCTAGTCAGCCTAAAAGGAACCGTTTCCGGAACAGACAAAACACGACCCTGATCGAAAGCGACTCCAAGATCAATATGTACCGGCTCGCCTGTGCTCTCATCCATAAGAATATTATTTAAATGTCTATCTCCTAACCCCAGAACGCTTCCGACTACCGAGATAGCAGCAGTTCCGCGAGTGTATGCACTCTTGCTTTGTATCCACGCGTGAGGGTCTTTGAATCGCTCGAGAAAGAAAAATTTTAAGACGGGATGTACTCTGTTTGTTATCTTCCTGTACTCAGAGATGCGTAGCTCTACACTTTTGTTCTGAGAGTCTCTCATTATAGTACGAGCTGTTTGCAGACTAAGATCTTCGGGGTAATATCTAACATGAAGAGGCTGCAAGACATCCATTAGAGCCACCGTGTTATTCACAAACTCGATGATACCGGAAGTATGAGTCAAAGGAATAACCCTGTAAGTTCGGATTCTCAGACTTCGTTGACGAGTATGCTCATTTCGTTGCAAAAAGCTATTGACTTGCTCAAACACTTGCTCCATAATAGCGTCCTGACGCAAATCGTCCTTTCCTCCTTTAATCTGTTGATGGTTATTAGCAAACAGTTACTAAATCAAAAAGGATTAGAAGAGACATACAAGCATTTTGTAAATTGAGCCATTATCAGCTTCAAAAGTGCAAGCTTTCGGCCTGCTTAGTCCAGAAGCTAGGTATACTTCAGCACGGATAGAAATCATTTTTGGCACTTGAGAGTAGTCATGGTCAGCGCGTAAAGGAATGTAGATTGTTGGAGGAGGTAATCGGATTTCTCCTAGAGAGTCCTGCCACCAGTGCGTGTCTGGAAACATATCTGTCGTGATCTGCTTACGCTGGCGATCAGAAAATGAGTACCTAGCAAGCTGATCTGCCTTTTTACTAAATGTTGCTACCGGTTGGAGATATAGCTTGCTATATTCTGGCATTGCTTCAAGCTTGGACCATATGACCTCGGCCGCGCGGGAACGAAGAACCGCGCTCTGGTCATCCGTATTATTGTCCGCGCTATATTTCAAAGCAAAGAGCTGATAAAGACAATGATATGGATGATGCCGGCTTAATTTAAGGATCAGTCCACCTAAAAGTTTCTGAAAGAAAGATTCTTCGTCAAAACTCAGTCGTGATGAGAGCTGATTGATCCATGAAGCCAATTTTGCAGTAGGTACGTTACCAAGAAAGGATGCAGCCGCTTTATTTGCAAGATCATCTGACGCATTAGCTAACCACAGTGAACAGAAGCGGAAACTATCCTCATCATATTCGTCAGATGCGGCGATACTCATCAAATAAAATGTGATGCTCTGCTGAAGGAAGGTCTCTCTTAGTTTCAACAGGCGTTGATACTCAATATTGTCAGACTCAAACATTTTCTTTATTTGATTATAGTTCGTCCGAATTATCTGTCGATCTTCAGCTGTAGTAGTCTTTGCTAAGAGAGGCTTTAGCTGATCTAACTCAACCATCTTATCTTGACGTAACGTTGATATACGCTCAAAATCTTCACTAAATGTGGAGCTTTTTAGTTGACTATCGCAAAATATCGCAAACTCGTGGTAAACGTGTGACTTCAACGAGCCACTTGAAAGTTCATCTACTTTAGTCATCGCTGGCTCAAGGTATTTAGAATGTACATCATCAGGATGCTCTTGGCGCGCAGCCGAAATCCATTTTGCCTGGAACATTGGTTAACTTAGACAATTACAAACCGACATCCTACTTACCAATGTAGCCAACACTGTAGCTGTACCAACTTGCAGCCCGAATTGATTCTCATCTACCTCGGGATCGCTTTTTGATATACCTTTGAGCATTTGTATGGCAATATTTCTGTCTCCATTTTCCCACAGCACAGCCGACATTTGAGTAGCGAATGTACGTTGCATTGGCTCTTTAAATTGAGAGTTCACCAGCTGCACCAATCTCTCAAATCTCAGAGACGAGGACGTAGCTTTTTGAAGTTGGCCATGCTGCAAAGCAGAATCAGTGATTCTTTTTAGAGAAATAGCTTGAGCCACATTGAAGAAGTCAGAGACTGACGAAAAGCGAGAGTGATTTGTATTTGCCATCGTCGAAAATAACCTTTCACGAAATAGTAGAATATCCTCAACATGTTCAAACCTTTAAAGAAAATTAGCTACATAAAATAGCTTATTTGAACAATTTACACATACCGTGTTGTATCGGCCCATCTCATTCGAGTACGGTGAGTCTCAAGCAAAGACAGCAGATCTCCCGGATTCGTGATTGCCCACATCTCTTGCGCTTCGGATATTATTGCCAGGGTCTGGAGCAAATCTTGTGCCCTAGCTGCGGTAACGACTGTTTTGCCACGAGTCAATTTGTTAACTAGATCAATACTAGGACTTCGAACTATTGAATCAAGTGAATGGGAGTTGCCATCCAGAGACATAGGCTGAGCTATATTCTTAAGAACATGATATATTGTTGAGCTTTTAGACATTGAACTATTCACCTCATGGATATCCCACTGACCCAGCTTCCAAGCTGATTCGTAAAATTTTTCATACTCAGTTGTATCGGCATTAATGTTCGCAGACGACAAACATAAAGACAACCCGTTGAGTCCAATCATGGAGAGGGTACCAGATATATCAGTCATATTAGCAGATCTGCTCGAATGTGAACCGTACAGACCAGTTTCGAGCAATGCGCCTTTGTAAGATAACGCTTTCCATCCGTTGTGCTCAAATTCTGCAATAGCTGCAGCAGACTGAATAGTTGGTACCATATCCACACCATAAAGTGCATCAGGATCGTCAATACCTTTGTAGATCTCGGTTAAGAATCTCGTAAGGCTGTTTGGATTGAATCCTGAAACCCACATCAGTTCGCAAATCAAATATGCGGCATAATACATTTCGCAAAAGAGCGCCGCTCTAATCATAGCCACGAAATCAAGCTTGTCAATACAGCAAATACGCTCCAAAACAGTGGAATTCTCAGAAGTTTCTTGGTTCTGCAGAAAGACAAAAGTCTCGATAAGTAGTATCGCATGCTGCGTAGTGTCCTCGCAGATTGAACGAAAACACTTATTGAAGATTTCAGTCACTTCCAAAGAGTTCCGACCACTACTTACAAAGGCATGCATCAGGTACTTAAATGACGGAGCAGCAAAATCTTTAGCAGTATCTAACAACTCAAGAAGCACCTTATAGAATGGCTCGCAGTCTTCAACTAAGATCGAGCAAACTACGCATCCAGCGTGACGTGACCAAGCATCAAAAGAGCTGTCTTTCGGCAGCGGATTCAAGGTTCTACCAGTTCGGCCTCCATATTGATCTTCAAGCTGATAATCAATACCTTCGCGTATAAAACTTGGAATATTCAAATCAATATGAGAACTGGCAGCTTGTGAATCTAAATTTGTAGCAAAGATCACAATATCATGCAGTGCGTGCTCAATCCGACGAGTAGTATCAGTATTGGCCGTGTCCATTAATAATATCATAACACCAACTAACGCACAGAATGAAGCTGGAAGTTTGACATCATTTGCTCTATTAATCGAAATCAGGCTAGGAATTTCAACGTCATCTGCCCATTCTGTGAGAACCTTTCCAGACGAAGCATAGGCCCGACCACAGATTCGCGATACCCATAGTATAAACTCATCTGGCATCTCTTGCACGCTGCATAATCTCAGCAGCTCTGAAGACAGAGAAATACAGTCCGAGTCAGTTAGTATTTTTGAGTCGAATTGACTCGAAGCTCTTTCAAGCTCTAGTGCAAAAGTTTTTAAAGCGTATTGTCGGGACATGGCGTCGAAATGAGGTGAATGGGTAAAAACAATTTGTTGTATATCAGTCGCGGTCCATGCGATCAATCCATTGGCCGTTCGAGAGTCATAAAATATTAATGAATTTAGCCACACAGTACTCTTTGCAACATAGTCAGACCTAGTTGCGTAAGTGCTCACGCAGCTGTGCAGTCTGGTTTTAAATTTCATTAAAATGTACTGAAAGTCTCGGGCACCTAGAAAATTGTTGACAGAATTTGAGACCTGCTGGATATTGTACATTATCTGAATCACAAAGCGGACGAATAGCTCGGGGTTACACGTCAATGACTGGTGACTCAAAAGGTTTATTGCAATATCCAAAACTTCTGCTATGCAATCCTGATTAGTCACCAGAGATGCGATGGA
Source organism: Kockiozyma suomiensis (assembly GCF_038497685.1). Taxonomy (NCBI): domain Eukaryota; kingdom Fungi; phylum Ascomycota; class Lipomycetes; order Lipomycetales; family Lipomycetaceae; genus Kockiozyma; species Kockiozyma suomiensis. The sequence continues at coordinate 962,362 of NW_027117667.1, forward strand.
ATGCAAGCAGATGCGAACCAAATAAGGCTTCACATTTTCCTGACTAAGAGTGATGTGTAGCTTTAGTACACGAAGAATACTGCGCCTTTGCACATAGTTGATGCATTGTTCAAGATCGTTCAATATGACACGAGCGATAAAAGCTGCTGTACTTGTATCGTATTCTTTTAAGCGCGATTTCAATCTAGCCTGGTCGGTAAGCATCTGCATCGATATATAGGCGTTCAATATTATGACCGCATCATAGTAAGGTTGGTTCAAAGGTGCTGAGTAGGGTTGAGAAATCAAGTCACTTAACTCATTTAATTCTCGCCAAATGTGAGCCTCGTCCACAAGTCCTACAGAATCAAACGAGGACTTTGAAATAGTTGCAGAATCAACACAGGACAGTAGAATTGCTATGGCCAACGGAAGTATCTGGTGCAAATATTCTACCAACAGTTGGTAATTTCCTGCTAACTTTACCATCCTTTCCATAATATCAGACTGATCTAATAATGCTGAAACACCATTACCGGTACTGACTGCCGCAGAATACGCAAAAACGCGACCCAGCGACTCCAAAAAAACATCAGAATTGGAGTTTCCAAAACTTTCGGATATCATGACAACATTTGTAGTAAGTTCTTCGGGATAAAAAACAACCGATTGAGCAACCAATTCAACAAAGGTAGATTCGAAACAACTCTCACGTGTTTGATAACCAAAGACGGAGAAATCTAATTCGGCAATCGAACGACCACTAGTACACCAACTATAGTATATCTGCGACAAGAATGCTTCAAAAAGCCGTTCTGGCTTATCTAACTCTTGTTCTTTAGCTGCCGTTCTAAAGCAGAAACCAACATACTGTCGCATATTGGGTATATTAGAAAACTCCACAAGATGATAAATCGCATCACGCGCAATTAGAGGTGAGGCACTAGCTAACTTGGCTGTACCAAAAGTGCTGATTATTTGTCCTTCAAAATACGTAGTGGCGAAGTTCTCGTGAACCATGTTGTATAGCTCAAGGTGCAAACTGGGCTGAATTTGGGTAACCAGAGTGGCACATAAGATACAGGCATTATGCTGAACGCGAATATCCAAATTGCTAAGATCGCTAAGCAAGTATGATGTCTCTGGCAGCTCGAGGCCAAGAGAGGATTGACATATTACCTTGTATAGCAGCGAATCAATCGATATGCGGCTGAGGTAGGAAGCAAGTCCATTCTCGATGCCAACTTTGGTGACCCATTTGTACATAGCAACACCAATGTCAAGCTGAGCGCGCGGCGAGTTTAACCATAAGCTCATTGACGTGCATAAAAGTTGCGTACAAGATATCATCGTGATCTCTGATCTCTCATACTGGTATTTCTGAAGGGTCCGCTCTCCGACAAGACGAAATAGAGTATCGATAATGTTCGGGATATCGACAGGTAGCAAATTGTCTGTTAAAAGTTGATTCAACGATGGAAGAATTAGATAAAAAGTTGCAGGGGTAAGATGTCCGAGGTAGGTCAAAATCATTTCTATTACGTCGACACCAGCAGTGGCTCTTAAAATAGAACACTGAAAGAGAACAATTATCTGGCACTTAGCAACATTCCAACTCAACTTTACCATATGCCAATTTGTCACATTATCTTGAAATTCATGCGATCTGGAACTTCGATTCAAATTGTTCACCTGCCCAAACTCTGCATCATCCATGTCAGTATCGGCATTTTCAGCGCCAGAGATGTCCATAAACAGGGGCCTCTCAAGGGCATTTAATAGCCTCTGAAGCATTTTCAGTAAGCCATCTGGGGTCGACTGATAGTCAATTATGCTCTGCATTTGCGACAGTTGCATTACAATGCAGTTAATAACATCTGAATCAACACCACCTTCCTCTAGAGAACTACAGATATTTTGCAGTAGGGTAAAAGTCAATGAATCGTGACCTGTAAAAACATATCTGCTCTTAGATGGAGATTGAGTATGGATTCGACACAACACAGCCAATACTAGCATAGCGATATAGAACCAATCGCTATTAGAGTTCAATTCATCTCGTTTGACAGGCAAATTGTGTAACAATTCCGAGAATGATTCAACAATTAGATTCGACACACTAGTAAACGGAGAAACAAATTGGAACTCGCAGATTTGAATTGGGATGTCAAATGCAACAATTGTCCCATGGAAAACCAGTAAGTCAATTACATCTTTATCTTTATGATATTGATACAGAAATTGAAGGATGTTTGATGTGTCAAATCGATCTGTAAACAAGTTGCTAGGCGATGGAGGTGTATGATGTGCCAGTATAAGAAGGAGGTTGCAGACCGAGGTAATACTGGCTTCTTTCCACAGCCTCCCTGGAGCAGTAAGTCTACATGAATGCAACTTTGCAAATATCCACCTACAGACTTGCTCCGGAATATCAACACGGCCATGTGCGCTAGGAACAGACTTGTATTTGACTAGTATCGACCTCCATAATCTTATAGACGATTCGGTGACCTTAAAAGGTCCAATTGTATCAACATATATAATCATTTGGTCAATAAAATTCAGCGCTTCAGAAAAAGGTATGAGTCCCAAAGATAAAATGCGCTCAAGAAGATAGCAACTGGCAGAGCAGGTAGCGTTTGAGGAAATGCGACGATTGCACAGCTCCCATATGTCCAACCAATCAGCTGAGTGTTCAGGTTTTACATATTTTAAATGCCTGGTCAAAGTCGCTAGCGCGATCATTGCCCATGATGCAGTTACATAATCATCAGAGGTCGCGAAAATAGTCAATTTAGTGGTATAAGTCGAGCAACTTGGGATTGTGTCCCTAGATGTCGCAAGAATAAAGCTGAGCAACTGAAGACAAGGTAAACGCTGAGATTCTGAGGCTTCTTCAATTTTAACCATTAACTCGCTGACTTTGGATCCTATATCTGGTGAATCGAAACCATCAGAATATAATCGACGCCTTTTTGATGCATTTTCAGAATTGAAAGATGAGGAACCAACTAGAAAAATGTTAAATCGAAGGAGCTTGCAACGTGCAGATAAGAATACTTACCATTAGTGTCGCTTAACGCGGACAAATCTAGATATTCGTTGCATCTTGCCAGAATCATTAAAGTCATCCATGATGTCAGTCCTCGTTCGTTACAAAGTTGAAAATCAGCCGTTTGCAGCCACTCGAGTCCACCACATCCTTCTTCGGGAAGCGAGATATCCTCTACTTGCAATTGATCACGGCTTGGTTTTTCAAAGTAGTCTTTGAAGAGCTCGCGGATCATGTTTCGCAGCGGATCGCTGTCCTCTTTAGGAAACATCTTTATTGCTGGGAAACAGTATACAATAGCGGCAATCAGCTGATCCTTCAAGGCTGGAGTCTTCACTTTCCACAAACTAGAGATAATCGGAATCAAATCCGATACAGCTAATGCATAATCCTCCAAGGAGTTGATTATCATAACAGATAAAATCTTAGTTATGCAGTAAAACACACCGCGATGCGAACTCGTCTCAGTGGGATGGGATTGCAAAAACATCAGTAAAGAGCACAGCAAGCCTTGTGCCAAAGTTTTGCTCCCCTTATCGGATGAAATATAATTGCTATCAGATCGATCCGAGTCCATAAGGCTTTGATGAGTTGCCGAATCAAGAAGCTTCTCTAGGCAATTAACAAGCTCTAAAGTTTCCACCCCAACTCTAATGGTCTCCTTGATACTTACTTCAACACCATTCGCACAAAACCTTACAAGCTCGGTCCATTGGTCCTGTGACATATGCTGGACATGGGGAGGATAGCTGCAGATTGATTTTAGAGCTCGCAGATAATCGACCAAAACGGGTGTAAACAAGCGTCCGTCATGATATGTGGTTTGCCTGATATGCTTCACAAGAGCAGCTATCGTTCGCATACGAAAAATATGAACACCATTCTCAGTTAACAATCGCAGCGCTGCCGCCGCCGCTGAAAGTCGATCAAGAATTGCACTGTCTCGCACCCCATGAGCACGAACAAAGAGCTTGCGTTCAGTTACCACAGCCTGAAATAAGCCTTCAAGTAGTTTGTGATAACTCTTATCACCAATTTTTAAGCCATTATTATTGACGACTCTGAGTATTGTATCGTAACCTTCGATGCGGTCTCGGATTCTGTCTGATACTAGACGATCTGGCAGGAGAGTTAGATTTAAGATAAAATTATGATGACACTTCGGATGTACCATATATTGTAAATAGTAAGCCTTCCTCCATCTATAGTTTAGGATATTCCTGGCCCCAATTGCTTGCTGCAACGATAAGTAAAAAAATATTGAGTATGAGCGCCCGGCCGATTCTAAGGTGGGCTACGCGTGCTCACATTCAGTCAGCAGCCTTTAAGGTAAAAATTATCAAGGTAAGCAGACAATGAAAGAAAAATCATAAATATCATCAAGAATTACCATCAGAGCATGTCAAATACACACAGCGAAGTATCAAAAAAGGCCTGAACGTAATTTAGGTCCGTAACTCGTTGCTTGACATGCGCTCTTACTATCTTTCAAACTTGTGTTTCGGCAGATTCATGTTAGTCACGTGATACATAAACCCTATGCCGCTTCTAATGCGGCTCAGTTATTTCATTAGACCGTCATACAAAGGTGGGTTCATCTACTTGCTTTGCCATTCAATGGACCTGATATAGCTGATTTTTCGGAAGGAATAGGAGTCTAAGCTTTATCACTTTGTGACACCATGTATCAAATATTCTGAAACAAGAGGCCGAGCTCATGCAAAGACTCGGGTTATGACCGTAAATTCACAAAGCTGCAGAGGTACCTCTAGCTTGCATAGACTGCTGCTGAATAATTGGCTAGAGTATAAAAGGACTCCCCGCATACATATACTAAAAAGGAAGCAATATTCTGTCTGAACGCTTTATGCAGATCACAGGTAATATTCTTTGGGAGCAGTCGCGGTTGAAATTAGAATATGTCATAGTATGAGCGACTCCATTGGCAGCTTGTTGTTTTTGAGGCTTCAGTGCTGTGGGTCTTCTATCAATTCTCGGCTTTTTTCACTTAAGAGGACTATTTCAGTACAGCATCAACCTCTTTCAGTGCATCTAGCCGACAACCTTGCTTATCTTTTCTATTGTATTATTTTCTTAGCTATTCCTTAGTTTGTGGTACTTACTAGCAAAATTAAGACTCATTCGTTACATTATTCTAGTCGCGTAATTCGTGCAAGTTATCATTCTGACTAGAATATTTCGAACTTATCTTTTGGGCACCTAGAGGCTCATTTCCGAGTTATAATTTACAGGTACAAGTTCGTTAGTAGCTAGTATATTTATCGAAAACAGACCTGCAAATCTTCCGACGTGTGTGATTAACTCATTTTCCGGAAAAAGAATACTAATGATTATCATACATCAGATTCACCTAGTCCTTTTGCGATCCAAATTCATTGCCACGCTATTGTGTGCCTTATTAAATCAGCGCTAAACGGGTATTTTCCCGAGTGGCCGTAATAGCGATTCTTCTCCTCGATCGCATACTATAAATACCATTCATCCGTGCTATCTTTCCCTTCTGACTCTGTGCACCATCTGCGCAATGATTGCATCACAGACAGTTCTCTTATTCATAATTGCTGTTAGCGAGACATCAGCCGAAGTCCTGTCCGGTGTTTGGTCGGGTTTTGCCGAGTACTCAACTCCTCACTACTTCCCTACTACCCGCTATCGTGTTACGCCACAGTACACAGACTTCACAGTCAGCTCTGTAACATACTGGGGAAAGGTTAATGACTTTCATGCTCAGAGCTCGGACAATTCGTCGTGGGTGAACTCTCGTCGCGCACCTCTGACATTTTGCGCCATCGGCGACAATTCATTCTGGTTCACCGGCCTGCAGCAGTCTGATGACTTGACAGTGCCGACTTCGATGGCAATCAGTCAATCATCGACTCATCCGTCTTATGTTTCCGACTATTCAGCATTTGATCCTTCATCTCTCATTTATTTTATTCCACAATCTCCAGAAGAGGCCGCCATAGAAGCAAATACTGCTAAGCTTTCAATGCCGCGCACTAATTGCGCCATGATTTCCGCCACTCGCGCAGTCCAGTTTTGGGACTCTTGGGTAGATTTTGCTTCTCGCGGATCATTCCTTGTTCAATATGATTTAAAGGTGTCGAATAATTCACTCACCGTTACTCGATTCAAAGACTTGTATGGCTCTGTTGCTGAAAATCAATATTCTTACGGCCTCTTTGCGTCTATGAAAGTCAATAGTGTAGTATACATGTATGCGCTAGACACCAGCGAATATGGAAACAGTCAGGACATATTTGTGGCGTCTGCTCCGGCCGAAAAAGTAGTAGTTAAGTCAACCTGGAGATACTGGCACAACTCTACCCAGTCTTGGTCGACTGAAGAACCTTTAGCCGTGAAAAGTCATAAATTGGATGCCATTTATTCATTGTCAGGATCAGATACATTTGCTATGGGAGAGTCGCTATTCAGTGCTGGAGGCTCGATCTTCTACTCCGAATATCATAGCGCATATATCATGGTTTATGTCTCCACTGACAAAACCAAATATATCATCGAATACGCTCCTACTCCCGTTGGTCCCTGGTCAACATTGAAGAAGGTTCTGTACACTGACTCAAAGAACAGTCTGGCGGCTGCCCTTGTTACTCCGGCAATGTTTAGCACTCCTGCAGCTGCCGGGAAATCAGGAAAATCTTTACTGATGACTCCTGCGTCGTCAAATTCGGAGTATGATGGATTGACATATAAATTGAATTTTGCTTAGAGAATATCGGCTATGATAAAATTTACTTTGAACTGTATAGTTGTGTCGGAGCTAATAATTTGAAGAAAAGGGTAATTAAAGTGCAGAATGTGGGATATTTTGGTAAACAGGACTTAAATCTGGAAAAGCTGCTCAAACTTGTGCAAATCAGTAGTAATCTTCTATACCCACAGTTGCCACCATAAACCTGAAATTTCTCATTTTACATTTGATGAGAAATCTCAACCTATTCAGCCCTTTCCTTTAGATTATCGATTTCGCAATGAGTAAATTATTTTGCCTTTCGGATATACTCGTAAATGGCTCTCCAAAGTCTTCTGGTATCTTGGCTATGAATCGAGCTGATGTCCTGCCCTTCAAATTAAGACCGTGGTAGCTGACAGCGATTTAGGCTATCAGTATAAACCCCTTTTTTTTTGCCAAAAAAGTGCACGCTGGCAACGTTAGTTACTAAACGCAGTCAAATTCTGCAGCTGCCTAAAGTAAATAGCTTAACGAGTAAGATAAGCTGCTCGCAATATCCTCGCAATTTCATCCTGAAAAAAGATTTTGAAGCACGCGGCTCAGCTCTGCAAATCGTCTTTGTTAATAAGTGTTATGAATAATATGTAAATAGCACGCAAACAACCTGCGCGAATGCTTTTAGCTGGATTGCATTACTGTTGAAACCACGTTACCTTGGCCAGAGAGTCAAGTAATGACTCGGTAGACCCAAAAAAAGTCGTGCGGCGTACACGTGCATGTAAGTGTTGGCCACGAACGAACATAACCATCTGCAGAATATTACTTTACCAGCCAATCAAGATTATTATTAGAAATGAGTTGATTTATTCCGTATCTGAATATTCTGAGATTTTGATAGTATATTTATAGAGCTGCTTTGGATCTGGGCAAAGGAATCAGAAGTTAATTGAAATATTGGTAGAGGATATTGGTTTGAATTTAAGAAACGATGACAAGACACGAACAATGTCAAGAACACTCGGCGGTCAAAGATGGTTTTATCAGACAGGCTGCTTCATGGTCTAGAGCTGAGTGGAATATCTCTCTAGTTTGATCATAAATGGAAAGCTTCCCCGAGATTGTCGTTCTTCTTGTTCCAGCTCACATTCACCATCTGCTCCAATAAAATACATCGTACAATGAAGTTCACGACTTACCCGCTAGTTGCTTCTTTAGTAACTGCTGTTTCAGCATATACCGTGCACAATGTCACTGTTGGCGACATGGGCTTCACGTTCACCCCCGACACTATCACCGCCAAAACGGGAGACTATGTTCGATTCACATTTGAGAGCGGAGTGAGTATTTATTCTGTATGTTGACATGTTATATTACTAATATTTCGCAAAGACCCACGCTGTTGCTCAGGCCACCTACGATGGGCCATGCAGTCCCTACAAAGATAACTCAGATGACGGCACTGATGGGCTTTTCTCGGGAATGATTACTTATTCGACCACCTTTGATGTCCCAGAATACGTAATTCATATCAATAATACTGACCCGATTTGGTTTTACTGTCCCGAAGCCTACCATTGCCAAAGCGGCATGACTGGCGTCATCAATCCCGGAAAAAATCAGAATCTTGACACGTTCACTTCTTTAGCGGAGCAGCAGTCTACGAATACTCAGCCGAGTGTCATTGTTGGTAACACCACCATCGGCGACTCCGACGAATCGTCGTCATCTGTCGCCGTATCGTCGACCCCCTCTGCCTCTTCAGCTTTGTCATCGGCTGTCTCAGGGACCTCAACGGAAGCCGCCTCAACTCTCGCCACTTCTACTGTACCTTCTAGTGCATCTATTACAACTCCATCGACTTCCGGCTCCGCATCGTCTAGTTCGTCCGCTGTTGCTGCAACTTCCACTGCTGGGGCTGCCGTCAGTTCCGCTGCCGTAAGCAATATTTTTGCAGTTGCAATCGCAGCTGGTATTTACCTCCTGAGGATGTAGATTTCACGATAAAACATATGTATTGCATTTGTGACTGTAGACTACGAGCACGTTAGATCTTGATTAACATATACAGTAATTGGTATATATAAAATATTGATAATATGCAAAATTTATTGTCTCGATATAACTAAACAATCAGTCCATCATATGGGGATCTGATGCTGAGTTTTGTTTCTACTATCCCTCAATTAGATATTTACAGCCTGCGCAGTAATGTGTTCAACGCTGTTGGCGACTTTCTGATGCTCTCTCCGGTGAGACCGCAACCATAGTCGGAAGTATTTTATGCTACTCTATCTAGTAGCAGGGATGTCCTGTAGAATAAGGTATGACTTGTAGTGGCCTATTTTCTATTTTTGATTACTATTCCATTTGTTTTTTTTTTACCGTAAATGGTACCGCATTGAGCCGCTGTTGAACTGCTCAATGTCCACGCCGCAGGGGTGAACTCTATCTGCCCTCAGAACTCTAAAAAAATTTAACGCGTATTTCATGGTTTTCAAAGCAGTAAATTTTAAGTCACTTCATATTCAATATCTGGTGATCTATAGCAGGCCTTACAATATCGCCTTTCCCTTGCAGAGACATATCATTAAACTGACTGCTAAGCTTGACGGACGCCATTGAGAACTGGAATGAGCTCACAGGCAGCGGTCGTAAACGGTTCAGCACACAATGCGAGTCCTAAAGAAGATATGAACTCGGCCGTCACAGTCAATCCTGTGGACACTCAAGTTCCACCGGCTAACGAAGAAATCAATATGTTCATGACCATGCTTCTTGGATCAGAATATGATGAGAGAAAATACGAATTAGAGAATACTTCAGAGCTTCAGAACGTGAATATGCACGACAAGCGAAAAATAGATGGTCTGGGTGATTTGGACAGCAGCAAGCGATCAAAATACTTTGAAGCCGGCAAACCTTCACCTGAAGAAGAACAAGAATTCAATAAGATTTTTGGGTCTGCAGCTGCGGATGATGCGCTTCAGCAACCGGGAGATGATGAAACTAGCTGGCAGGATCAACCGTTAAAAAAAACGGGAGGAAATCAGCAAGAAACTATCCAGCATGGCATATCCGCAATCACCCCGCCGTACAGTTCTCAAGAACTGTCCCGGGAGGGATCGATTTCAAAGATGTCTTCTAATGAACAGCATAGTCCAGCATCTGGATCGCCATATCCAATCTCTGCCATATCCACACCTACTGTTAGCAGCCCGCAAGCTAAGGGATCGACTCAAGCGGAACTGCCGAGTACTGTGACCGTAGACAGAGCTGCTATTCTGAGTCAAAATTTGACAGACACCAAGAATTTGATTCTCAAAACAAATTCATTACTCACAACTTACGCTGCATTGAAGTCAGCATATACTCAAGTCTGTACTATAAACAAGACGCAATCTACGCAGCTAGCATACTACAAACAACGTATGGCTGAAACGACGAGACAAGTTAGCACAGCAAATAACAAAGCACGTATTGCAAATAAGAAAGTGGAAGAATTGATGCAGATCATTAAAAGATTGCCGGACCAAGGCGAGATTCTCCGAAAAATTTCCGTTCTTGAGCATGACTTGAGCGAAAAAAATGCAGAACTTGAGGTTTTAAAGTCATTACAGAGGACTGCTTCTGCATCTGAAACTCAGTCTCCCGAAGATGCCGCAATGCATGATCAACGATTGGGCGAAGTTTTGTCTGAGGCGACACAGCTTACTGATATAAACTGAAAAACTTGAAACGATCTTTTTTAACCTTTTAACTTGTTAGTTGGATTTCGTTTTAAGATGTTTTATTATAATGTTGTTTGATTTAGCATTTGACCATTAGTGTCACTAGCATTCCTGAAGTTATTAAGCATTAGCCCAGGTACCTAATTTGTATAATATTGAATGTGATCATTTTTATTCTGTTTGGCTTAACTACCGGAATCGTTGGATGGTGCAGTAAAAGCAAACCATTTCGACTATCCATTAGCTAGAATATCAAGTAAACCACGTTTGTCAAAGATATAATAGCTAGATTATGCGACAGCTTACAACAATGGCGATTTATTTACTATTCTGCCCCTGTATTAGTCATCCGATAGTAATCCTTTTTTTTTTCATCCCCCCTGTTTTTTTTCCGGACAGCCCGACATAAACTTTAAACTCCCAAATTTTTTTTTCCAGATCTCAACAGCAGAAAACATAGTAATAACTCGAAAAGCTATACTAACCATTTTATGAGAAAAATATTAAGCATATGAGTTATAACATAATTGAACTAGCAACTTAAGCTGACGGTGCTACAATGGATATCGACCGTGAAAATTTTGATTTTGATATTGGTGGACCGCCAGTTGATTACGCTCACGATGATTCTATGTCTGAACACAATATTTCATCCACTAGGATAGGGATTGACGATACTGTGATAATGCAAGAATCTGAGATAAAGTATGATCATGAATATATGATGCATCAGCCTCTTGCCTTGCAGAAAATGGCGCTAGTGCCTCCATCTTCAGCAATAGTTCCGACCGAGCAATCTCGAATATCCGCTTACGCACGACTTGATTTTGCCTCCTTTACGTTTTATGTACAGACTCTACAAGTTGTCATGGGAAGACGTGTGGAATTAGTAGGTGCGAACAGATTAGCGGGAGACGGAGGATTAAGCAGCACGCCAATACCTGCGAGAGCGAGATCTCGGACACCGTCCAAGGCAGACGCTACAGTAGCAGAAGCAGCCACTAGCTCGGATAACGCAGCAAATATGGCAAGCGTTGCAGCTACTAGCGGGAACGGGAATATTGACGTACATTTGGGTACTGCAAAGGCAATCTCAAGACGCCATGCTAGGATTTTCTACAATTTTGCAAATCAACAATTTGAATTCTCAGTTCTAGGTCGTAATGGGGCTTTTGTGGACGGTGTGTTCATTGAAAAGGGCTCGACTGTTCCATTTAGTCATGGGCATGTTATATTTTTGCAATTGTTACCTTGTATGGCTTATCTAACATCTGCTGCAGATCACGCGTACAGATTGGACAAATTGGATTCACATTTCTCCTGCCCAATTCTGGACATTTAGAACCTGGAATGACTCCAGAGCATACTATCAAACCCGCAGATGCTATTTCATTCCATGATGAAAAGATATTACCTCCTCTTGACACAACCGCAACGACTCCGGTGCCTATCACAGTTAAATCTGAAGTATCACAAGATGACAGCACTTTGGCTTTTGAAGATCATGAGGGACATAGTATTGACACTATAAAGCCTACCGACAATCAATCGTTTGAACAGCTATTTGCTGAACCCGAAGATCTAGATGTGTTGCCATCCGAAGAGCACATTCTATCTGACGGTCAATTATTTCATGCAGAGCCAATCCCACAGCAGCAAGCGCACATGCAGCACGAGCATCAATTGCAGGAAGAACCTTTACAGGAAGCTGACTTGCGTATGATCGAAGCGCTCACAAGCAGCACAATAGATGGTCTCTCTGATCTGGCTTCTGTAAACCCGTCAAATATGGAAGGTATTCCCACCGACCCTGCACTGCTATTATCTTCAGCAGAAGCTCGATCCTTTGACCCTAAGCCAAAATCTAATAGCCGAAAGGAGAAAAAACATCCTACGCCTCTATCTCCTTCTCAGATTCCGCCAGAATATCGCGAGAAGCCACCGAATTCATATTCAAGTTTGATAGAGATCTCATTACGATCTTATGCAACTGAGAGAGGCATGTCTTTATCCGAAATTTATAGCGCAATTCAGGCTCTTTTTCCCTATTATCAGTATGCGGCTTATGGTTGGCAAAACTCAGTGCGACACAATTTGTCACTTAACAAATCGTTTGTGAAAATTGCTAAAGAAGGTAAAGGCTGGCTATGGGGACTAGATGAGGAGCTTTGCCGAGAGAGAGAGGCGAAGAAAAACAGACCATTAGTTAAGGAAAGAAAGGAACAAGAACGGCGCGAAAAGAGAGAACGCGACAAACGAGAAAAAGAAGAAAAGGATCGCAAGGCCAAACAAGAGAAAGAGGCTCTTGATCGTGAGAAGAAGGAACGCGAGAAGACTGAAAAGGAGAGGAGAGAGAAAGAGATGACAGAGAAGAAAAAGGCATTGGCAGTAATTGCACAAGTAGCGGCAGCGAAAGGTTCGACTTCTGGTTTCAGTGGATTAACAACGGGGGCTCCGTTTCGTCTACCGAGTACGATTGGCGCAGGCACAAAGCTGAAGGGTAAACCGCTTGGTGTTTCTTCAGGAGTATCAAAGCCGCAAGTGTCAAAGCCTCCAATTAACAAGGAGACCTTGAAGGCATTGCAATTACTGCAGCAGACTATCTCTGCGCAATTGTCTGCAAACACAAAGACTGCCTCGCCAGCGCCGGATACTGCAGTCGCTCAAACCAGCTCCGCTCTGCCTGCTCATCCCACTAAATCCTCTGCGTCAGTATTTCCCCTGGGTAATTCAGGAGAGAGTTTCGGTTCAGTCCGGCCGTCAGTGTCGCCTAGTCCTGTTCCGAATACCCAGACAGCCAGTAGCACTTCGGCATTGATGGCTGCCGCTCTTAGCGCTGCGCGAAACAAAGCAGGAAACACGCCATTAAACAAACCTGGAACTCAACAGCAGAATGCAAAGGCAGCGGCCATTGCCAAAGCACTTGTGATGACTTTGGCTCAGTCGATGTCTAAACCTGGCGCGACAAATTTGGGAGCGGCACCGTCATCGGAAAATGGCACTAGTGAGACCGCTGAAGCAGCGGGATCGCATACGGCGACTACGTCCTCTGTGAATTAAAAAGGCCGGTACAAGTTACTAGAGGTGCAGATTGTTTAATGGGAAAAGGAGTTTTGTTGTAGATATTTATAGATTGCATAGTGTAGTGTAATATATGTTATGGGCTCATATAAAGCTGTCTTAGCCACTTCCTAGATCAGCTTAATTTCGGTTATCTCGCAACGGCATATCTGCTGAACCCTAGCCCGCAGGCTCCTGGCGGAATGCCACGAACCCCTCGGTTCGGAGCGACATTTATGCAGCAGATAGTCTTTTTATGCTGCCTAGGTACGCCCTATTCAATCGTTCCGCTCGCCTCTGGACTCAAGCGAAAAGGTGCTGGCTACGTAAAAACCAAAATGACAGTAATAATTGTCGGCGGGGGGATAATTGGGCTCTCTACAGCTTACTATCTCTCGCAGGCGTTGCCCGACCGTCAGCAGCAGCGCATAGTCGTCGTCGACACCTCCAGAAGATTGTTCACATGCGCCTCGGGGCGGGCAGCGGGTTTTTTAAGTAGGTCGTGGTTTTCGAAGCCATCTGCAAGCCTTGGAGAGCTATCGTTTGTGTTGCATGCTGAGCTAGCTGAAATTTACGGAGGAGCTGAGAAGTGGGGGTATCGGCCGTCGCAGGCATTCTCGGTCGCGCCTCGACAAGAACCCGAGGCTCTGACAAGTAAAGAGTACTATGCATTAAAAGCGGAAAGACTAAAAAAGCAGTGGAAATTTCGAATGGAGACTATAGACGCTGCTGGTCTACGATATACCAAAGGCACGACTAACCGGACGAACCGACAGCATTGGTTGCATGAAGAGTTAACGGAGGAACAAGAAGTATTTGCTGCTGAGCCAGACCCCCCAGACTGGCTATTCTGTGATAATGGCAACACATTTCAGATTTCCGGTGAAGGAGAATGTGCACAAATGTAAGTTATTGGTTCCTGTTACTTGCCAAGGACTACTAATAATAGAATCAAACGAATAGAAACCCATATGAGTTTTGTGAATTCTTATTAGACCAATGTGTCAAGAATGGCGTCGAGATTCTTCATCCGCATCAGCTTCACTCTACTGTAATCGATCAACAGACAGGAAAGCTTTTAAGCGCAGTTATCCGTAATCTTCATACGCAAATTGATACTGTTGTTGAGAATGTGTCTAATATTGTGATTGCTGCCGGAGCATGGTCCCCTCATGCTTTCTCATCGGCGTTTCCCAATGCGCAGTTTGTACCGGCCATCACGTCTTTGGCTGGATTTTCTATGGTTGTTTCGTCTCCTCTGTCGCCTTTTTTTGGCAAAACGCAAACCACAGATGAATTGAATAGTAGGACATCATCCTCTGCAATTGCTGAAGATGGAGTAAATACTGATATCAGCGATGTGTCGAGTTTAACATCTAGGAGCACGGTCAGCGGCGTTCAAATAGAATGTCACTCGGATTCAATAGACTTTTCACCTATACGTCAAGCACTATTTGTACGGTCGTCAATATACTCGCGGTGGTCACCTGAGATCTTTTCAAGAAGCAACGGCGAAATCTATATAGCCGGGTTGAACGAGCAGGGTTATCATACATTAAGAGTGGCGAGGGGAAGCATGGCCCCTCTACATATGGTCGGTCCTGCAGATGATTATCAGTCCGAGTCAGCAACAGAGGATAGCTCTGACAACGAATCAGACAATGCGGCAAAGAGACCAGGGGTGGATAAATTCAAAACTTTAGATGAAGTTGCGCGATCACTACTTGGTCCGGAGATAACTGTAATCAAAAGATCTGTTTGCTTAAGGCCAATCACGCCTCGAGGAGAGCCTATAATCGGTGAAGTGCCATCTGAGCTAGTAGGTGGAGCAAGAGGGGTGTACATATGTTCAGGACATGGACCCTGGGGGATTAGTTTATGTTTAGGTAGTGGAAAGGTGATTTCTGAAATGATTACGGAAGGATATGCTCGCAGTGCCGACGTTAGCAGGCTGGCTCCGATATGATCTAGTTCAAGTCATTATTGTAATATTTTGAAACAGTGAACCGGCGTCTAATCTAAACAAAATCTATATTTTGCAATGTAAACAACTTCGACGTGAGACTCGTCGACATCTTCTTTTGAGACTATTAACACAAATGAAGACCATGATGCTGATACCAAGAAGTGATTGTATCATTAAAGCCAATTTTGGATGTTGAATACACTTTTTAACCCAGATGCAGATGCCTTTTATCATATGCATAGCAAGAAAACCAATACCGAAAAGAATATAACGCATAAAAAGAACACTCAAAAATCCAATAAGCGCCGAAATGAAATAAAGATACAAGAGAAACCCGAAACATTTAAGCGGTATGAACCTCCTTGAACATACCATCAGGTACAGTACTGGCTAGCTTCTGTAGTACGCTTTCGAAGCCAATCTTGCCGATGGCGGCATTTTGTCTGAAACGCTCAACAGACCAGTCTTCAATTTTATTGCACAGCCGCTGGAAGGTGGCGTATGCTTCAATTCTGGCTGTCTGGTTGAATACAGTTTTGGAGGAGTCGGAAGAGTCGGGAGCGTAAACGCAAACTTCATTGACTGAGAGGAGATGATTCATGGTAAGATTGCACGAACGAAGAGCAAATGTTTTTTTGACGGGGTCGACTTCCGACACCTCGCGGACGTAAGAAGTATCACGACCCCCGACAATAGCAAGCAGCCATCGAGGAATTGGCTGCCGACATGTGATTAGACGCTCAGTGGTAAGGAGGCCAGTCTCGGGGTTGAGTTCGCGACGAAGGACGTCGACAGCCACGACGTGCGACGACATTTCGTTCGGATATTTCTTCCAGGCAGAAGCGGAGACGTAGTCCCACGGGTACTCAAAAGAGCATTGAGAGGAAACGAATTTCATGATGGAAAGAGGGGAGGGGGTCGATATGCGATAAGTCTGGACAAATTCCAGAATGCAGAAAGATTTTAGAAAGATTGCAGAGCACGATAAATAAATAGCGACGCACGCGAACACTGCAAACTTTTCGCACCGCCACCGCCACTCGCTACGGCAATGCACAACCGTGGAATTTCATAGAGCATGTGGCGCAAATCTTCCTGTGTCTCCCGACTGCCGGACGGGCTTCCGATTATTCCGTCGGCGCCAAATATTTTATTATTATTTAGCTGATTGTGTGAGCACAGAAGGTTGACGTAAGAACTTCAACTAATTCTGCGTTGGCACGAATAATGCGTCTGAGCAGTGTGTTGTTGTGCTGTGACATTTGCACATGGCGATAAGATGCCGGTCTTTCCTGTGGACGCCACTATCGATGGTATCAAAAGAATACTACTCCTATTTACTAGACTATTTACTAGACTATTTGATCCAGACTCTTTGATCTAGATTACTTGATCTTTACTTGATTTGCTACAGCACGTATTTGCATCAAGGTTGTTCAATTATTCTAGTCTCCAAGAAAATGAGTTTTCTGTTTCTGCCTGGAACTGGCACCTACGCACAACGATAGAAACATCTGTAATAGAAAAATATCTCCTCTACCGTTCGCCTGACTCATCAACATACTCTGCAATATCAGGCTGATAGGGTTTCAGTTCTAATCGAAGTAGACAGCGAGAAATTGTTAGTGCAAAAGTAGTAGAAGAAATGCAATTGTGTTCATACCATCATCATCTAGCATATATCCCGTAATGCCTCCGCCCGCTCGGTTTGGAGTATGTTTTGTCTTTGCTGATTTCTCAAACCGCTCTACAACTTCGTCCGCAGACACTGCTCAGCTTGTCAGTACTACTATGCTACTTTCTCCCATTAACAATACTTACCTGGCTCAATGCCAGCCTGCTCGACCAATTGCTTCCTCAGCATCGCAATATGCATCGTCAAAAGCATCGTATCTCGATTGCGCCGGCTCATCGCTTGATTCCGTTCATCCCGCATTTTGTTGAATTTCTTTTCGTATTTGGCCAGTTCCTCGCTTGCTCTCAGCACTTGTATCTTGCGCTCGTTCTGAATCATCCGTCCTGCTCTTACTTGGAGATCCTCTTGTCTGACCAGCAGATACCACACAGATATCATATATGCTGATAAAAACATTGTAAATGCAATAATAAGTGACCTTCTCCGCTCAACCAATAGTAATTTATAGATGCTGCTTTCGGAGCCTTCACCATATGCAGACTTCATAGAAGCGTCTCTGAAGTATAAGGGTGAAGTAATCGCACCATTATCCCCGCCTTTTGATTCCCTATTTGCATCCAAGCTCTGATTCACAGCCAGAGGTGCTTTCGTTGAATCACGATGGGATTCGTCGTACGGCTTTGGTGGATTTCGGGGATCTGAGAAGTGCCGCGGTAAGATTGCTGACGCATCTGTCAGCGAATATGGCTCGGGAGGACTATTCGGATCAGAAAAATAGCGTGGAAGAGCCTGTGATGAGCTATATTTGACTTCTGGCTTTGTAACGAATCTAGTACTTCGCATAGAGCCCGAGAGAAGACTGAACCGGCGCGAGGACAGTTGCCGCCGTAGAATCAGACGTGCACCTGGCATCCCTGATGCATGGATTGCTATTGATTGGCTTTTCAATACCGGGAGATATATTGAAGTCATATACTAGTTAATACGAGTTAAAACTTGAAACTCTTGGGAATGATTTTGTACAATTAACTGCCTATTCTACAACAAGGCTTTCTTTCCAAGACTAGATTTTGCTTCCGTGCGGCGCTTGGCTACAAGCTCGGCTGCAACTGATCAATACACCAAGCCTATGCCGTAGTTTTTACGCAGGATGGCCAATTCAGGCATTACATAGAGAATTATACATTATAAACCAGAAAGTTAGCAGATATGACTGTTTTGCTCTTTCCCAAAGAATATGCGAGCACCGAGCTGATTTTTTTTTATACTGCCACGTTTGGTTTGATTGGAGGAACAGATCGTAAATTATATCTGTTGTGTTTTTATTTGGACTGCTACCATGAATAATGTATACGAGGATTAATGCTAATAAACGAATAGTACGCAACCGGCGTGCTAATAAACAGTTTTTCAAATGTACGCGCTATAACTCGCGTAAAACAGTCCCGGAGGTGTTAGTGCTCCCAAGGCTCGCTTGGCATGACTGCTGATCTGAGTTAGTCCATAGTTGTAAGACGCATTAACCCATCCAAATCCTTCTTTTGCAACACCCTTGAAATCTGCACCCTGGTTTCCATACTCGGCGTCAACCCGGTGAGGATCAACTGGTCGCGTGACGTCGTACTTCTCAACCACAATACCATTGAAATCCACAAAAGCTTTTGTTATCATGTAAAGCCATCGATAAATTAGTCTCGAGGCATCCTCCTCGTAACCATACCGGATCAGACCACCCCAAGCAAGAATCTGCTGCGGCGCCCAACCGTAAGGATAATCCCATTGACGATTAGGCCGATCGAGTCCAACCTCACCTCTCGACTTTTCAGTACCAGACACAAGTCCTCCAAATTCTTCAAATTTGGGGATCGCATCTGCCACCAGACGAGCAGCCTGCTTCGGTGATGCCACTCCGGCCCACATGGTCCAGAACGTAGTTGCTGACTCGTAGTCCGACTGAGTTTGCAAAACCGTATCGTAATCAAAGTACATCCCAGCTTTTTCGTTCCAGAGATATTGGTCAATAAGGATCTTTCGTCGCCTCGCTCGTCGATCCCATGCCGCACTGTTCTCAACGCGGCCATCATCCATCACAAGTCTATCACCAAATTTACGGCGAATAGTACGTGAAATATCGACCTCGTATTTGTATAATAAGCTGTTCAAATCAACGGTGGCAAGATTCGCACAACGCTTCTCTAAACGATACGATGTATCATGACCTGACTCGCGAACCGCTCGATCATGAAGGAAATATTCATCTAATTCAGGCTCTTTTATAACACCATCATTATATCTGGTCTGAAATTCTGAGAGGGAAATTCCATGTTTAGTAGCGTACGGCTCAAGTATATGCTCGAAATGAGAGGGCTCCGTCTCCGGTGGAATACCAATACCATCTGGTCGATATCGCGATAAACCAGATACTGTATCTAGTCGAGGTGCACTCATCCAGACTTCCAAGTACTCTTTAATAGCTGCTTTGATTGCCTCCTTCAAAAAGTCTAGAGCACCTGGTTCGTGTTGAATCTTGTCATAAACCCGCAGCGCCATGTCTGTTAAGAATGGCGGCTGTGTACGAAGTAAGTAATACGAGCGATTAGCGTTCAATATTTTCCCGTAATGCTTGATCTCAAATATAAAGTTTTCCACCATTCCCTTAGCTAGTTCTGGTCGATTGTCAACAATCAAGCCTAAGGACATCATATAAGAATCCCAACCATAAAGCTCGTTGAATCTTCCACCAGGAACTACAAACGGCTTGCCTCGAAGAGTAGGCTGTCCAGTAAATTCGTCAAATACATGGTCCATCGCAAGAGCAAGCAAACCCGGCTTGGAGTTTACGGATTTCATCCACTCTGCAGTAATAGTCTGTGGCAGATATTCGACTTTTAGGCCAAAATCTGCTATTTTCTGTCCAGCTTTCGTATAATATTCGAACTGCTCAGTTTCTCCGTACGGAACGTATATACGAGGACTTTGATCTTCGGATCGGTTTTTAGGATCAACTGCGACGATCTCTAGTAATGCAGCATCAATTCTTCTGGTGAGAGAATCCCAAAACTGAGTCCTGATAAGTCTGGAAAGTCGGTGGACGGGATTCTCATTTAGCCTCTGCTCATCAAGAATGATCGATTTACGGCCATATTCCTTTGCAACAGTGAGCTCCTGAAGCAGATTGGAAAGCATATAAGTACCGCGAACGTCGTACTTGTGGAAACCATTCGAATTTGCGGTGCCGAGCTGCAGAACTTTGGGACCAAGGTCTTCAATCGTAATCTGCATATTTCCATCTGTGTCTTCCGACTCGAGAAGAGATTTCAGCGTAGAGTCGACATCGATCAAGAATTTTCGAGGCATCAACTGTTCGTCTATAATTGAGAGAAAGTCAGACTCTTCAAAAGTAGAGAAATGCAAAAACAGAATGTTACCTTGCGAGGCGCGGCGTCGTGGAACTGGCTGGAGATCAGGAATATCGCGAGTACTAGATCGGGTATTGACCTGTGATTGGCACTGACGTTAGCAATTAAACTAATCATAACGCAAAATATATATCATGTATACCGTAGACATTGTTCTTGTACGTGCCAATCTGCCATGCTGAGTGCTCACATCGCGATCTGGGCCGTAATAAATCTGAGCAACTGAATACGGATCGACTGATCCCGCTGAAGAGGTAGAAGACTTGCGCGATGTCTGCGCTTCTGAGAGGTCCGCCATACTCAAACGCGCCTATTACTGCAATACTCGAAGATCGAAGAGAAGAACGCTAAGTATGTATGCTAAATGTCGTTATGAGTGTTTTTCTCGTCGCATCTGTGTAATGGAGTTGCATCTTTCAGGTTCGGCTGCCCTTGCCCTAGTATGATATCGACTACGTAGATATTACATCATCATTTCCGCTTCGTTACAGAAGCCTTCCGATAATAATGGAATGATATAAACTGATATTCTAGAGAAAACTAATGATATATTTCCGCGTTTCCGGGACAGTTCTCAGCCAAATCGCCTGCACTCTCGTAGCGGCAGCCACACCAGAAACAGTAGTTGTATGTCGTTCGCATATACTCTGTGACCTTTTCCAGTTTCTCAGCAGGACTCATATCAACAAACGCTTCATATTCCGCATTGTTTTCATTGTCGTTATCGCCATCCTCTTCTTCCTCGTTATCTGAACCCTGCTCTATTTGTGCTGCTGCCTGTTTATCACTTTCGCTGCCGCCTTTCGTTACTTCTTCAATTGTCTCTAAGCGCTCCATAATCATTTTTCGCAATAAAGCCTCCTGTGCGGCGTCTCGATCATTAATTACTAGCTCCCGCCATAAATAATTGATATCTCGAAGACGTGGAACTGTAGCTCCTTTCAAATCAGACGAGTAATACACTAGCTCAAGCTCTGGTCTGTCAGCAATGTCTAGCTCTCGACACACCTTCTGTGCGGCAAGCACTTGAGCTGATATATGCTTCTCAGTATGTTTAGTAGTTATGAAATCAGAGTAATTTTGATTTTGCAAATCGTCTTCCTGCCTTTTAGCTTCTGTTGCCTGATGTAGGAGAGCGCGCTGTGCAGTGTCCATCCCAATGCCATTTCGGTCTGTCATCATCGTTAGCAAGAATTATAGCAATCTCTCTGGAAAACTCCGTACCGTATTTTAAGTTGGGTCGAATGGGCTCTATTGAAGTTTGCGGGCCGCTGCTTCTTCCTAGTGTCTTCCCAGGAACGAATCCCATCTTCTTCATTATTCCGAGTGCTATATTAGAAGACGATCCTCTTTCATCATCTTTCTCATTGTCTGAAACGCTAATAATTGGCGTATCTAGGCTTTGTTTTAGTTTCTGACGCTGAGCTTCTTGAGGTGCAAGTGGGCGTGATTTCTGATACTGATTCCTCTCGCGGTTGCGCCGGCGTTCACTGTAAGTAATATCCCGTGAGTCCTGCAAAGGACTATCGGAAATTTGCATTTTCATATAGTCATCCTCCTCTTCGCTGTCTCCACTTTGGCCAGAGCTGCCCTCAGTCTCCTGTAGCGGCGCCTCAGAATCATGATCTGACTTTCTCAAAGCCGAATTTGCCTCTTCTTGCTCTGATCCAGGTAGAAATCGAGGTTTCCAGCTTGATTGGCAATTCTTGGAAACTGAGATTGGTACTCTTCCAGCCACAGTGTGCTGCTCGCTGTTTGGAACACTACTCGCAGTCAATGCGGTATCAGTATCGTCGCTATCGTCCTCACGATCAAAGACACTCGCACCCAGCCTGCGTCTTTTTGTTCGGTTATTGTGGTCAAACGCCTTTCGCATTTCCTCAAAATCTCTCTGCAATCTGTACGAGCTGAAATGAAGTAAGGAATGTGAGAGGAATTGCACATGGAGTAACGCAAAATGTGCCCTTACCCGATGTTAGTAAGCTTCTATAGTTCACGATCCCAAGGGTCGGCGGTCAGGGAAACCAGCTTCTGTGGACGACGCAATCTTCTGTGGACGCAATAGCTTTGTAAGATTTTGATATTCTCGGCTTTGAGTATTTCTTTAGGATATGGCTTCTCGAGCCCCTGTTCTTCGGCCGGTTGCTGGTCCGGCAAAGTACTTCTTCTCGCTAAATAAATATTCGGCAGCTGCACCAACAACGCGAGCAGACATCTCCGAAGCACTGCTGGATCTACTCACCCAATCAGTAAAGCAAAATTTTTCAGGTGTTGCGGATGGCAATGATTTGGAGGAGAAGGATGATCGAGATGGCTCAGATAGTCTTGCATCTGATGCGCTTCCGGCTCGCGTTTCCAACAAATCAAAGAAGCGTGAAGCTCGAAGAGAGAATAAGCAGCAGCTTCATGAGCCTCAACGGGCAGTAGCGAACCCAGGTGCAACACTTCCAAAGCCTCCTCAGCGAACGTTGTATTGGTTTGAGAAATATATTTGGTTTTTGTCAAGTGATGGATACTTAGTCTTGACATCGCGCTATTCTCATCAAACTGCTTTATTGCTAACCCGACATTTGAAAGCAAATGATGTCGTTGTCTCTGCTGATGTTCCGGGTGCAAGCTTAACGGTAGTTAAAAACTATTTGCGTAATTCTGATGTCATTCCCCCGAGCACACTGACACAAGCATCCACTCTTGCATTGTCGACGTCTGTAGCTTGGGACTCGAATGGGTTTGCTCAAGGTTGGTGGGTCCGCTCGTCTGCCGTCAAAGTTAATACGAACGTTGAAGAAGTCCTTACCGCTATGTCTGTCGAAACTAATAAAGACGAAAACGGAGTAGATTTAATTTTGATGGTGGATGTCGAAGACAAGATGAAGAATGCCATCGGTCCGGCACCTCTAATAATGGGATTTGGCTTTTTGTTTCTTCTTGACGATGAGAGTGCAAAAAAATATGGCCGGTCGAAACTTCTTGATATCCCGTCTAATTTTGCGTCATCTGAAGAAGAGAATGGCCAAACTGAAGAGGTTTCTCTACATGATTCAGAAGGCGAAGAGGATGATAAAGATCATAGTGATTTCTCTGCTAATGTCAGCGATGGATCTGACGAAGGTTTTCTTGACGATAATCTTCAGAGCGACAGCGACAGCGAATCGGAAAACAATGATATTGAAACGGCAGCAGGCTCAGGTATATTAAAGCAGAGCGAACCTGTTACCCTTCCTCGCGGCAAAAAATCAAAGCTGAAGAAAATTCAGTTGAAGTATGCCGATCAAGATGACGAAGATCGTGCTCTACGAATGACAATTTTGGGATCGGCAAATACAGCTTCTCGTAGACGCGAAGCGGAGCAAGCTCGTCAAATGCGCAGGCAAGTACGTGAAGCTGAAGAGCAAGAGCAGAGAAAGGCCCAAGAAGTAGCTCAATTAAAGAATCGAGACCGCAGAAAAGAAGCTACAGAAGCACAACGGATACCTGTACGCGCAGATGTATTACTTGTTTACGACGACAGTGAAAAAGAAGAAATTGTGCCAAGGGAGAAGTTTACTGGGCGGCCGAGTCGAGAAGACATCTTGATATCAGCGATACCTATTTGTGCTCCATGGCCTGCTCTGCACAAAGTCAAGTATAAAGTCAGATTACTTCCTGGCGTAGGAAAACGCGGTAAAACGCTCAAGAAGTGCCAGGAGTGGTTCATGAGGGGTATGGGCGGGCAGCCTGATAAGTCAGAGATCGATATTGATCGTGCATGGCCCAAGGAAATACAGCTGATTGGTGCTCTGGCAGATTCAGATATAGCTCTTCCTGTAGGAGTACAAAAATTTAGAGCGGCTATTCCAGCGGCAAAAAGTGCGGGGGGGAAACCACCGAAGCAGTCGACTTCTAAGAAAGGAGGAGCGGCATCATCATCACAAAAGAATTCCAAGAGTGCTAAATCGAAGCGTGGGAAAAAGATGTACTAGATCAATGTAGCATGATATTATTGTTTTAAATTGTAAAGTAGTATTTAGAAGCAGTGCACCTGTATCTGTGCTTCTTTTCTGCGCTTAAGCTTGTGCTTAAATCATTAATATTCGGCAATATCGATACGGAAATTTTCAAGAAAACTAAAAGCTTACACAAAATAATTGCAAATAGTCTATCTCAATTCTGCTTATAACGTTAATAGCTGTAAAGTCTAGTAGTAAGGTTATTATCTTAGTACAATATTATACCCCCTTCTGATCGTTTGTTGCATGCTTAGGGTTAAGCTTTCTCTTCGTGCTGCTCACAATATCTATTATCTTGAAATTTAGCAGCTGTTCGCATATTTCTACTATCCACATCCAAGTTGAATCCACACCTTTTTTAATCTTCAATTTTTCTGCGTGAAATTTTCAAACGCTGATTTAAAAATTTCTGCATCCTCCTCACGTCGCAGACGCTAATGCCGGAGACTGCAAAAGACACCAGGACGCCGGCCAGCAGTGGACAATGGGACGGCAAAGGTGCGTAATTTGGAGAAGTTATCTGTGTTTTAGAAACAAGTAATCTGATGTATCATTTTGTTCAGCAATTGTTAAGTCAGCCGACATGGTAAGCGCTTGAGGGGTAGAGAAAATATTCGTAAAGCATGCTAACATGATCATACAGTCGGAAGACATGCAGGAGACTGTGATTGATTTAGGTATGACATGGCATCAACTAGCTAGAACTTGGAACATTTATTTAGATATTCATATAGCTGTGCAAGCCATGGAGCGATATAATATTGAGAAGGTTTGTGAGCTTTGTCACTGATTTGTAGTGATCTATACTGAAATTTATTTTGTATAGGATATTGCAGCGCATATTAAAAAAGAGGTGAGCTTTATATAATCGGCTGTCATTTAATCTTACAAGAAGTCTATTGAATGTACGAACAAGCACGATTCATAGCTCGATCAACGTTTTGGACAGACCTGGCATTGCATTGTTGGCAGAAACTTCGGAAGTTATGTTACCCATGGTATGTTCTATCTTTACCTCCCCCGAGAATCCATGGTACTTGATTACTAACGGTCGCATATGTATGCAGAGACTCGGCATTTTATATATTTCTATTTGGGACAGATTGCAATCCTGGTGTTCAAAACAGCTTAGTGGTATCGATTGCGGACATGAATCATTTTAAGGAATATTATACAATGCAACAAATACAATTAAAACATTGCCTAGCGCAGAGTAGCATCAGCCATGATTTGAATAGAAACGAATGAGCAAGAAATATGTCGCGCTATACTATTATGAACCCTGACGCTCAGATATTTCCACAATTTCAGTTGTAATACGTATACTACAATTTCATAGCGCCCAAGAAAGATTTCTCAACCCCTATGATAATGCCTAGTCTCTCTGTAATGTAAACAAATACAGAAGAAAGAACTGTAAGATCTGCGGACCACTATAAACGCCGAATAGGGTTAGGTCAAAAGTAGTAGTATTGAGCACCACGTAAATTTCAGCATGATAGTTCTATGTCCAGACTAACTTTGTTTTCCCTCGCGCTCAGTCAGCTCCTGCTCAATTTCCTAGATTATCCAGTATTCCATCCAGGATTGCTAGATTGCTAGAGAATTCGTTGTATAATATTAAGATTATTATATAATTGCAATTTATTTGGAGAAAAATGGCGGATGGTATGAAGAGGCTTATGTTTCTGTCCAGGTCTAGTCGATCTAACATCGGCCTTTACTAGAATATGATGATCCTTACGGTTACGACGAGGCATCCGAGATTACAGCTGAGGACTGCTGGACCGTGATTTCGTCGTTTTTTAACGAAAAGGGTCTTGTCTCTCAACAGCTAGAGTCTTTCGATGAGTTCATTCAAACAACAATCCAAGAACTCGTGGTTGAAGAACCCACCCTCACCCTTGATCAGCCTGCACAGCACACAGGTCCGGATGGCGACATTAATAGACGATACGAAATCACGTTTGGCAAAATTTATTTATCTAGACCGACGATGACAGAAGCTGATGGTAGCACGCACCCTATGTTTCCTCAAGAAGCCCGATTACGAAATCTTACCTACTCTTCCCCGTTGTATGTTGAAATGACTAAGCGATCTCTTTTTTCTCGAGACGGAGACCTTGCTCCAGGCCAAGATGTTATCTGGGAAGCTGAGACTGAGGATATACCAGAAGAAGGGGATAACAAAGTTTTTATTGGAAAGGTTCCGATGATGTTAAGATCGCAATTCTGCATGCTCAGATGGCTCAAAGAACATGAATTTTACGATGTTAATGAGTGTCCTTATGACCAAGGTGGCTATTTCATCATCAATGGTTCTGAGAAGGTTCTAATCGCTCAAGAGCGCAGCGCAGCAAATATTGTGCAAGTTTTCAAAAAGCCTGCTCCATCGCCCGTTTCTTATCTAGCGGAAATCAGATCAGCTATTGAAAAAGGGTCTAGGCTGATCAGTAGTATGCAGATCAAATTGTACGCCAAAGGTGGTTCCGAAAGAAATGTGGGCTCCACCATTAAAGCTACTCTTCCCTACATTCGAAACGATGTCCCTATAGTCATTGTCTTTAGAGCTCTTGGTGTGGTGCCTGACGGCGACATTCTTGAGCATATTTGTTACGATCAGACTGATTGGCAGATGTTGGAAATGCTGAAGCCTTGTATTGAAGAAGCGTTTGTGATTCAAGATCGCGAAGTAGCGTTGGATTTTATTGGCCGTCGTGGAACGATGATGGGAATAAACAAAGAGAAGCGTTTGAGATATGCTCGAGACATTATGCAGCGTGAGTTATTACCTCATATCACTCAGAGCGAAGGATATGAGACACGAAAAGCCTTTTTTCTGGGATATATGGTCCATAAAATGTTGCAATGTGCACTGGAAAGACGCGAATTAGATGATCGTGATCATTTTGGGAAAAAGCGTCTTGATTTAGCTGGTCCCTTGCTTGCTAATCTTTTCCGCATTCTTTTCAAGAAGCTCACCAGAGACGTCTATAAATATATGCAGAAGTGTGTCGAAACAAACCGAGATTTCAATCTGACTCTTGCAGTCAAGCCCAATACCATCACTAATGGTCTCAGATACTCACTGGCTACTGGTAACTGGGGTGAGCAGAAGAAAGCTATGTCATCTCGAGCTGGTGTGTCGCAAGTGCTTAATAGATACACTTTTTCTTCAACTCTTTCGCATTTGCGACGTACCAACACTCCCATTGGTCGTGATGGAAAAATTGCCAAGCCTCGTCAGTTGCATAATACTCATTGGGGTCTAGTTTGCCCAGCAGAGACTCCTGAGGGTCAGGCATGTGGTTTGGTCAAGAACTTGTCCCTAATGACTTGTATTTCAGTGGGAACTCCATCACAGCCCATTCTTTTCTTTCTCGAGGAGTGGGGTATGGAGTCACTCGAAGATTATGTGCCTCATCTAAATCCCAATGCTACCCGTGTTTTCGTGAACGGAGTATGGATTGGAACTCACCGTGAACCGGCGCAGTTGGCCGATACCATCAGATCTTTGCGCAGACACGCAAATATCTCATCTGAAGTCAGCATCGTGAGAGATATCAGAGAGAAAGAATTTAAGATCTTTACTGATGCTGGCCGCGTGTACAGGCCTCTCTTTGTTGTTGATAACGATCCAGCAAGTCCCAGAAATGGCGACCTAGTGTTACGCAAGGAGCACATCAACCGCCTTTTAGAGGATTTTGACTCTACTGAAGAAGACCGCTACGGTTGGAGTTCGCTAGTCAGCGAGGGAGTGGTTGAGTATATAGATGCCGACGAAGAAGAAACCGTCATGATTGCTATGACGCCTGAAGATCTGGAGCTGTCGCGGCAGATGAATGTGGGTGCTCCTGCTGCTGAGAATCTAGACCCTTCACATCGTGTTAAGTCAGCTACTGGAGCGCATACATGGACACATTGTGAGATTCACCCGAGTATGATTCTGGGTATTTGCGCTAGTATTATCCCGTTTCCAGACCACAACCAGTCGCCCAGAAACACCTATCAATCTGCTATGGGTAAGCAGGCTATGGGTGTTTACTTAACGAATTACGGAGTGCGAATGGATACTATGTCGAATATTCTATATTATCCTCAAAAGCCACTTGCTACGACTAGATCTATGGAATACATGAAATTCCGAGAGCTTCCTGCAGGGCAGAATGCTATTGTAGCAATTCTTTGTTACAGCGGTTACAACCAAGAAGATTCCGTCATTATGAACCAGAGTAGCATTGACCGTGGACTTTTCAGAAGTTTGTTTTTCCGCTCGTACATGGACCAAGAGAAACGAGTCGGTATGGCGGTCGTTGAGGAGTTTGAAAAGCCAATTCGTGGTAATACGCTTCGCATGAAGCACGGTACTTATGACAAACTGGATGATGATGGCTTGATTGCTCCGGGAGTTCGGGTGTCTGGAGAAGATATCATTATAGGAAAAACTGCTCCAATTCCTCCAGAGACTGAGGAGCTTGGACAGCGAACGCAATTTCATACAAAGCGAGACGTTTCGACGCCTTTGCGAAGTACTGAGAGTGGTATTGTGGATCAAGTGCTTTTGACTACTAATGGAGAAGGTTTACGATTCGTCAAGATTAGAATGCGCACAACCAAGATCCCTCAAACTGGTGACAAATTCGCCTCTCGTCACGGTCAGAAAGGTACTGTCGGAGTGACGTACAAGCACGAAGATATGCCATTCACGGCAGAGGGCATAGTTCCAGATATTATTATCAATCCTCATGCCATCCCGTCGCGTATGACTGTTGCACATTTGATTGAATGCTTGCTTAGTAAGGTTTCTTCGCTTTCAGGATTAGAAGGAGATGCGACACCATTTACCGATGTCACTGTCGATGCCGTGTCGAAATTATTGAGAGAGCATGGATACCATTCACGAGGATTTGAACTGATGTATAATGGCCATACTGGTAAGAAACTGATGGCTCAGGTCTTCTTGGGTCCGACATATTACCAGCGGCTGCGTCATATGGTGGATGATAAAATTCACGCTCGCGCTAGAGGCCCTGTCCAGATTCTTACTCGCCAACCAGTGGAAGGTCGCTCGCGTGATGGTGGGTTACGTTTCGGAGAGATGGAACGCGATTGTATGATTGCGCATGGAGCTGCAGCGTTCTTGAAGGAGAGATTGATGGAGGCATCGGATGCCTTCCGTGTTCATGTTTGCGGCATTGTGAGTGCCTTTCGTTCTATAATTTTGCGACAGTTTGCTAATGTAGAACAGTGCGGATTGATGACAGTTATAACCAGCTTAAAAGCGAACCAGTTTGAATGCAGAGCGTGTAAAAACAAAACAAATATATATCAGGTACGTCGCCTTTTGTGATAAGCGATTACTGAGCTATGTTCTAACGGATGTAGATCCATATACCATATGCAGCTAAGTTGCTTTTCCAGGAGCTGATGGCCATGAACATGTGAGTTTGTTATATATATTCGAGAAGATTTATGAACGAAGAACTAATTCCTCAAATCATAGTGCACCAAGAATGTATGCGGATCGTTCAGGACTTTCTGTCAGACAATGAAGAATCAAAATAAAAAAGGCAGTGTTCTAATATGGGGGACTGGTTGGATATCGCAGTGTGAATCCATAAATGTGATCTTGAAATGTACATTGGCATTAGAACCCGATTGAATTTAGCACACTAAAAATCGTTAAAGCCTATCTTAGAACAGGTTAGTCGTCAATTGATTTAAGATTAAAATCAAATGAAACACATATACAATTTATGCGTTTCATTTTAAATAAACCAGAGCTACAATATAACATCAAATGAGTTACATAAAATAATAGCCTCTTTCGAAGGGCTATGGTTGGGAATCAGTTATATCAGGAAAAGTGTCATACTATTACGATAACTAACTCAACCAATATTAACAATTCTATTCTATCTGTTTATAACATGTTAATACATATAATGCGATCGGACTATGAAATTAGTCTATATCTCCTTGCTGCACACCCTTGTAAATGACCTCATCACATGATATGCACCTGAGTCTACTTGAACTTGTAAGCTCACCTCAATATATTCTGAGCTATAATCCGAATCCTCTAAGATACATATATATATCAGTCCGAAGACGAATATGTTTTACCTTAAAAACTAGCCGACTCCACAAAGTAAATTTTTGGTCATTAGAATCTTTGGGTTAGGTGTTTATAAATTTGTTTTTGAGTTCTGCGGGGAGCTGTGAATTGCCGAGGAACGAGATCAATATCATGTGTATCTCTTGCCGTAGCTAATTTCTTTCAGCTACCGCTACAGCTACAGTTTTTTTTTTCTGAAATATCGACTACTCCATTGAAGTCGGTGATTTAGAATGCTTAGAAGTGTTTGTGTTTGCAAATTGCCGGCGCGTATTCATTATACTCCGTCGAGACTATTCAGTAGCGGGACAAGGCCGGCATCATACAATGTTAAGAACTTGGCAGTGATTGGAGGGGGTCAAATGGTTCGTTTTACGGTAATATCGACAATTAAACCCGATGACTGACTGACTGTGCGGAATCTAGGGTCTTGGGATAGCATTAGTAGCTGCCTCGGTAGCAGATCTAAATGTCACTGTGATCGACAACTCGCAAGCGTCTCTTCACAAAGGCATCAGCTTCATTGGTAAATAGCTAAAATCTAATCTGAATAGTCAGGAGTTTGCTATTGCTAACAAATTTCTAGACAAGCTGCTGAGCCGAGATGTTGCTAAGGGACGCTTAACTGAAGAACGATTAGCCGAGGTGAAAGGGATGATAAAACTGACGACAAATTTTGAAACGATCAGTGAGTCCGACTTTATAATAGAAGCTGTACCTGAAATTGTAAGTCTCAAGCTTGAGATATTTAATCGGCTTGCTCAGGAGGCGCCCGCGCATGCAATTTTGAGCACTAATACCTCTTCGATATCTATTACAAAAATTGCTGCTTCAGCCTTAGGCGCTGAAAATAGGGTGATTTCGACGCATTTTATGAACCCGGTCCCTGTTCAAAGAGGAGTCGAGATCATCACTGGATTGCAAACATCTCAAGAGACGCTTGATACTGCCATGACCCTTGTCGAATCTATGGGGAAAATCCCTAGTATCTCATCTGATAGTCCAGGATTTCTGGCTAATCGTATATTGATTCCTTATATCAATGAAGCAATCATTTGTTTGGAAACTGGTATAGGATCAAAAGAAGACATTGATAGTATAATGAAAAATGGATGTGCCATGCCTATGGGCCCACTGGCATTGGCAGATTTTATCGGCCTAGATACCTGTCTAGCTATTATGAATGTACTGTATGCAAATACTGCGGACTCAAAGTATCGGCCCTCCGTCCTTCTGAGTAAGATGGTCGATGCTGGTTGGCTTGGTAAGAAAAGCGGTAAAGGATTCTATGAATACTAAACTGAGCTGTCATCCATTATTCAATCTTGACTGTGGTTGGAGGATCCAAGGAGCACTACATTAACGCACGTATATAGTATTAAATATTTGCTTGTTTAAATAAGGTGATTGTGAGCTCTAGATAGCCTGCAAAGCTAGCTGAAATGGAAAGAAGCAGCAGCGTTGCTAATCTGGCACCTTCTTTTAACCTGTTGCTGAATACCGTTAGCGGTTAGTCAGTCCAACTCGATTTGTAGACTTTGGTTTCTATTTTATTTTCCTTTTTTTATTTTTTTTTTGCCAATTCAGGAAACAGCATTTAGCAAGGAAAGACTAGATAAATTTGAAGAGAGCTGGTTATGAGCATCTCATCGACAGCGACTCAAAAGTCAAATGTTAATAAATTGATTTGGGACAAAGCTACTCGAGTACTTCGGAAACATTGTTTGCCACATTCGGTCTTTGTATTCTAACGAGATATACATCGGAACACCTAGAAAATTTTTTTAAAATGATCACAAAATATATTCAATCGGCTATCGTGCGATTTGACCCGTTAACGAAAGGTGATTAAGTGACAAAATCCAAGAACGGGAATTCTATTAACGACTATTTCTATTAGCCAAACCTGCTCGCATTTTTTTATCTCTTATACCTCCGTACGCACGAACAGCTATCAAATTAGACACAATTTTTTTGGACAAGGCATCTACTGGCAAACCGTTGATTTCAGTCACATTCAGTGCGTATAAATGAAATTCGGTATTAGTAAGTTGCCACAGTAACTGACATTTTGTGCTCTACAGAAGACGGAAACATCATTGAGGCAGACCCGACGAAAACATCAATCGATGCCTTTGTTTCTCAGATAGACCGCTACTCGGAAGGCTTGTTATTACAAGAGCAGCTGAAAAATTGAGTACTGCTTACGAACACGTTTTACCATGCAAGAGCTTTACTTCTTTACCTGGATATATTTATTGTTACGCCAAAGTCTTGCGGCAGATCATATCAAGGCTGTTGTCGAATGCGGATGCAGGAGAACCGCATCATTGTAATATAGCAGAAGAACACAGACTTTGAATCAAATCTTTGAAAATTTGTGGAAGCTTAACAATAACAAACACGCAGGTATAATCGTATGTTGAACAACAACAGCAATCCATTAACTTCCACACAATGTAGACGACTCATCTATGCCATACCTCTTTAATTCAAATTATTGCGACGTTGCGGGAGAATTTACGATATATAAGACAAACTGTTATTAGATTGGCGACAACTTGGGGGATACGATATCACGTGTTACTCTGTATAGTCAGTCATCCAGCCATCTTGCTGTATCGAATTCAGGCTGTCGACATACTTGCCACCATGCCTAAAAGACGAAGCGAGGCTTTATCTCAAAATCCCAACTGTTCCAAACGACTTCGGCGAAGGGACATTACTAGGCG
The DNA here is from genome assembly GCF_038497685.1 of Kockiozyma suomiensis. Lineage (NCBI taxonomy): Eukaryota > Fungi > Ascomycota > Lipomycetes > Lipomycetales > Lipomycetaceae > Kockiozyma > Kockiozyma suomiensis. Next base: position 995,756 of record NW_027117667.1, read on the forward strand.
TGGTAATGGCAGTTTCTTAGATCGTTGTAGTGACGAAGCTATACTACTGATACTATCGCATCTATCTGCTAGCGATTTAACAGTATGTTCCAGGGTCTGCAGGAAGTTCAACTCGATAGCTAACGACTCCTCGGTATGTATCCTCTTTTCCGATTATACTTTCAAATGCGTGTACTAATTATTTGTCCAGGTTTGGAGAAATTTGTTTTATAGGACCTTTATTGAGCCACGAGAGTCGCGCAATATAAACCGACTAAGAAGTAATCACCACCAGGCTAGCAGCTGGTTTCTTCGCCACACTCTACATGAGCCACGGATCGATTGGAAATCATCATATAAACTTCGTTATAATTGGCATAAGGGTCGCTGCTCCGTCGACGCTATAGATATGTGGAAAAGTGAAAGCACTGATAGTGATATGCTTGTGAACGACTTAGTAGTGAGATTCCGTGGCCGGAATCTTATAACTGCCGATTCTAAACACGGTTTGAGAGCATGGGACGCAGAAGGATTTGTAATAGCCACAAAGAAGCTTCCACAATACTCTGATAGTGAACTAAATATACGGTATGGCGATCCGTCGGCGTTATATTTATGCTCACTATCGGGCGCAATCCAGAGCGTCAATTTCACAGTGCTGGTGGGATTCAAGAATGGGGGATTTGCCATTTACACTGTCAATATTTCTGCACCTGATATCTTGACATTGCGCTATACTCATCCGCCGTATGCACAGGACGACCCAATAGCGTCAGTCGTTTACGAATATCCGTTTCTCGCCACTCTCTCGAAAGAAAAGGTAGTAGAAATTTTCAAATTTGAAGCCCCTGATCATTCTGATGACAAAAATTCAACTGGTTCTCCTTGCTTCACAACTGCGTCACTAGTTACGTCCTTGAAATCGCAATCAATATCAGGGCCAATATCTCTGTCAATGCGCAAAATTGCAAACTCAGACAAAATATATGCTACCATCGCTTATTCCCATCCTATAATTACCAGCTCGGAATGGACCGTTGCTATACAAGAACTTGAGCTGGATAGTCGCCAGGGGCTAACGCGTCTTCGAGCTGCTAGTGCGCCTCCTCGAAGTCCATCGTCGCTGTTCACCTCTCGTCTATGGGCCTCGAGCACTGATTCTAGAGATGTTTATTTACAATTACTGTCCCCGAAGTCTCCTACCTCCTTGGCGTATACGCATCCATTTCTTCTTACCTCGCATGCAGACAACAGTCTTGTCTCATATTTGGTCGAGAGCACTAGTACTAAGCTTTATATCAAATCAGGCGAGAGGTTATGGGGCCATACCAGGAGCGTGGCAAATGTTCAAGTTAAAGCGCGAGGGAAAGCAGTCAGCGTGTCTACTGATGGTGAAGAGATCCGAGTGTGGGATCTGGAGCCTCTATCGGCAGGCCGATTGAATCAAGATAGTGTACAATTGCAAATAGTAGGACAAGATTGCAAGAAAAGCAGAACACTAGGAAAGTATCTGGATTTCGACGATGAAAGAGTAGTTGTTGAAGAGGAAAGTCAGGCAGGTAAACGAGTGATGCTTTATGATTTTACATAAGGATAGCAGGGATTTACAGAGTAGACGTTTAATAATAATGATTCTGATGTTTGTTAATGTATGCGTATGCTAACACTTGTTCTCTTTTCTGTATCAGTGTTTTCACATTCGCCAACACCATTTTAATGAGAAAAATTTAAAGGGCATCGAAAGGCTTCTGGACTACTTTCCGCTGATTCCAATTCAAAGTTGTGCTTAGACTTTCAAACCAATCACTTCCTAGCTTGCGGTTTTGAATCATTGGGAAAGGAAACCTTGAAGCACTTATTGTAACATAATCGCCTTGTTTGAGCTCGACGCGATCCTTACCATCGAAACTGCACATTGCAGAAGTTCGGGCGTTGTATGGGACTCCAATGCGGAGAACAACGTTGTCTGGTATGACCAGTGGCCGAAAGGATAGAGAATGAGCACATATAGGTGAAATTAGAATTCCAGGAATATCAGGATGCACCAATGAACCTCCGGCAGAGAGCGAATACGCAGTAGACCCAGTTGGTGTGGCAATAACTATACCATCGGCCTCTACTGTTGTTATATGCTCGTCATCAACATAAACCTCTAATGTGCACATTGTCCCGTTTGGCCCTCGGTCAATGACAACATCATTAAGAATGCTTGCGGTGTTACAAGGCCGGTGCGACTCTTTCGTTTCCACAGTATCTAGAATTTCAGCAGATAAATCCCTATAACAGTTCTCAGATGAAAGAATACCGCGGGTGTTTCCATCTGGATCATGGATCTTGGAAGCCATTATAGTGCACTCAAATCGCATCCGCAACGACACGATAACTCCTTCGATCGTCAACATATTAACAACGTTGGTATAACAGTCAAATGCAAACTTCGTCAGAAAACCAAGGCTTCCCAGATTGAAACTAAGCACAGGAGGAACGATTCGCTGAAATAGTGTGCTGGTGTAGAGTACAGTCCCGTCGCCACCCAACTATCAATAATCAATATTTATCAACGAACAGAAAAAGTAGCAATTATCTTACTGTAATGACAAGATCAAACATCTGTGGATGCTCACGACACAGTTCTGCATTCCAGTAGCGCAAGCGATCTTGTCGGGACGGGTCATCTCTTGTCAATTTAGCCGAGTCAAAGTGAGAATTGTCTCGCAGCACCTGCTCCACGTATATAATAAATTGCTGATGAGGATGTTGATGTTCGAGCATCCAGTCGACAAACTCGGCAGTTTTGCTGATTGTATCTTTATCCCAGATTTTGGCGACAACAATAATTTTCTTTACTCGCATTTTAATTCGCAATGTTCCTAGATACTTACTCAAATCTCTCACACTAAAAGCCATTTCCGCTAACTGTTTCTTTGTGAGAGCTCTTGAATATTGAACTTGAGACTTATCCGCTATTGCGTAGTGCGTTTTCCCGGTGCTCGATGTAGTATCCTTGGTAATTTCTGGGGGAGGTGATATTGAGTGTCGATGAGGCACCCGAACTGGGCGTGATCCGGAATCCGCAGGATTTGAAATATATCCATCTTCTTCTATATCAGAATCGCCATCAATAAAAGATGAGCGCCTCCATTGAAGAGACCGGCGCCTGGTCTCCCGTTCGTTGTCGAGTAAGGCGTGCAGTAGACACCCACTGCGGGGTGAAAGGCCAGCAAGAAGTTCACTAGCTCCCATATTTGCGAGAGAATCTCGTCGACGGCGTGAAGTCATTTTATGCTTGGTATCAACTAGAATTTCAACACCGCGTCCATCGCCGTCTGAGGATGTGTTATCCGCATCTTCGTAGTTTTCAGAGTGTGCAGCCATTGCTGGAGGAATTGGATCAAGAGGACCAGGAGACAGTGAGCGCGCAGTAGCAGCCATATTCAGCGGACTAAAACGTGAATTTTTTTAAAAGTAAATGGAATGCAGTATCGTATCCCTTGGAGTGGACGATTAACAATAAACACCGGGCAGAAACCCAGCGAGATCATCTACGGCTCATAAACGTTATTATGGCACATACGTGAAGATCTGATTCGGATGCACCGGCCCAACTTAATTTATGGAACATTCAAATTATAGACATTCATTCAGCCCAATGAGAGGACCAAGATATAGATTTTTTATTCATCAATTATTTTTGGGTTAGTCAGAGAACCAAACAATCTTATTCTAAATTTAAATGGTGGCAATATATTTCATAGCCATCGGCTAGATAGTCTCACTGCCACTGGAAGCAATATCACGGGCAGGAATCTAACAACTGCATATTGACAAACCAAAAGATTGAGCAACTAGTGAGAGAAGATACTATTAAGTCCACTCTCAGTCAACATACTGTCTCATTCAATCTTCTGATTTCCGCCCTAATCATTCGTTACACAGGATGGTCATCTACAGCAAGAGACAATTGATAAGCCCAATTTTATTAACTAATTACAAAATGATGATAGGTGTATACATGTCACTATTGTCCGGCAGCTTTCAGAATCAGCTTTCGGAATACGCTCGTATCAACAACAGCGACCGACCTTTTATAGCCAATAGCCAATTGTTCAACCCGGACACCAAATCCAATAATATTATAACAGGACAAATAACAATAATATTAACATATTCTACTAGAAAGAGTCGGCTGCTCCTTCTTTAGGAGGCGCAGCAGCAAGGGCTGCGGGTGCTAGTGAGTCAGCAGCAGCAACCGCAGGAACAACGTTAAGAGAACCGGCGACAGGATCCACAGCCACATCTGACTTTGGAGCGTCTACACGGACATTTGACCAATAATGCTTCTCATTTTCCCAATAGTCATCAACCTCTAAATCAATCGCCATTTGCTTACGGACGCTCCATTTCAGTCCCGCACTGTGACCTTTCATATTTCCAGAGCCTATAGTGCGTCCAGGATCTTGAGTTCGCAAGTTGGTATCGCGCTTTCCATCGACCTTCCATTCAGACATTAAAGGAGGAACGACTGACCAGCCATGAAGTTCACCGTCTTTGAAGAGTGTAGCAATAGAGCGGTCCAGAGTGTCCGTCAGCTCCTTGTAAGACAAATGGTAGAGAAGACGCTTTGCTCCGCTGTAAGTGACGGCAAATGAGCTCAACCCAACAGTATCGTAGGTAGGTACAACTACTCGAGACTGAGTCCAAGCATTTGTAGCTCTCAAAAGAGGCTTCCAACAAAAATACCCATTTGAACATCCGTTGTTCACAGTTTCAATATCAGCACGGTACGCGTCAGTATAAGACAAAAAGGCCTTATCTCGTGGCGCAGGCGCAACATTGACTTGAGAAGCTGCGAAATGTATCATATCCCAATCTAGTCCGTAGGGAGAGTGGCGCATCTCGTGAGGCGAAAATGGCCGACGGAGAGGCGAAGTGCGAAGAGCTTGAGCTAATGAGGTGAGCTGCGATCGGACATGGATGTCCCTAGACAAATAGCAAGTAAGTATAAGGCAGGGAAAGGGATGCAATGTTAAGCCTTACCAGTCAATGTCGTCTTCCAGAACAAGAGCAGTCTCGATTCTATTTTCCACAATGTATCGGAAAAGATCCATATGACTTCGCCAACTACCGATGTAGGCATGATATTGTTCCGTCATCATTTTTTTTAAACCAGGGCCGAAAGGATACGCCCGTTCGTCAACCTCATCGGTCCGAACTCCGCTAATAACGTTTGTTATAGTGATGTTTGTGTGGTCTGCAATAAGTGTAATCGCATCTCTACGATCAGTGCGAGAAGGAAGAGAAAGCAGTAAGATAGCACCAAAGCCCAGTGTAGAATTCTGAATATCGAGAAGTGCGTCATGGTTTGATGATAAAGAGAGAGATGAGGCCGAGGCCGAGTCTCTGGAAGAACTTGTGAGAATGAAGAGAAGAAGTCCTAGCAGAAGTGCAGCAGCCACTCCACTAAGTGTAGTCTTCCGGTAAGTGAGCATTGCAATCTACTCGGCTCTGAAGATTGCTATGCAAATCATAAGCACAAGGCAATCCAGGAGGAGGAAGGGTTAAAGGATTAAAAGCAGGAAAATTCCAAAAAGAACAAAAATTAAATCAACGGAGGCGTTGGATGGTTTTATAAAAGGCCCCCGTTTGAACGGAGATACCTTTGAACAAAACTCAATTTTCAACAATTTTCAACTCTAACTAGTGCATGCCAGGCGACTTATTTTTTGCAAGTATTCTTTGCTGCACCATAAAACACGAACGAACATTTACCAACCAAATGCAATCTCGTTGACAAAAAACACAAGCCGCTGGAGCCAACATTGGGGAGAAATGATAGCAAACGAGACAAACAACCGGTCGCTCAGTATGGCTGCAGCCGCTGAGCCGCATCGTCCTGGGCTTGCTTACGCGTTAAACAGAATGCGTAAAGAGTTTCTACAAAAAAGGGTTTTTGAAAGAGCGATCGTTCTTAGATGGCTGCAGCCGTTAAGCCACAATGTAACGTCCCCGGCAAGCGCTTACGCGGAAACAGAATGCGAGCACATAATAGCAAAAGGACCATGTAGGAGATAAACACAAGGTTCCACTCATGCCCCTCCGTGTTGGACCGTACCAGATTCGATTCTCTTGGCCGTCCATTCTCGCCATCCATTTCCAAGCTCGCAACTTCTGATATTCCCCACCCATCCCCGGGCTTTGAGCTTGACCTCAAAACCTTGAATCAAAATTTTCTCAAAAGGACCAGCATCTACAAAAGGACCTATTTAGCTATCGGCTAGATTGCTACTCAGACCAGACCCGTAGACTAAAGGCACACAAGCTTACTATGTATTCAGAGAGGTCGCAGCATGATTGCATGACATTGGCTGCATCCGATAATTTAACGTTTAAGAGACCCTTCTTATCGCCAGATATTTAATTAATCACCTCGGGCCTGCGCTTTAGCATCACGAGACCCAATTTTCTTGCTTCCTTGCTTCCTTACTTTCTCAGTTTGAGACTTGAAGTATAGCACTCTGAACGGTTGTGACTTTTGAATGTCATAATTTTGATTGCCGATTTATGCTAACTTATATGATCACATAGCAATAAAATGTGTGCGCGTTCATGATTTCTTGGCGCGTATGCACAAGTATGCACAGTACGCGAGGGTTAGGGGGTTTAGTTGTCTTAAACTGGCTCTTTAATCTCGGGGAAATTGAATAACTCTTGAAAGGCATTCCGAAACCGGTAATGGGATCACTCAATAGTTCTAGAGGATTTTTACCGTAATTAGAATCAATGACTTTATATTTTGGATAGCACAAATTTTATTATATATAATGATAGTGAAATTCAGCGTAAAATGTAGGGTTTAGTAGGGTTTAGTAGGGTTTAGTAGGGTTTAGTAGGGTTTAGTAGGGTTTAGTAGGGTTTAGTAGGGTTTAGTAGGGTTTAGTAGG